>NC_067119.1:15794348-16100796 GCF_021347895.1 Acanthochromis polyacanthus | reverse complement strand
CTACTCGTCTCACATCCACCACAATGGACACATGCAGACACACAACACACACTGAGCTTTGGCTAAAAAACAAGTGCTGCTGAAAAGCTGATCTTGAATCATTTCTGTGGTTCTCTGCGATAGCTTCGGCGAAGGTTTGAAAAGCGGTTGCTCGATCCATTTCTGGAAAAAGCTTCCCGACTGACTTTAACCAAGTTTTCCCCTCTTTTTTTCTTTCTTTTTTTATACTTTTCTACAAAAGAATCCGTGTATAGAAAAAATACACACTGTTTCCAAAGTGCACTGAAAGCGATATGCACTTAAATATATTATAATAATGCACAAGAGGAGGAATAGCTAATGGAGCGTAACACTCAAATAGAGTGTTTTTAAAACCCGTTGCACTTCAGTGTCCCGCCCGCGGTACACTTTGAGATCTGCATAAGCAATTTGCTAAATGTCTGAAACTGCAAACGCGATTATATAAACACTATACGCCGATGGAAAGCTTAGATTCTCATGAATCCGCCAGTATAAACCACTTTCAGATGTGATTACCACAGCGGGTAATATAAACACATTTGTCCAACAAACAACGAATATCCATCCATCCTTTCTCTGTACACGGCTTCAACGTACACAGCGCGACTCACATTTCCGGGTTCATTATTACACACAGATGAAAATATTCCACAAAAAACGGCCATAATCCAACCTTGGACATCCAGACGAAACAAGCCAGTAACATATTTTGTCCAAAACATGTCTTGAAGTCGGTATATGATCCACGAATAGGTCGTTTTCAAGGAAATGCACCTCGCGATGCGCGTCCAATATTCCCTGTATTTCTCGTCATATTTTTATTTACAAATAGAATATTAGCGATTTTTTGTACTGAAAAAGGCTGGAATTGACTGCAGCTTAAAGGGTTAAAATCTGTTTGTGTAAAAAGTTGGGTTTTGCTCCACACCGGCATCTTTGTGTGAATATTTTAAAGGAGTACTTCCTTAATCCTTTTTTTTTTTGCAAGCAGTGCTTTCCCATCAGTTCAGGTTAAGTGCTCCGGTATGAATTTACCAGAATAGAAATACTGAAAAAAACGTTTTTTGCTTGGGCTCGAGGACTTGCTCTTCATGTGACTCTTCCTCTCTCTCACACACGGAACCTCAACATCCATAAAACAAGAATAATCACCTTAGTCAACACTGTTATAAAACTCCTACAAATACATTCACTGTGGACACTCTGGGTGGAGGCTGCGAGGGTCTGACTCTGATAAACACACACCCAGCACAAATATGAGGAGTGTGTGTGTGTGTGCATGCTTCGACATACGCAGAGCTATGCATTCATCAGAGTCTGCTGAAATTGGGTTAGTTAGATCTGAGTGTCACACACCCACATGGAGCTGTGTGTCTGTGAGCGTGTTGGCTTCACAGGTGACTGTCAGAGGTGATGGCGGGTCAGAACAACATGTACTGGTTGTCTATCGCCTGCTTGCGACTCCGGTCAGGCTCCAGCTCAGTGTCTGAGTCCCACTGAGGGATGATGGGAGTGTGAGGGCTGGCGTGGCGGAACAGGGGCCTCCTCTTCATCGATTCGCTCCGGCGCAGAGGAGGCGGTGCCAACGGAGCGGGGTCGGGGGCGGAGTTGGAGCGAGTAAACGGGTGGTTTCCCGGTTGGGATGCAGAGGCGGGGTTGGAGGTGGAGGTGCTGCTGCTGCTGGTGGAGCAGGAGGAAGGGGGCTGACTGGAGCTGCGAGCCAGACTGCAGTGGGCCAAGCTGGGCTCCGAGCTCCACCGATGGAGGGAGAAAGGGACGAGGAGGGCGCCTGAGAGCTTACCTGACGATAGGAAAGAGGAGAGGAAATGAGAATTCTTGTGTCTACAGCAAGCAAAAACTCCAAAGTCCTCAACATTTCTGCTGCATTTCATTGCGCAACAGCAGAGTGCACTGATGTCAATAACCTCCTGAACCCCAAAAGGCTTCAGACATTTTCTTAAAAAATAAACATTTTTTTCAAAAAAACAACAAATTTGCACCAATTTTAAGAGCAAGACACTCTCTGACAGTTCATTAACTCTTCTTTTTGTGCGACTTCTGGTTTATAAATCCAAGTTAAAATCAAGCTCAAAGGCCTCTTTTAAAACATTGTTGCAAATATACCATTTGGATTAACCAGAAAAGCTAGAAAATGTGGGACTTGTCCGCTGAACTGCAGGCCGTGTTTACACAGAGCACACAGGAGACAAACATGGAAACACATTCAAACTTTAGGCTGGAAAATATCTATAGAGCCACCTTTTCTTTTTTTGCTGTATTGCTAACCTCTTTGGGTACTTAGAAATCCTGTGGAAGCTCATTTTGTTTTTTTCATTTTTTTTGTAAAATGAACAATCAAAGAAATCCATCTTTATTTCTTTTTTAAAAAATGATTTAAGGCATTATATCTTTGGTATACTACAGAAAATACATTTTTCATTCTAGCCATGGTTGTGCTATTTCCATAAAGGTGAGGGACGTCATATTAAAGTGAAAAATGTGACAGAAGAAAGAAAAAAGAACACTCACAAACTGTGTAGAGTTCAGAGGAATAAAGTTAATACTGAACTTTATTTTTGAAGTTTAGATTGTTACTTTTTGAAATATTAAGACTGATTGCTAACTGCTAAGAACAGAGCAACATCACTTGATCAGAAAATAAAAGTAAATTATTTCTCAGTCAGACATAAACATCCATCCAGTCCCCATTTGACCTGCCACACTTGCCATAGTTATGCATTCAAAGTTTTCTGTGCCGTCAAGAATTAAAACATTATACGTTTTCACTATTTGTAATACTTTCAAATTAGATGATACTGACGAATCATTTTTGCCTTGTGACCCCTAAAACAAAGCAGAGTCTCATAATTTTTTTCAAAATGATGTAAAACTTTTCAAACAGGCAGTAAAGAGAAGTCAGAAAACTGGATGTTGGGCTTGACACATTACCACAACCTTTAAAAATTATTCTGAAAACTAGAAAATATGAAAAAATATTTGATAAAGGGACACAAATGAGGGCCAAGTCTCACCCTGTGATGGAGGGCTGGAACCCGCCACTACGAAGCTGGATAACGTGACGGCGCCGGCGGCTCCACACTCCAGCGGGATGGGGAAGAGGCGGAAATGACTGAGCATGTCCATAACAGAGGGGAAGCGCAGGTGCTGCACCCTGCACTGACCCTATTCTGTTAGAGAGAGGCGCAGGTGCTGCAGGGAGACGGACAAGAAGAGCGAGAAAAGAAAACGCGGAGAAAAGAGAGTGAGATTTCCACACTTATTGAATCTGAGAGCAAGAGCTGAACTGTGCCGGCTCCATTTCTTAACCCCAGTGGTCAGCGCTTTATGTTTATGGTCGTTGTCGTCAGCATTGTGTTTAACTACTTCCTCATTTAAGTGTTGACCACTGTCAGGAAATGAGGATCGCACCAGTTTGATGTGCAGAAAGAACAACAATGTGGGTTTGGAAAAAGCATGTATTCGTGTTACCAAACTTTTCGGTGAACCACTTCCGCATGTGGACTGAGCTGCAAAGTTACGCAAACAGCTGAAACCGTGAGTCCGTACCTTTGCTTTTCCCTGGTAGTTGAACGTGAGGACGTAGCCCCCCTGCGGGTCTCGCTCTGTCGGACCAGAAACACTCCATGTCCATCCGGTCCAGAGCTCTGGACCAGGTGGGCGGCCTTGACCCGAGAGATGGGCCCGTGGAACCAGGGATAGGAGAACAGGAAGTGGTCCGTCTTCTGGACCTGCTCTGGCGGGGTGAAGGTGACAGGAGCTGGAGGGGTGAACAGAGGAATAAAGTCTTCAAATAAATACAGCTGGATGTGCTAATCAATAATGAACCCCAGATTTAAAGTGTCTCCTGTCACATTTTACTCACTGTGTTCATATTTTTCATTAATATTTGAAGTCGTGCAGCTCTAAGAAAACAGCACAACTATGGCTAGAAGTAGAAAGAACTCAAAAATGTTTTTTTTCAGTAGGATAACAAAGTAGTAATGCTATAAATGACTCTGATATTTTTATTTGACTAAATTAAATCTACTGTGGAAGTTCCCACAGGTGTTACCAATACTGGGGAAATGGCAGCTGCACATTTGTGACATATTTTATAACTTACATTTTCCATTTGTTTTCATAATTGTGTGAACACAGCCTGCTATTCACGGCACTATTCAGCCAAAAATTCCCTGAAATTTTATCACGTGACTGTTGGTTACAGTTAATGGCTTGTCAGTTGTGCTGAGGAGTGCAGATTTTTTTTAGTTTTTCCACAGCATCTAATAAGAGGAAACTGGTAATTTTCAACAATGTGCAATAAATTATTTTAGCTCAAACATCACAATTTTAAGCTTGGATTTGGTTTGTTTTCCCAACAAAACTGAAAGTCACACATGATTAGTTCATGGAAAGTTAAAATGTCATAATTCTTCCTGATTTGTACAGTTTCTGCCTCTGTTAGATGGCATAACTTTGGCGTTTTATGTCATGACTTTCCAACCCATCGGTTGGTTTAGGAGCTCAGAAGGTAACAATGGGTGAAATTATTGCGCGTGATGTGAACACTGCCGCTCATATTGACAAACTCAGTGAATCGTCGCACAGCTCTGCAGGTCCTCTCAGATCTACAGGACGCTTGTTTCTTTCAGCTCAATGTTCGGCTGTCTCTCCTCAGCTTTACTATTTGTTTCTGCCTCGCTGCTCTCATCAGAGGTGCTGTCAACTGGAGAAGGCCACAAATGAGCTATAAAAACCCACTGCACCCTACATACCTGCCTGATAAGGTAACAGAGCTAAAAGGAGACCCAAACAAGACCCCAAATAAATGTTAATGTGAAAAGAATGCAGTTTGCTGCATCATCACCTTAAAAGATGTTAATTATTGTACTTACTGATTGCACTGCTGCTCCAAATTGTCCAAAATAATCTGAAATTATTGACTAATCTCACATTGAAAAGGCAATTCCTGTTTATTATAATCTGTATGTCTATAATATAATCATCCATCAGTTTTAGGAATAATTTCATTATTATTTGTCATTTCTCTTTCAAATAACTGCAGCTTATTTAACCACCTGTGTCATGCTGTGGCTTCCTACTCGCTGATTATGATGGACAACAGGATTTTGCTTTTTTGTTTTTAAGCAGATAAATCTTCCCATCAATCTGACAACTGCATGTCGACATTTACCACTGGGACTGTAAACCTGACGGGTTTTGAAACTGAGACACAACTTCATCCTGACAGTCAGAGGTTGTGTCTGATTTTTATTCAGGAGCATCGTCCCCTCATGTCACTACTCACTCTGACTTCCTGGCTCTGAGCTCCCTCTGCGATTGGTCGGAGCAGAGCTGTCAGCCGGAGAGGGGAGGGGCTCCAGATCCATGCTGCCTGACCTGGAGGACAAGAGCAGATTTAGACTACACACTTTATCACCCACAACACAAGTACGCTATTCTCTCCTGTTCTGCAGGACGACCAGACTGGGTCTCAATAGGCACCAATTCTGGGCAATCATCTTCCTCTTCCATCATCACAACATCCATGCCGGAAATAATGTTTGTTTATGGGCTGCTAAATGAACACAGAAACAGATAATTTACTGTTGTCCCATTCTACTTTCAAGATATAATAAACACTCAAAGCATAATCAAACAAGAAAGCAAAAACAAGAACAAAAGCTGACTCAATGTGATCTGCATTCTGCAATGAGAAACATGCAATATATAAACACATGGGTACAATCAAACAAAAAGCAGAGGGACATGAAATTCTTGACAGGTTTAAAATAAACAGGAAAAGAAACAAATCAGTGGTATTTGTGTAGTCACATCATATCACTACTAGGAATAATATCACGTACTGTCATATTTAAATGGATTCATTTTGCAAAATATGTTCTTGCTAAAAATTATTCTATTACTGAGGAAACAAAAGGACTGGGAACTCTGTATTTCACTTTATACTAGACAAAGTCTATACAAGTCTAAACACAGAAACGTGAATGAACGACAACATGCTAGCCACAGTATGAACAGTTAGTGAAAGTGATATTCTGTGAAACATTAATAACCCTCATTGACGCATTTCCTTCTTACCTGCTCAGTGGTCACAACGGCAGACCACTGTTGTTTTACGACAACTATGAATTAAATACCCGACTGTTCTGTTAGAAACTGCAACTAAGTTTTCTCCAAAAATGGTTCTCCGGTGTGCAGTTGCACTACGTTTTGAAAGTGTGCCGCTTTCGTTCTTCTTCTTCTTCTTGTTTTACGGCGGTTGGCATCCAGCTTCTTGGTGCATTACCGCCACCTTCTGTTCCGGAGTGTGGACCAGACAGTAGACTTACAGACTTTACCCGACCTAGTTCAAACTATCAAATCTACAAACACACACTGCAAAGACCAAACAAAAACCCAAACAAACAAATAAACAAACAAACAAACAAAACTCTAACTTGCACTCTCCACACCCAAGCCAACTACCACCCCTTATCCCTATCATTATCCCTACCTAACCATCATATTCTATTATAAACCCCGGTCCCCTTTAAAAAAATCCATCAGTGCCCTAACCTGTGCCCTCTCTTCCATACTTAGCATCTCTTTCAGTGTAAATTCCTGCACCCCTAACTCCTTTATCCTATCCATCCACTTTCGTTCTTTCTTTCTTTCGTTCTTTTTATTGGCGGTTGGCACCCAACTATTAGGTGCATTTACCACCACCTACTGGACTGGAGTGGGAGTCAAGAGATGGTCAGAGAAATAAAAAAAAAAACCAAACACACAAAAAAAACAAAGCCTATATCCTACTTCCTAACCCCGTTACCCTCAAATAATTCATTAAAACACCTACTCCTTCCTGTAATGCACTCCCTAAAAGACTACCTAACGTTAACTCCTGTTTTCCTCTCTGCAACATTTGTATCACCCTCATTCGCTCCTCCCTAGACTTATTACACTCCAGTAACACATGCTGAACTGTCTCTAACCGTAAACACTCTGAGCACAGGCCTGTCGGGTGCTTCCCTATTTTATTTAATGTTTGGTTAATCCCTGCATGCCCTATCCTAAGCCGTGTTATGATAATTTCTTCTCTTCTGTTCCTGCCCCTTGTTTCACTCTTTTTGATTTGTAGCTGTATGTTATATAAATGTCTCCCTGTGATTGTGATGTCCCAATTTTCCTGCCACATTTTGTACATATGTTTCTTAATGATAGATTTTACTTCATCCTTACTTAGTGGTATTTCAATATTAACTGTGTTGGATTTTATTGATTGTTTGGCCAATATATCTGCTGCTTCATTTCCTTCTACTCCTTCATGTGCCGGAACCCAAAGAAAAGAAACATCCACTTTGCTGTTATGTAGCCTATATAGTTGGTGAAATATTTCCAATAAAAGGTCTTGCCTGCATGATTTTCCTGACTGAATGCTTTGAAGCGCTGAGATGCTGTCTGTTGCTACAATTACATTCTGTTGACTGTTGTCCTCCATCCACTGTTAAGCTAATATTATCCCCATCATTTCTACTGTGTATACTGACAAATGATCTGACAACCTCTTTTTAATGGTTTTTTCATATTGTGGAATAAAAACTGCCGCTCCTGTGCGTCCTGTTTCTGGATCTTTTGAGCCGTCTGTAAAAAAGAACACTTTTCCCAAATACTTTTGATTAATATACTTTTGTACTATCGCCCACACTGGTGCTTTTTTGTGGTTGTTTTTGACAGATACCAATAACTGAGTATCAACTGTTGTATTGATGAAATTCCACAGGGGTATGATTGATATAGGAACCGTTTTATTGATGTTTAACCCTGTTAATCCTAATTTTTGTGCTAGTTCTTTGCTTTTCCACCCAAAACTTTTACTTTTACTACGTTCCCAACTCTCCTGCAACACTGCTTTAGTTGGATGTATTGAACTCTGCCCCTCCAGATTAACCCAATATGTCAGCATGATCTTATTTTTCCTTATTTCCAGAGGCATTTCACCCACCTCTACTTGCAATGCTGAGATTGGGGATGTCTTAAACGCTCCACTACAGATACGAATGGCTTCATTTTGTACTATGTCAAGTTTCTTTAAATTTGTTTCAGATGCAGACATATATGCTAAACATCCATAATCAAATGTTGACCTCATGAATGCTCTGTAAATATTTAAAAGTGATCTTCTATTAGCTCCCCAGTCTTGGCCTGAAGGACATCTCAACACGTTATTGACCTTTTTACATTTATTTCTTATTTTCTCAATATGCTGTCCCCATGTGAGTTTTTCATCAAATATTAATCCCAAAAATGTTATTTCCTTTACTTGTTCTAGTGCCTGTCCGTATAACTTCAATGATATTTGTTTATGTCATTTTGCAAAACATATTGAAAGTGTGCCACACCATCGAGGGTTCGTTAAAATCCTGATGCGCCGATAATGGTTCCGCTTTCGTTAACGGTCGAAATACAAAGAAGTACGCACAAATAAAGTCTTAAAGTAATATTAAAATTAATTGACGAAGAAATGATGAGCAGCTACACCTTTTCCATGACAAAAATAGGTGAGCATTCTGTATCTCTCAGTTTCAGTCGGCATTTCTGTTAACGCACTAAACTTGGTGTGATGACAAACATCAACCCCAAGATGGCGACAGAAACTGGTTTATGGCAGCCATCTATGATGGCAGCAACCGAAGGCATCTACATTAGTTATTGTAGTTGTGCAGTGATTTAAATGTAGTAATTTTACAAAACGTTTGTAATTCTGTATATTAAAGTAATACAAAATCTATGAACTAGAGACCTGTCATCATATATGCTGATAATGGGTCATTGTATAGTTCCTAACAAACAAATGTGGAAATACAATGCTACTATTTCATTATTATAGTAATTCAGTTACATGTCTACAAGCCTCCAGATAAATACACAAAATGCTAAGAGGCTGTTAAATGACAGACAGGAGGCCAGTGTAAGCCAAAAGTGTCCAAGTCAGTCGTAATAGGAAATGTTACCATGGAGGAACCAGCTTTAATACCCTCTCCAAATTTCTGTAAGAAGTTCTTATGTGCAAATAGTCAAAGATATGATATATGAAATGTTTAGTAAAATTTTTGCAGCGAGTACATGTCAAACCTGGTCTAGGAGCACCTTGGGGTTGCCAGTCTGAGACTTGTTAAATCAGTTCAAATATAAGATATTTTTGTCTGTTCTTATGTTTCTTCAGTTTTTTGCACGAAATCAGACAAACTATCCTATACTAAGAACAGATTTTACACCAATAACACACTTTTGTTTTAAAAAGGTTAGAACATTATTTGCGGAATACATCAGAGCTCTTGCAACAAACACAGAGACAAAACAACTATGTGCATCCTGTACAATAATGCTGTTATGTGCTCTAGCTACTTCCTGCCCAGTCCAGCCTGTCATTAACCACATCATGGTGTGACCCACAACCTCCTTGAATGCCTCTGTGTTGTAACCCAGGCTGATAACATGGATTAGATCACAAAGGTGAATTACTCACGTTGCAGAAACTTCCCTCCAAGGCCACAGAGGATATTTCAAAACTTTTTCGCAAGCCGAGTACCTGACTGATGTTCACATCAACTGGCTTTCAAACAGAACTGGTGTGACGCCTCTTAAAAGGAACAGATTTGCATTTGGGGAAATATCCTTAGTTTCTCTCTTGCTTACAGTTCAGTTTGAGTTCATCTTTATGGTACATAATAGATCCTAAATGACTGCATGGTTTGTTCTGACTGCAATTCAGATTTTTTTTTTTTTTATTTAAAGAAACTCCAGTTTGGCTTGGTTTTGGCCCAATAACAACTTGGTCAGGTTCAAGCCAGAGAAAGTTCAGGGTTTGGGTTAACATGAAAGACTTTCATACAGTTAAGGTTATGGAACACTCATGGTGAAGTTGACTGCAGACTTTGTGCAGCTTTAACTACTTAAGGTAAATATTTAGTTAACATTAATACACATATTTACAAAAAACTGAGACTATTCCTTTGAATTGCTAATTTATACCTTTTCCTTATCAAATTTTCTGCAGGAGATGCCTATATTTATGTAAAGGAAAACAAGATTATGCCATCAGGTCACAATTCAAAATATAATGGAATTTATAATGACCTAAATGCATAGTGGTTTTACTATTCATAATTCATGTTCTGAGACAAAGACCCTTTGCTGAAGAAAAAAAAAAGATTTACTCCTGTCTGAGACATCATTGCATCTATTACCAACACTATAGCAGTTTCTCCAAAAATATAAATCTTCTGCTTCCTTCATGTTTATTTTGACTTCTACATATACAGTTGGATCCACTGCACCTTTCCCTGCAATCTACAAGTATTTAATTTTCACTCAGCAGATTCCAAGTGGATATGGTTTCTTTTTGACTCTTACTAATAATCCTCCACTATATTTAAAACTAAGCAGAATGCCCTTTTGCCACCTTGCTTAACCAATAACTACACATGAAAGAGGGCCAAGCATGTACTCTCTAAACCGAGTTACATCCTGTAAGTACTTTTTCTGGCAGAATTTTATTGCAGAAACAGGTTTCTTAACTTTGCATACACATGCATTTTAACAGCACATCCACCCCATAGCCAACCAAAGAGTTATGACCATCCACAAAATCTTCACACTGATTTTGTAGTAACTAAATTATTGTGCATTATTGTAACTGAAGAGTGTATAGACAGCATAAAAATGCATCTGTGTTGATGCATAAATATAGAATCTGTACATGTTTAGTGACAGTGCATGATTTAGGATTGGTTTTGGATGTAGTTGGAAACAAACTCCTGCAGCCAAATGAAAAAGGTTCAATGGACACAGTGTGATGTGACAAACAGATGGCTGTCCTGACATAAGAGCCTTATGTGTACTTATGCAACTGAAACTGTAATTATCTGTATGAGGTTGTTCTAAATTAGCTATTTGACCGTGTATGGCTTCCTGTCTCTCTACGTTAGCCCTGTAATGGATCAGCAACCTGTCCACGCTGTACCCCGTCTTCTGCCCGTGTCTGCTGAGAAACTCCAGCCCTCTAGGTGGCCTCCTCCACAGGAGAAAGCAGTTATAGCAAATGGATGGATGTATTATTTTATGAGCTTTATTAGCAATTACAAGAGCATAACTTTAGCAATGTTCCAGATTTGAATGAATTGAGATTAACCCTGTAAAAAAATTTGAAGAAAAACTTGGAAACCAGAAAGTGTGCAAGAAATACACATAGAAATTTGGTAGAATACTATATTGTTGAAAAATAAAAAAGATCTGCAAAATCAAAATGTTAGCTAATTAATATACAGTATACCAATGTAATTTGTCACATATTAAAAAAAACATTTGTAAAAATAGATATCTGATGTTGTAATTATTTTGTTACAGGGGGGTAGGAGAACCTAGGCGCAGGCACAGATATGACAGACAGGTAGCAACGGAAACAGGGCTTTATTCAAACAAAACTAACTAAACCAATACAGGAAGGGGAAAACAAACAAGGAGATAACCAAACCAAACCAAACCTAAGACTAAAATGAACTACAAAAAAACCCAACACAGTCCAACTACAAAAACCAAACAGGGATAAACTAAACCAGACAAAACAATGTACTTACAAAACCAGGGGAAACAGAACTAAGGCTCAGGGAATCCAGGAATTGGTGGGGGAACAAAACTGGCAGACAGGAAGCTGGGGAATATTGACAAACAGGTCGGAGCAAACAGAGTCCAAGTGGGGGAAAACTAGAATGAGGAAAGCAGGACAGTCCAAGGGGCTGAAGCAGACAAGGGGTTCACAGAGCTTGGTGTGGAGAACAAAATCCAAGGGGGGAAACAGTCTGTGATGGTATGTGAGTCCATGATCCAGCAGGGAGTGAATGAAAGCACAGAGCTTAATTAGGTGGAGAACAGGTGAATAGAGTGAACTAATTACTGCAGCTGATGTGCATTACAGCAATCAGCAAAGTGGAGGCAGGTGAGCGAGACAAGGGAGGCAGACAGACAGACGCAGAGACCAACGGACACAAACAGAGGGAGCCAGAGGGACCAGACAAGGAGAGGGAGACAACAGGGAGAGAGATGACAGGATGAGTAACAGAAATACAAAAGAGACAGATGACAAAGACAGGAAGAAGAAGGGAGAAGGAAGAAAAGAGGAAGAAGGAGAAGGAAGGGCAGGAACTGGAACAGGGGTCATAACATATTTACAGTTTTAGACAGTTTTTCCTTTTCTTTTTACAGTCAAGATGTAAATGACGAGTTTTTTCAATTGGATTATATTATCTATAATAAAACAAAACAGGAAAAAATTGTGGAATAACAGGTTAAAAAGTAATTCGCCACTTGTCATTCCTTAATGTATGTACACTTTCTTTCAAATAACTCACTAAAATATCTGTAAAAGGTATTTTTGTTTATTTTAAAACAATAAATGTAGTGTAATTTTATGTCCAACACTGTAAAATACAATTTACTATTTGTAAAAATACAGATTTTCAATGTGGACATTGTGCAAATATTCAGTCAGGTTTTTTGGGGGGCAAGCATTTAAATGGATGCCTTTGTTTTCTGTGATTTTATTACAAGTTATTATTTGCAATTTAACAAAACATGGAAAAACTAAAAAAAAAATAGAGCAAACAGTTCAAATAATTTTTTGTACTATATATATATATATATATATATATATATATATATAAAATAACCTTTTAGCAAATATATGCATATAGCATGTTATCGTACAGAGGTGATTCAAAGTGCTTCACAAAGGTAAAAAATAAAGCATATACAGGATGCAAGACAAATTACAAAATAAATAAAACACGTATTTTCAAATAAATCAAAACACTAAGGCCCAATTCATTAAAGTGCATGCACATTTTATAGAGTAATTAAAACTGACTGACTATAACAGAAAAAAAGTAAGATACGGTATGCAATAAAATGGAAAACAGTCAATGAAAAAAGTGAATAACTTTTACATGGCAGTATAGTCCGTATAAGGAAATTATGAGACTGAATGAATAGAAAAAAGAAAAGAAAAAAACAGACCTGAAACAGACTTTTAACACACACTGATGTAAACAGACTGTGTTAAAGCGCATGACGGCAGCGAGGGAGCGCGCGTGCCTCATCCAGCATGTCCCATCCTCCCCCTCTTCCTCCCACAGCCGGTGTCTGCCTCCCGCTCCCCCCCCCCCCCCCCCACACACACACACACCTCCCTCTCTCTCTATCCCTCTCTCGACGGGATGGCTCAAATCAAATGCGGAAGTTTACACCCAGTAACGAAGTCGCCGCCAGGGCCACGATGAGAGTTGTCCTGACAGCGGAGCAGCAGCGAGCTGAAGGAGCGGCGCGTCAGTGACAGCGAGGCGGCGAGAGACCGCAGGAAAACACCAAAGCACCGCCGCCGCAGCCGCCGAACTGTACTTCAGACCCGCATATGGCTTCTCTGGGCAGCGCAGAGCGGCGGGCTTTCGCTCTGAAAATCAACAGGTAAGAGTCTCCGATCGGGATGTTTTGGATATGAGGTTTAGTTGAGGAGTTAATGCTGAACTCTTGGTACCTCCCCAGAGAAGAGGGAGGGGGAGCGCCCAGTCTTGACAGTCTGAGGGGATTCCACAGTGGAGCAGGCAGCCACATGTTGTGAATGTTAATGCTGCAGGTTGATTCACTCAGTCCGGGTTGGGGAAAAAGGGCAGCCTGGAGGATCATAAACAGCCAACTTTTCTTCAACTTTATCAGAAGTGCTCTTTAGAGTCATTACAGGGCGACTTCTGGTAACAATGACAGCCATGTGGTCAGCGGTGATTACAATAGTTTCTTGCTCTCTCCACAACCTTGAGATCTGAGCTTGCACACTAAGCTGACAGATGCATTTGATCACTGTCATTTCCTCCTCGTGGGGATGCTGATTCTAAATCTAGTGTTTCTAATACGATCACTTCCTGCAGCATGAAAGATCGGACCAGCAAATAGAGCTGCTAATAATGAGGAGGGATGTGGTCATAGTTCCTGCTGACCAGGTGTGGAGGAAGTATGCACATGGAAGTCTATTGTGTAGCACGCCTCCTCTGTAGCACATGTGGGTAAAGAAATATATACTCATGCTCACTATGATTAGCAGGGCAAACATTTAGAGCTTGTGTAGAGCTTTTCTTGTAATATTGGAGCAAGTCAAAGTGTAAATTTTTTTTGTCTTGATGTTGCAGAAGTGTAAGAGTGCTCTGGGGTTCATTTACATTTTGAAAGTGGATGAGAGCAGAGTAAGTGCAAAGATTAGTTTTGGTCACGTATTGGATGAAGTGGAGACCCGCACATGCTTTGTTATATTCAAAAAGCAGATTTTATTTCTTTCTTCTGCAGCCTTTGAAAGTTCTCTAACATTTGTAACTTTTCTGAAAATGCAGGAGTAGTATAATTTTTGAGGGAGTCTTACAAAATGTTTCTGAAAGTAGTCAAAGCATGGCTGCAACCAAAAACCATTTTCATTATTACTTTCTTGATTAATTGTGTTGTTTTTGAATTATCAGAGCATAGTGAGAAGTGCCAGTCGTAGTATTTGAATGTGTAATGTCTTCAAATTGTCCGAAACCCGGAGACATGCAATTTATACTTGGAGAAAACAGACAAAAGCAGTAATTATTAAAATGATTGATTTCCAATCAACTTTCTAATCAGTTTGTCTCTGAATTGTGCAAGCTCTATTAACTACAAGAAATGTGCCATACTATTGTTTTTAATAGCCAGGACAAACAGCTTCTTTGCTGTGCTATGCAGAGCTGAGCTCAGCTGCTGAGGGATGTGAGGGATCTTGGGCCACAGCCTGAATCCAGTGATGAGCCAGCAGAGAGGCAGGTTGAAAGCTGATGTGCTGTGGCAGGGCATGGTGCTGTGCAGATCCATAGTGTTAAACTCTGAGGAAACAGTATATTCACATTCACTGACAATTTGTTTTTAAGAAGTGTTGTTAGTTTCAGTGAGAAAATGTTTTTGGTATCCAGTATCACTTACATTTTATCTGGATTCACAGGCAACATTAAATTCATTTTGAATAACATGTAATCATCCGGCCCAATTAATTAGACACTTGATTACTAATTGTATCTTTGCCAATCATTTCAATGGCTTGGAGTTGCTTGAAAGTTGCTATTTTGATTGAGATGAAGTTTTCTGTTAGTATGAGAAGTACAGGCTGTGGCGGTGCAAGTGAAGGAGACAAAAATGAGACTTAAAAAAAACAACATTTATCACAGGAATATCATCCGCAGCTGATTTGCCAAAATCAATTCTTGGCTACATTCCAAAAAGCAAGTATGCGAACTAGAAGTTGGACAGAGGAGTTGTTTTGATGACAGGAAAATAATTTGCATGTGGAAGAAAATTACCCTAATGACTAGACAGCAAGTATTGAATGGTCTTCAGAATACAGGCAAACATGTTTCCTTCTTGATCAAGAGACAGCTTCATAACCAGAACGTCAGAAAACTTGACACAACGTGCAAAGTTCTTAAAGAATCTCAAAAGAAGCTGGTAGACTTATGGAACAGTGAAATGATGAAACAAAGGTCAGCCTTTTTTAAAATGATCAAAATTAAAAAGCGTGGAGAGAAACATGAATAGCTTGAGCTGAAGCATGTCACCTCGTCTGTCAAACATGCTCGTGGCTCTTTTATGACTTGCGCACATACAGCTGCCAGTGGAAGTGGAACACTGGCATTTATGAATGAATTTACTGCTGACAGAAACAAAAAGACTGCAGTGAAATATAGGAGCATTCTGTGTGCTCACATTCATCAAAAGTCATTGAAAAACATTTTAATTCAGGACAACAGCAACTTTTCAAAGAGTATATCTTTGGGAAGTTGGGCCAGTCATCTGACCTCAATCAGCTAAGTTACATTCCACTTTTTGAAGACCAGGGAAATTTCACAGAGACAACTTGTGACCTAAACTGTGGGCGCATTGGTCAGAAAATGCATTTTAATGTGAGATATCAAGAGGAACTAGCTGGAGAATTGTGGCAACAAATGGCAAACACAAGCATGCTGCATGGACAAAGAGGAACAGCGGTCACAAGTTGAAACACAATATGCAGACAATAGGAAGCTGGAAAACCTGATATTTTCTAAAACAATCCATGTCTGTAGAGAACTTTGCATTGTGCATTACTTACATCAGGGTGAAGCCAGTTTTGTTTAGCCACCCCCTAAATATTCTATATATTCTCCTCGTCCTTGATATTTCTGTCAGTGTGGAGTGTGAAGGAAATCCTACCAACTGAACACGCATTAGTTTCACTTCGCTTTTTGGTAGTAGCAGTTTTAAACCAGGAAATGTGTATTTCTTCATAAGCAGTGTTCAGCAGTGGTGAGTAGACTGGAGGTAACTGAACACTAAATATTAAGTCTAACATGATGTGACTTAAGAGCATATGGTAACAGGCGTGAGGACAGCTGTGGACATGGGGCCTCTGCCGTTCAATAGTCTTAAGTGGGGAGGGGATCAGGATTGTGTTTCATCTGATTTCCTCCGGGTTTTCGCTAATGACATCTGTTAACCCGCCTGTCTGTTGGTGGGCCATTGAGTTTTGAGGTGGTCAGGGTGTCGAGCAGACGCATAGCTTCCTCAGAACTTCAGATAAATGACTCACCCCTGTGGCTGAAGCATTTTGACTCAGCTAGAAGTTGTGTTTAAAAGGATTTTTAGTCACTTTTCGTTGCTTGGGGGCCGCCTGTCACCCTGGTCCTGCCAAATAGCGACTGTGTTTGTGCGTGCCTCCCTTTGACAGGAAGCTGAGTCGTGATGGTGCTGATAGCAGTAAGACCCATTAAGTCTGGAGACATATGATAGTATGAGACACACCGAGGGGGCATCCCTTCAGTCTGTTTTCCTTTTCTTGTCTTGTACACCACACTGCTTTCTGTTTTCCTGTGTTTCCTTAGATCAAGTAGGAAAAGACTTATTTTGAGGTTGAAGGAGCCATCCACATCTAGTGAGTTGACTTTATAATAATAATGATAATAGGGGTAATTGTATACTGCCTGCCTGAACATGTATGCCTGGTAGGGGTCGTGTCATGAGTAGGAGTATAAATTTGGCTATGTGGGGAGCCTGTTAATTAGAAATGTGGCTGTGAGAAGCAGTGATATTGCAGTTCTAGAGCCAGACTCAGTTTGAGGAATGCTTGGGCAATGATTACAGAAGTGCTGACAGGGAACACACCATATGCACACACAGCAAGCGCAGGCCCGCCATGTATGACATAATAAAATGAGGCCAACCTCTTCCTATAGGGATGGAACAATCAAAGGTTTGTATTCCAGAACCCACACTGAGATTTCATATTGTAGCTTGGGAGAGAGTCCAGAGACTTTTCAGAGATGACACAGCTTTCTACAGGTAGATAATTTAGGAAATCTCCCCCTGTAGCTTGATCTAATTTCATTATAATGCCTCAGGATCATGAAAGAGCTTAAAGTATTTAGTATTCAATTTAAATGTCCTTCCATAACTTGAAGTCCGACGTCGCCGACAGTTAAAGGGCATATTTGACATCTCATAAATACATTTTAAAATCTGCTTTAGGAAAAGTTATTTCATTTTGATGAATGATTAAACATTTTCTACTGCTGTCCGTTTTCTGTGTCTTTAAATAAAATATAGTTCCTTTTTCTTATGAAAAATGATCTAATGTGTGACGGTCAACATGAGATCAGAGATTATGGTTATATAATGACCACTGATCTCTGATTGGAATCATGTATTGCAGTGTGTTACACCTAGTAACAATAATCACCTGGTCATTATTTTTTTTGTCAGTTTATTGTCTTGATAACGTATGAATTAGCCAACTATAAATCCAAAAATATCTTAGCCGATTAATGATTAATTAGTCTACTAATTGCAGCATTTGATGTGCATGTTATGATTCATGATGCATTTTCAGCTGCTGTACTAACAAACAATAGGATAATAGAGCCAGGACATGTGCTGAGTCGTGATGCGTCCTAACATTGCACCTAATCTGTCAACGGGTCTGATTTATAACTGCCGCTGGCTGTCATCAGTAATTCTGGCTTGATGTCGACTCCCTGGGAGCAGCTGTTTTAATAGAGCCATCCTCATCAGTGATAATTACGTATTCTAATCATACCTCGTGAAAACTAGTAATTATCGTCATCAGGTTTTGTGTTTAGTTAGGGGAATGCTTTCTTAATAGAAATTCAATTGTTATGTCCCAAACATGGAACATTTATTAACATTTTGACATATTGTGATTGATTTTTCTGTGGTTTCGCCTCATTTCAAGGGCTAAAAATCTGTTCTACAGTGGCAGTATGCTTACATTTATACAAACAGTCAGGTTGGTGAAAATAAGGTTACATAATTAGAAAATGTTTCCCATGCACTGTGGTAACCTGGATACTGTAAAACTATACAAGCTGCATGTATTATTCTGCGCCTGACCTGATTGTGAAACCGTGGATTCTTTTCAAGCTGGCACACTTTTGGCATTCTTTCAGCCATCTTCATATCTCACTATATTTCATCTTCATGTGCATTATTATGTGCTTACAATCTCAAAATGCAATGTACTGCATTTCATAGATGTGAAATGTAGTGGTGAGGGCTGTTCCTGCATAGAGCAGTTTTTGACACCTGCAAAAAAGTCATCAGTGCCAAAATGATAAGAATTACGAATAAAAACACATATATGTATTTTTTCTTAATGGTTTTGTTAAGTGGGGTTTAATTTACTCAAGCATAATAGATATTTTTATTTTGCCAATGGTCAGAAATAGCAGTAAAGTGCATGAATTGTTAAATAACATAACATAGACTCATTGACTTCACTGTCAGCAAACTGATCATGCTAACTGCCTGCATATTCACACCCAAAGACCTGTTCTGAACCAGAAAAAACAAACTATGGCTCAAAACTTAACAGCTGTTAGAGATGATGCTCAATGATGATGAAAGATAACTGTCTGAAATCTCTATTTACTGCCCACTGTTGAGTATACCGATGTAAATCTATTATATTGGGAGTAATGATTGATTGATTTTGGACATAGACCTTGAATGTCATTTGAATAGTATAGTTCTTAAGATGCTTGGGCATCTCTTATGTATGTTTCTGTTGAGTTGCACCATTAAGTGATTTGCTGATGTTGAATTTGTTTACTTTAGGATTCATACGTTGTCATCACATTGAAAGGCCAGTGGTGAAGCATGCGCATCTTGAAGAATGCCGCCGTGGTTTTTCTCAGAGATCTCTGAGCTAAAGTTCTGTGTCCTGGTGAGGCCCGAAAACCTCAGAAGCTGCTTTCAAGACCAAAGTGGTCAGCTTTAGTAGCAGTTGTTCTGACAGCAGGGTCAGTCCTAGTTAAAGAAAGGCAGTGCTTTGAACTCTCTCTGTTCTAACTTTCTTGACTTTCATTTACCACTGCTCAGGAACTTTGTATTCAGCCAGCTAAAAGCCCTGCAAATATTTGACCCTCTGAAGTGTTGCCTTTGGGTTGATCCTTGACAAGATTCATGACTTTTCCAGTCCTTGTGTCTTTGTGGTTTCCATAAAAAGCAACAATCAAGACAACAAGTTCTGCTAGGCTTATAGCACAAGCTGCTTTTGGTATTATTTAGCCTAAATGACCAAAATCCAAATCTCTGTTTTGGTTCTCCCTGACAGGAGTGGCTTTGGTTTTATGTAACAAAGGATGCCAAGGCACACAGGCCTGCTGAAGAGAGAGACAGATGCTGTCTGCTGTGACAAGCTGTTTGTCTACTAGTGGTAAAATAATGCCTACTTGGCTCTGCAGGCAAGAGCTGATTACTGTTTTACTTGCCCAGCTTTTTATAGACAAGACCTTAATGCAAGTTTGCAATCCGACGTGCACATGTGTGTGAGAATGAATGCATGTACAAACTATACTTTACCTACATTATATGTTATGTGATATTATGGGTTGCATGAGCTTTGTCTCTCAAGTGGTAGTGGAAGATATAGAGGGAGGGCACATGTTAGTGACAGAGTGGTTAAGGGCTGTGCACAGGGTAGGGCACATCTTTTTAGAGTCTTGTTATGAGAAAGTTTTACAGGGTTTTAATTGTCTAGGGTACAAACTCAATACACCCACCAGACAATGTGTTCCAGGGCAAAAAAGACTTTTGCTTAGATGTTTTGGGATGGTTTTTTTTTTGCACTACCCTAGGCCTATTTCTTGTGTAAAGGCTTGTTAAAGCAGCAGTTTATAACACTGAATTCATGGAAATCTCAACAGTAGCCCATTCTCATTTCAAAGTGTAAACAGTTTGACCAAAGAGGAGACATGTGACGCTGGAGCCATGAATCTGTTTTTATCAATCACTCCACAGATACCTGGAGGGGTGGGGTTGTGAGGAACGTCATACTTTGGGTTGACTTCAAGCTTTCTGAAGCTTTAGTTTCTTACCCAACGGACCCTTTAAGCTCCACTGGCTTATGTTATTTGAAACATTGCATTAAAAGAGGAGTAACTCAGCACGCTCCCTTTAGATTAGTCTAAGAAGTGGGTGTGTGAAGAGACTTCAGTTTGTTGATGTGCACAACCACTGCCCACTGTGCTATTGTGAAAGGAACAAGCATACTGTGCTACAGCAGTATTTGAATGTGGTTGTACTGTACAGCCATCAGGTGTTAGTGTTTGTATGATATGTGTGGGCACTATTGTTAGACTGTGGCTGCATTCTGAATTATATAAGTTTTAAAAGGTATTTTAGACTGTGTAGTTTACAGGTGACTTTTGTACAAGTGAGAATTGCGCAACAATCATTGTTGCTGGTGATAAAACACTTTAAGTTGATAATATGGTCAGATATACCCTGTGACTGTCTGGGAGCTTTGTGGGGAATCAGGATGAATACATAATCTGTTAAATGCCTCATGTGATCCTTTTTTCGTGACATTTGTTGCAACCTATTTTTTAATATAGACCCTTGCGCTATTTTTGAGCTTTAGTTGTTTCATATTTTGCAGAAGCACTTTTTTTCTAACCCTCTTCTTGATTTTTTTGAAATGACTGTAGAGTATGTTTTTAATGAAAACGGTGCTGCAGTGGCACTGGACTTTACTCTTTGTGTAAATTTGTATGCTCTTCTTCCACCCATGCCATGACCTTCCCTGCACTCAACTGTTTTATTGACTCAGCATGCTATTTGATTGATGGGGGGAGGAGAAAGTATTATAAACAGCATGACTGAAGTAGGTTGTGGTCAAGTTGAATAAAGCGTGCAAGTTGCAAGGAGCACGTGCACAGAAATAAAACATGTCAGCTCTTTTTGGCTTTTGAACAGTGCACTCCCATGATGATTTTAGATATTTGCATGACGCTGTGTTACAGACTTTACATGCTTCATGACTGCAGCTTCAGCAGCTTTGACATACAGGCATTCCTTCACTGCGCTGTTGTTTATCGTTTTGTGGTGATAATTAATGACGGGGATGTCGTAACAATGGCTACGGGGACTTAATGAACCCATGAGATTGACCACAAGGGAAACAATCAGGAATGTGACCCATTTGCTTAAGTCTTTGCCCTCTAATTCTTCCTTGTGCAGCAAACTGTGTCCGACACTTGGACATGCAGCAACACATAGGAAATTGACAGTTTGCACACACAAACACATGATTATACACACAAAACTGTCCATTTCTCATTAAACTGAAGAGAACAAAGCATTAGTTGTGCAGAATTTGGTAGTGCTCCAATGATATGGTAGATTAATTACAAAGAAATAGACATTGCATCAGCTCGGAGTTGCACGGAGATGGAATGTGTTCAACAAACTAGGGCACTGTCTCTGTTCATGTCTGTTCTCTCATCTTTTTTGGAGAAAGCTACAGGCAAGTACACACAGTCGCACACACAAGCACCCTCCACCCAACATATTTGAATAGTATTCTGTTCCTATGTCATGTTGATTTCCTGCTTGTTCTAACCCTTAAATCAGGGCACCATATTTACTCCCCTGACTGTATGGTTGCCAGCATGACAAAGCCTTTACACAACCAGCAGAGATGTGCTTCTGTTGAAAGCGAACAAAGCTCTGAATAGAATCACCGTGGCTGACCAATTTGAACTAATGTGAGCTGGAACAATGGTTGAATTGGTGTTGCATCTATTATTAAGAGACACTGTATGCATGCTGGTGGAATTATACAGATGTTATCGATTTACACAAGGTTCTAGATATATTTTTTCTATATATTTAGCGGGCAAATATCATATGCTGGCTTAGGAACTATTATTCTGTGCCTTCGAAACACAAAACCCAATGAATCTGTGTTCTATATGTTTTCTTTCAGGCACTCTTCTGCAGAGATCAGACGGCACTTTAGTGGGAACTATGGCTTTCATCACAGCCGAACCAACTCCAATGCTTCGGCCTCAGTGTGCCTCACTGTGGTGAGTTTCCTTCTTAAAAACAATATTTTCTTTTCAGCGGGAAATTGTCACATTATCTAAATTTGTGCCTTTGATTTATTGAGCTAACACATGCCACTAGCTGCAGGTTTCAGAACACATTTTGTATTTGATATTGTTCTTTCTTCATGTTTATAGTTACTTAGCCGATTATGTGAAATGTTAAGTCCGTTTAAGCAGATGAACGGACTAAAACTTAATAATGTCGCTTCACTTGAACTCGTGATGTTGAGGGGGAAAAGTCATATTGTGGCCATAAGGTCAGCACAGTGGTTTCCTCTAATGCAGCACTCACATAGCTTTAGGCTTTGTGCTTAGAACACTAAAGGGTTATAAGTATATCATCTTCACATCCTCTTTACTGTCATCAGTCCTAAAAATGTCTGACTCAGTGCAGTTTATACTTTAAAGCATAACAATTCTGATACAACATCAGTTACTGCTTTTGCAAAGATGACAGTCTGCATTTCTGGTTTTTGTTGAGTTTTTTTTAAAGAAGAAATTTTGTTTGACTTACAAGAAACATGAACAATGCCAGTGATTAATGTGCTTCTGTTTTTGGCTTAGCATGATTTGGAAAAACTAGTGTCCTTTAGTTTCTGCAGGGGATTGAAAAACATTATGACAGGTTGTTTTCTTCTTCAGTTGAAGCCCTGTAGACAGTTAGTGATTCCTGCTCTCTCAAGCAAGCAGACAGAATGATGCACGGTAATCCTTTACAGGGATTTGTTCCTACTACACTCTTCGTCTCTCTGTGGTACCCTCTGAACCTCTGTCTCTGCCTCCCAGCTTTATATATTCTGCCTTTCAGTCTTCCTGCTTTTTTTTCTATTTCTGTCTTTCCCTCGCATTTCTTTCTCTGCCGCCCTACATTTCTCTCGTTTAAAGTTTCTAAAGCTCTTAGGTGTCTTAAGTCTCCTGACATATCTGTGTGTATGAGCGACTGAGCGGAAGCCCTTTGATAGTTTCTCAGAGATGATCCTTGAGCTTGTCAGCTGACAGGGTTTGAGGAGCAGTACTTGGACCTTCCATCCCACCTCGGGCTTGTGGCATGCAACCTTGTTAATCTCTAACCTGCTTGGGAAATGGGTCATTGCCTTGGCTACTGACAGGCACTGGATGGGGCCTGCTTACCTTGCAGCTTACGCTGGCAAATCTTTAATATGTCTGGATTTGGGATGCGGGAGAGGGGTTTTAATACCATAATCTCTGGGATGATAGTTTCCCATTATTCAGCAGTCGTGTCTAGCACGGGGATGAGGGAGGGATGTTTGTTGAGAGGCGGGTGGTATGTTTGTTGTTGCAGTTGTGTCGTAGATTGCCATGCTGACTGTCAGTGTTCTCCCTCTCGCTCAGTGTTGTTGTTGTAGGTTTGGTGCATAAATTGAGATTATAAGGAAAAGCTGCATGTGTTTTTGTGCATGTGAGCAGCGCCACTGTGTGTGTGCAGAAGCAACATGCACGTGTGTGTGTTTCTTCAGTTTCTGTTCCAGTCTGTTGAAACACCAGTTGATGGAGGGACGCCTTGTTGATGTCACTTCCTTTAATGTCTTGTGGTTTCCCCCTTTCAGCTGTAAACTGCAAAGCTTGAAACCGCATTCAAAATATTTAGTCCACTCAAACAATCCTGCTTAACTTAATCTGAGTTTCCCACCTCTTCCACTTTTGGTAATGCTAATTGTTTCTGATCAGCTCTACTGGAGTTCTTAGCTTCTAGGAATATGAGGAGCGTTTCAAAGAGGATCTGTGCACTGTGTCGTGGCTTAGTTTCAACCAAAAGCAGTCCGCCTCAGTAGGTGCACACTGTAAGTTCCTATATCCGGAGTGCGCCATTTTGTACACTTCCTTTTTATGCTGCAGTGTTTCAATTTTCAGCGGGGTGAGTCTACAATATCTCTTTGCACACAGGAATCATTGAATGAAACATTTAACAGTGAGATTATTTGTATGCTTAAATATCATGATTGAAGTTAAATGCGGTTGTATTTTTGTTAGAACTTGTTTTGTCAGGAGCATTTTTGATGCCGGTTTTGCTTGCTTCTCATTTTTACCATTTTACATTGAGAACAGTGGTGTTGGTGGATTCATATTTTTTTTAAATTGCAAAATTTGACTGAAAACAGCATCTAGCAGTAATTGAGACATGATGTCTTGCCTTTTCAAAAGGTTGTTTTATTTTATAATAGATGGGAATGTCTGCACCGAGTTTCATTGCTTGTATGTTTTTCAGCACAACCTGCTTTTAAAAATAGTTTCCATTGTCATAAATTGTTGTGCAAAGTTATATTCTTTCTAATCACCAATAAGAACGATGGTAAAAAGTCTAGGCTGTTGATTCGGCAAGGAGTGTCTTGGTTGCCCCTCTGATGACTCCACACAGCAGCAGACGCTGATCAGAGGCATGCATAGATTTGCATTCATTTGTTTTTGTTAGCCTCCATACTAAACAAGAAAAAGAGGCCATGCTACCATGAGTGTTTGAACTTTGAGGCAGAGACATAGAAATGCACACAGCATATGGTGGAGGTTCACGCCTCCACTGTACAAAAGAGGATTTGGCCTGTTGGTTAAAATAATGATGATGTAGTTGTTTCTTCTGGTTTCCTGTGCGCAGTATCATTTGCTCCTAATGTTGCTTGCTAACTGTTAACTCTAAACAATGGTAGTGGTAAAGTTTTCTCTTCAGTGCTTTGCAGAGGAAAAATATCCCTTTGGGTGGGTCGATGTGCAAAAACATGTCTGAGGGCAAATGGAATTTGCTCTGCTGCTAAAAGCTGAGTACAGCAATGACTCATGTTGTTGCTGCAGTTATCTCTACCTCTTCTGCTCCTCTGTGTGCACATGTCTGTTTTATGTGTGTGTGCCGGTGGCTGATTAAGCTTTGTATTTTTTTTTTGTGTGTGTCCTTTCTCTCACATTCACTCTACAGCAGCCCACCTTTTTGTGTACCTGTGTAGGACAGTTTGCATGACTAACAGCTGAAATATTCTTCTAAAGAATATTCAAAAAGTTTTAGTGCTAAAGCAGATTCATTCTCTTAATTCTCTGCACTGTTTATGTTGGAAAATATAGTCAGGATAGTTTCCTTATTATTATTTATGACAAGTTTCAGTATGACACAGCTGCAGACTGTTTGCCCAGTTTGCTGCCACTTTTCATAGGTACACCTGCTCCATGCAGGTTCCTCTTTTACTGCTGCAACCAGGCAGGCACCACAAAAGGGATGTGTGCTATCTCATCAGTTGTGCTTTTTTCTCCCTCTTGGAGCACTTTCTAAGGGATGGAATAGATGAAAGGCTCATCTATTCCACCCCTTTGAGCTCAAGTGTGGATTTGTTACAATGTATGCAGGTGATACCTGTATGTACTGCTTTAGAGATAAACATAGGAAAATCTCATCCCATTTGTACTGTACATTAAAATGATTACAGCTTTGCCGTTGATCTGCTAAAGCAGAGTGTGGGATGTTAGAGTTTCTGGCTAAAAATAGGATCGCAGAAAAAAAACACCCCACCGTCTGCTGAAGGCCAGTTTGTTCCAGTTTCTATTTATGTCTGTGCCTGTATCTTTTGTTCCTAGACAGGTATGAGCTATTAGAAAATTGTCATGATTCAACATGTTTGGTTCCACCTCCCTTTTTGCTAAGTTCCTCTCTATGTAAAATGTATTTGACCAAGGACTGTACAAACTCACTGTACAAATTAGAAGCTCTTCATAGATTATTACTCTATTCTTTCCTTGCTCTTTCATCAGTGTTTACTTTTCTTTTGTTTGTGTCGCTCTAACTGTAAGTCTCAGACAATTCTGAGGCTAAATCTAGGCTTTCAAATAAGTCATAGCTCCACATGAAGATTACTGTTACTGCTTTAGTACTGAATTTGGATATTTAATTGTACTGTTTGGTGCCAAGTGTTCTAGTACTTACCTGTTTTTCTCCCCCAATCTTAATGGTCCTTCCATCACTCTTTGATTCTTCAGCCTCAGGCGTATGACGCTGTGGAGCCGTTGGACCTGGAGGAGTTCCTGATGTCACAGTTAAGAAGTGGAGACTTATCCCTGATGCAAGAACTTGGAGACTTTCCCGATGATGACCTGAAGGTGGAGCAGGTGGAGAAGGAGTGTCGGACCATTCGACACTCTGTCCCAGAGGATGGGTGAGTTACAGGCCGGCAACCATTAAACAACAGAAGGCATAAATGCTGTTTACAAGCAAAAAAAAAAATTTAAATTGACTAATGGGGCAAAACTGGACAGTGCAAAAGAATCAACAAACATATTTGATCTAAAAACTATAAGTTGCAAAGTATTTTAACAGATCAGCAGAAATCAAAAAAATCTTAATTGGAATAAAGATATAAATGTGACAAGGGAGGCTGTTTTTCATTGAGTGTAACTATCCAACAATACAAGCAGCAAAGTTAGAAAGTTGTAGGGATTCAGAGAATGTAGAAAACACCATGCAGTTTTCGACATAATGATTTAGCTTGAACGCCTTTTTTCTTCGCAAATCTGCTCTGTCACTGTGTGTTATCTTAGCTTTTTCAGAGCATTCTTTTGTCCCACACAGTGACCATGAAGTACAGATTAAGAGAGGAGAAGAATTTAAAATTTTCACTTGTCTCTGAACGTCTAAATACATGTCTGCATATGTGTAATTCTCCTTGTCCTCATCTCTCACTTTGTAGAGCGGAGTTGGATCCACATGTTAGAGACTGCGTAAAGAGTTACACTCAGCCGTGGCTTGTGGTCTCGAGAAGGTAAACTCGTGGAATCTGCTCTCTAACACATTGTAGTGTTCACTCTATTTCCAACTCACATAGACTACGCACGTACACTGTGACTGTGTTGCATAAGACTTTCTGTTTGTGTTGTTATCTCACCTGATTAGAAGTGTAGAGGTGTTTCACTTGTAACCGTGCATATCTTCTCTGTGGCATTGTGTGTATTTTGATCTTTGACTTGTGTATTTTTGTGTGTTTGTGTGAAGGTGCCAGGGGGATGGCTGGAGTGCATATTCAGAACGAGCAGGCCTCCACAAACTTCTTCGGAAACAGACCTTTGAGTCTGATGTGCAGCCAGAAAACCAAGAGAAACCAGTACGAAACAAACACACACACAGCAACCATGTATTAATGTTCAGTTTTAGTTTCTCTTAGCAACCTTTCTTTCCAAACCTGTATTTCTTAAGAAGACGCTGAGAACATTAATAAGGTTGCGTCATCCGTGTTTTTCTTAGCCTGTGTCTTGGGCAACAATGTTACTCAGTGAAGCCATGTTTATAAAGCCTCTTTCAGAGTCAGTCGTGTGCGGTGTTGTGTGCTGTCTGCTGCCACAATTCTCCACTTATTTACTTCTCCAGTCAGTTTCGTGCTGTGTGATTCTTTAGGCCTTTCTTGTCATTGCCATTGATGCCAGTCTGTGCATCAACGCTGTTTTATGAGATCTGGTTTTGTGTAATATGCTTGTTGTTGTCATTAAAACAGGGTTGTGGCTTGGTGTCTTGGTTGTGACCCTTTGAAGTGAAAACCAAGTAATGAAAATATTGTAGTGATACAGTTTAGTATAGAAGAGTCTAAATTAAAAGGAATTGTTTGGTTGTTTATTAGATTCAGTCTTAGGTGAAGTCAGTCAGTGGATTATCCTAACTTTGCATATTTACTGAAAAACTCAGCAGAAAAGCAGAAAAATTGATTAGCTGCATCCAATGTTGAATGCCTACTAGATATATGTTTTGTTTGTTTAATTTGCACACAAACAGAAATGTGTAAGTGTCCCATACATCTACAACTTGTAGCTGCATGTTGCAAACGTTACACAATAGCTCTTCTTGCGTGTCGCACCTCTTTCCTTATCAAATAAATCAAAGAATGCCTTTTAAACCTAACCATTAGAGGGAACAATGCATAACATATTAGTAAGTGACATTCACAGATGTCGGGAGGTGGATTTTTGAAAGACAGGCTAGTTGTTTCCCCCTGCTTTCAGTCCTTATGCTATGCTATGCTAAGCTAAGCTTGTCACCTCCTTGCTCTGTGCCAATTCTTCACACTTGAACATGAAAAATGTGCTGATGCTCTTTCCTAAACCCTGGCAAGAAAAAAAAAGTACATTTCCCAGAATAGTTAACTGTGTTTCTTAATGAAAACTACAAGAAAAAACTACTCTCCAGCTTTGTCCTTGACTGCCAATGTGTTGTGCCTAGTGTCTTTTGTGTGGGGAAGGCATTTTAGTGAGAGCAGTATGGTGGTCCATACTGATCAAGGCCTGAGAGAGACGATAACACTGAGTGAGAAAAGTGAGTGGCTGGGAGACTGGGGTAGGCGTGCTTTAATAGTGAACACAACAGTGTGTTGTTATTCCCATCACTCTTTCCACTGTGGCAGTGGCACTTTCAAGTTTAGTTATCCTGGCTTGTACAGAACTAAACCAGAATATTATACACACACAAGCTTTTATCACCTCTGTGTGTTTAATGAGATAGTCACAAAGATGCTCGATATATGGCAATCTATATTTTTTGAATAAACAATATCTGTGTGATGATTTTGTCCTTACTTTCAGTATGGATCCCTGCCTCAGTCCTCTTCTGACATTTTTTCGAGCCAAGTTCCCATCCTCTCTCGCTACCCTCTCTCTCTCTCTCGCTTCTTAGTCCTATAGTGGCTAAATCCCCAGCTCCCAGAATCAGGCAGTCCCAGGCAGCTTCTCTCACCACCAGCCAGCCTCACCCCCCCTCTCCTGTTGCCCCTTCCTTGCCAGTTCTGGTTAATCACCCAAACCAAAAGACCATTATTACCGCTGCGGGCTTCCCATGATCTATGTGCCAAAGAGAGAGTGACAGAGAGGCAGAGAACAGCACTATTGTCCTTCAGCACTTAATAGGACTCTTCTGTGGTCCAATCTGCTTGTATAGCCTTGGGATCATCGTTGTGATGGTCTCTTGGAGCCTCAGCTGGGTGAAGCTTCACCAGGGTGGAAGTTCGGTCAGTTCTAGCCTGTAGTGTGGGAGCTGGGATGTGAGATGGATGGATGATGGGACTGAAAGAGACAAGGAGAGATGGTGGCATGAGGGACTGTTCAAATCATAATGCAGCATGAAAGCAGTGAGGTTATGCCCTGCCCTGAAGCTGAGTCTGAGTAATTCCATATGGCACATGTGCCAGACTAATCTCCTACTGATGCATTTTTACAACTGATCAACTAACAAAGTAGATGCAGATTGTTTTCTGTTAATCGGCTCACAAATTAGTCAGCTACTTGTTTCAACTCAAATGGTAAAATCTGATTTGCTGATTCCCAGAAGTCTCAAAGTCATCAGATTTTAAAGCCAAGATGTGTTTACATCAGGGTTTAGGTTTAGGTGGGGGAGGTTCCTGGTAAAATATTCAGACTAAAACAGCAGAAAGTGGGGTTGACAAAGGCCACAGGCCAACAGAGATATTTTTAATTATGTACAATGAAAGACATGCTCAGTGCATTTCTGATGCTTGCTGTTCAGGCCTTACTCCGGGGCTTCTGTGTGCACTTCCATTTCACAAGTTAATTAGTTAAATGTATGTAGTGCTATGCTGCTGCTTAGTGCTCGTTTTTGTACAGCACACCATTGGATGTCAAAAACATGCAGCATCTAGCAAGCTTGCTTACCAGGACAATTGTAGCTCTGGGTCAGCAGCTCAGGGTAGTCCTCTCTACTGTTTTCATTTTTGTCCAAAAAGCCATCATCCTGCTGGGATATCTCTGATTACAGAACTTGATGAGCTAAGGTATTATCTGTCAGTATCACCAGGGACACGTAACTCATACCCCATTACTGTATGTCAAAATCCAATATCCTGATTTGCTGAATAACTGTAAAAATGAAGTAAAAAGCTGCTTATTCATAACAAATATACTAATAACAAAAAAAGAAATTAAAAGGAAAGTATATATGTCTGTTTAAGATTGGTTGTACAAGCACCTGCTGTGTCATACAGTGAACATGAACATATGCTGTGTTTTCTACACTGAGTAAGCCTCATTCAGAAAAAAATCACAAGGGACTGTCATTGTCTCCAGGCCAAAACAGAGACTGTCTAGACTGCCTAAATGCCTGTTAGCTGTTTGTTGTGTCTGTTGACAACATAGCTGTGGAGGCTGCATTTTTAATGTAACGTATGTTGTTGATGTTTGATAAAATACTGTTCAACTACATGGATAACATTCTGTTGTTAAAAAATACTAATTTTGTGAATTATTTGTGTGGATGTCTCTGTTTTCCATTTACGGAAACTTCATTTGATGATCTTGTTTAAGCTGTGGGGGAAGAAGCTTAGACCTTTGCTAACACATTTCCCTCCACCCCTCTTAGTAACTTCCCTCTGCATATTCAGCCTTAATACCTTTTAGTTTGCTCATCCTTTGTTGTTATTCTGGTTTAATGTCTTTTTAGTCCTCTCACTCTGTTCTCTTTGTATTTCCCTACCCCCAACCGGGACACCACCCTAACCCCTGTCTTTCTGTCTTTGCCCCAGGTCAAGTCTCCAACTCTAACTACGCTGACTGATGACTCTGGCCGCACGTTGACCTCCTCTGACTTCAACTTGCGGTGTTTGACCCCGGACCAGAGGGTGGAGGGTCTGCTGGCCTTCAGCAGCCCTGAAGAGCTGGACCGCTTTAACCAGGAGTCACGGCAGGGAAACAGACACCCTGAACTGTTTGCTCTTTACCCACCAGCTGACGAGGTGAGACGTGGAGAGTCAGTATTCATGAACTTTCGTGTTGACTAGGTTCATTAAAAGTTTTGAAACTCTTTTCCAGTGTGCCATGCTTTATTCCATTAATGTTTTCAGCGACCTTGCCTTCATGAAAGCTGGGACCTGAGGTTGTTTCTGATTTCTTTCCTTCCAGTGAATCAGTATTGAGAAACATATGAGATATATTGATTACTATAACAACCTTACAACCACCTTCTTGAAGTATTACTTGATCTTTTGGATAAAAAATGAATGCCACTGTTAACTTCATCAGTTAATAGTTTTAAAAGTTACTTTTAAAGTAGAAATTCCAAACATTCCCAAAGTTCAGTTGAGGATTTGCTAAATTTCTTGATTTTATGTCACTGGCATAGACTATCTTTGATTGTTGGTCAGGCATAACAAGGCTTCTGGGATATTGTAATGCAAATTTGTGACTGTTTTCTGGAATTTCATACATTAGTGATTTACTAGACATGCAGATTTAGCTATAAAACAGGAATAAGTAATTGTGGAACTTCTTCTTCTGTTCCATATAGAAGTGTTTTTTATTATACATGAAAAGTTAAACACATAATCAAAATTAATTTTTGGAGCCTTTTGAAAAACTTAATCAATTCAATTTAGTTCAATTGGGAATAGGCATCAGCTACATCTATACCTTCTTAACACTTGAATTCTGTTAATGCATCACTTTGTTTTAGTTCCTTCCGATCCACAACTACCTTTGCTTTGTTCATTTAAGATCCAAAATCTTCTGTCTGTGTGCTTTCAAAAACTTTTTCTGCCATTGTGTTCCAGGAAGACGCAGTAGAAATCAGGCCTATTCCCGACTGCCCCAAAGAACACATTGGAGAACGCATCCTGGTCCGATGCCAGACCATAAAGTATGTCATTCATTTTCATTGCATTGTAGGAGGAAATAATGCTCTGTAATTTAAACAGCTGCTTTCTGTTTATGGGAGTTGGACACAGAGCCAACAGTTGGTTGTGTTAAAGAGAAATTATTCTGACAACTGCTTGTCTGTGAAAATGACCTTTTGCTCAGCATTTCACAAACAGCACATTGTTGCACTTAGCAGTTGATCCTGACTTAATAGACTGAGTAGTTGCATCAAAAAAGTCTTTAGTGTCGGACAGAGCAGTGTGCATGGGTGGAAGAGTGCTGTACAGCGGTGGTTATTCTCCAGAAAGTCTCTGTCCCTCCCTCTCTCGTGGGATTTTGTCTTTTTCCCTGATTTACACTGTTGAGCTCATTTGTCCATGTGCAACCCTTGCAACTTCCAAATGTTTGAGTTGAACTGATTTCTCTGCTTGCGGTGGTTTGGCAACATCACCCCCATCCTTTAACCTTCAGTTCAAACACGTCATCACTTCCCATAGTGCATAGTGCAGTTGTTTCCCATTATAACAGTAATGTAGAGGAACAGTAATGTAGAGGAATATCAAAATACAATAGAGTAGAAAACAATAGTATAGAACCTAAGTGCAGTAAATGGACAAAGTGCTAACAGTAAGCACATTCATGTGCTTTATGCGTCTCTCATTTCCTTTTCCTTTTTGACTTCATAGGTTTGAAATTGAAATTGAGCCCATATTTGCCACCATGGCCTTGTATGATCTGAAAGAGAAGAAAAAGGTAAGACACTTTTTTTTTTCATGGATATTTTGAAATTCAGTCGCTTTTGAAATTTCACACATTAATTTTACTATCATCCCAAGTCAAGTTATGTTTGTGCGGCATGTAATAAGCAACTTAGAATACAATAGCCCTTCAGTGCATATCAGTTTATTCACTTTTAAGGCTCTGTGTGATTGTTTGAAGACTGTCAGTACTTTTCAGTTGATGTTGGGTCTATTTGTGTCCACAGTTATTGTTTGTTATATGTCATGCTGGCAGTAGGGAATGAAAATAACAATTGCAAAAGCTGGTACATAAGTGAGTTATGTTAAAGGGAAAATCTGTGCACCACATACATCAGAAATTTTATTATATGCACTTGGAATCAAAACATAGGTTTCCCAGTTTTAAGTTTTTTTGCCGTAAAGATGCAAATACTAAATACACAGGCTAATCAAGTGCAGATGTATTTTCCAATGCCATTAATAACTCTTTACATCGCTGTGATGATTCAACTCCTGTTTAATTCTATGTGTGAAAATACTTAACATTTCTATGGTGAAAAACAATGTTAGATTTTGTTCTTTGAATATCAGTAATCATGCTTCTTATTTTCACAATGTAACTCAGCAATAAATTTCACTTAGTTACTTTTTTAAGCTGTGTTTTTCTGCTTAGTGATTCCACAAAGCATCAAATGTCGTTCAACAAGCGCTGAACACATTTCTGCACGGTATCATCGTAAACAGTGAGGTCTTCAGCTGTGCACACTTCCTTCAGTATACTTGAGACTATAATATGTTGTGATGTTTAATGAGACTGTGCCTCAGGTTCTCTCAGTGGTTTGGACAGTGCCTGTCTTGTGTGATAGTTTTCCACATTTCCATCAGTGTGTAAGTGTTTTTGAATGATGATGAATGTATGTATGAGCATATTGTAAAATGCTTTAGATAAATGCAAAATTCCATTTTCAGTGAGTGCCTTTGACAGCAGCAAGCCTTCAGTCCTACAAAAGACAGTGCTTTGTCAAGACCACTGATTGTTGCACCAAGAACAGAAATACTGTAAATGCCTTATCAAAATTGCATGTTTCTCAGTAGCTTCTGCATGTCATGGGCCTGCATCTTGTTGATGTTGGTTGGGAGGTCTTGTAGCTTCCTTCAACATTCTGCACGGTAGCGAGGGATCAGTGTAGTCTACAAGGTTTTAAGTGTCATCATCCTCACATATTTTTACCCCCGGGGGTCGTCACGTTCAGTTCTGGCACTGCTAATGCTGCACAGTATATTCCCAGTAAAACCATTCTGAGCCATGGCTGTTTGCATGTTTTTTTTGTGGATTTGCACAGCTGGATAGTTTTTTGGGTGAAGGGGCTAGAAGGATTAAGTGCTCATGGATCTCTCAGATGAGACCGGGTTTTAGCCACCGGGCTTGCCCTCCATTCAGCGCTGCCCCGCTGCTTTCGAACTTGCTTGGAGGACTGTTGGCTCAAAGATGTTCAGCTGGGAAGACAGGGAGAGTTAATGCCCTGTAATTTTGAAAATGGACTGTATGTAAGCCTTTCTTGGGACAACATCACAGTTAAGATGCAATATAAACAGTATAAGCCATCCACTGTTGTAAATGAAGGATAGTTTCACTCCTCCTTCCTTCTGATGTTCGACTGTAAGAGCATAGCTGAAGTGTGACATTGTCTTTTGTATTTTGCTTAAGGTGATTTATTTTATTATGTGCTGAGCCAAAGTATGTCCTTGTAGAGGTTAATACAACTTCCTGCCTATTACTGTGACTAGAAACAGAGCTGGACTGTTAAAGAGCCATGAAGTTGTTCTCTGTCTGAGTGAGGGAGATACTGTCAAGCTTGTTTTGTCAGTTTGATTTAATTGTAGTGGAACTGTAAAGCATTTGCCACTGACCTATTTATCTCTGAACTATTCCCACTTTTACTTTATGTTCTTTTCTGCCTTTCTTCAGCTCTTTTCAGTGCACTTGTTTTGCTTTCTCCTCAGGAGACTCATAGTTTGTTTGCTTCACATTTTTACTTCAATGTCTGCTTTCCTGCATCCCCTACTGATGTCTCTTGTGCCTCATAGAACATTTGTTGCTGCGTTTGTTTTTGTTCACATCAGTTTTGTTGTTTCACATCTGTAAAATCTGCCACAGATGTTCATATAATTCCATGTAATGCTCTAGTTATTAATCATGCCTCTGTGTTCCATCGGGCAAGGTGGAGATACAGGATTTGACCCAACAAGTGGCCTAGTTACGGTATCAAAATTCTGGATATAAAACAGAGTTTTTGCAACAGACATGCAAATTGACAAATATGTCCTTGCAGTAAAAGCAATGTACGTTATGCTCTGAAAGAGGTTAGGCAAGTTTTGCTCAGCTCTGACTGCAGTCATTTGGAAGGACACAATGAATGAGGAGTAAATCACAGCATTTTTTATACATGCAGTGAGTTCACAAGATGTTTTTTTCATCCTCCAAAGCAGTGGCCACTGTAAACAGTATACATACACATTCATGGAGCTATATTGCATTGAATATTTGTGGGAAGCAGCAAATCTCTGCCTCTAAATTTGCCAGTTGGATCTATTTTTCAGTGAAGCCGTTACGTGGTTGCTAATTTGGCAACACTGGAGTGGTTGCAACTTGCAAGTGTTCCCTGTCAGAAAATGTTAATCATTTTTCTTTTACACAGTGTGACAGTCAATCAGCGACATCGCCTCTGTAGTCTGAAAAAAAAAGTCGTGTTAAAGAGGGTCATTACATTCCTCGTGTCTCATTACATCAAGATTTAGCGGTTGAAGGTTTCACAAGTAAATGTCATCTTAATTCACTCAGAATGTTAACTCGGTGAACGCTTCCATTTTGTTTAACGTGTTTATTCTTTTTAATGAGAACACATGCCATTTAAGCCAGCTGGCTTTGAGTTTTGAGACATGATTTCTGTGATTCCAAGAAGCTGTTTGCCAGTAAGAGGTAGACTCCTCCGCTGTGGTGTTTTGAGAGCAATTACAGAAAGTGTGCCTCATTTTAAAGCAAACAGGATAATTTCTGTCACACAATCCTTGCAGCGTTTTGGCCTTCTGACTTGTTACACAGCTATGATCAAAATCAGATATGAAGAGAAATGCCGAAAATCATACATGTAGGATTTTTTCCAAGTGTGTAATCTGATCAAGGTTACTGTTTTGAGGGTCCTCGTTAACATATCTGGCAGGTTGGGCTTCCTAGAAGTGCTCTGGTGTGCTCAGTGCAGTGAAGGTCCTCTGGGATGAGCAGAATGAAAGAGGGCGGTTGATGGTTTCAGAGTGAACAGGATCACATGACATGCACCAGGCCAGGCCAGATCAGGACATATGGCTGTGTTCCTAGCTTAAGGTCATTAGGGACATGAGCAGAGATGTGAACTGAACCGATGATATTCCAGAATCATTATTTGGTTTACATCAAACTGGTCTCCTGGAGCCTTTTCTAAACTGACTCCTTTAATATTTCTTTAGAAAATATACCTTAGTGTGACATTTCACATTTTATTATGCCTTGAATAGCAAACCAAACGTAGCCATGTGTTTACTTTTGGTAAGGAGTTATTGTTCTCTCTGTCTGCAAAGTAAAACTTTTTTCTCTCCATCTCCCTTCAGATATCGGAGGACTTCTACTGTGATCTGAATTCAGAGCAGCTTAAAAACTTCTTGAAACCTCACACTCCGCATGTGGATCATTCCACCTTGGTCAGATCTGCCATCTTCTCCATCACCTATCCTTCCCCAGATATATTCCTGGTCATCAAGGTAACAAAGAAATCTATCGACCCCTAATAAACATTTCAAACTATATGATATAAGGTACAGAGTTTGGCCATTTGCCTTTGATGCTAAATAACCATTTGTGCCAGATAATTTGTATATACCTTGTAATGCAGTGTATACTGTTCCTTTGATAATTTTGGGGGCTTTGTTTATACTGAGCTCCTCTGATGACTCATGTACTTCCTATCTGTGTTTCAGATTGAAAAGGTTCTCCAGCAGGGAGAGATCAGTGACTGTGCTGACCCCTACATAACATTTAGAGAATGTGACTCTGCAAAGGTAACGGTGCAGAGAAATCACTTTGTGTCACTAGAAAGTCACATCACAGACTGGTGCTGATTTGTCTTGTATCTTCCTCCAGGATAAATTAACACTTACAGATGGATGACAAATTAAAAGAAAAAGAAAACAACTTTAACGCAGATCAAACAATATCTCGATAAGTTGCTGGCCCATCACTTGCCCTCTCACCAGCTTCAATCCGCCTCTGCATTGATTCTCCAAGTCTCTGGCGCTCTACTGGAGGGATGGAACATCATTTTTCCAAAAGATAATCCCTAATTTTGTGTTTAAATCGTGGCTTTGGAGAAAGCACTGTGTAGGACATTTATTCAAAATAACCTATAGGTGGGCTGAGATCTGCTGATTGTGAAGGTCATAGCAAATGTTTCACATAACATACATACTCGTTAAAAAGAAATCAGGGACCCCTTGTCCCTTATGGATGGGGTCACAATTGTCACTATTATAAAGACCATTGTAGAATAAAGTTGATCATTCAGAACAACTTTGGCATCATTTGTCATGACTCTTCCCCCATGGAGGACAGTTGGACAAACCATAACAGCACAGTGGCCCCATAGCATAACAGAACCACCAGATGCCCTCACTCTACAGATCAAGGGTTCAGGGGTTTCCTTTATTTTGTCACCCATCTGTACTGTGGATATAGTGTTATCTGTACAGTTGAAGGTAATTAGTTGTGGAATTAGATTTTTTGTAATAACATTTTCAGAACAAGGACAAGCTTCAGAAGCTGCGCGGCCAGGCGGAGGCTTTCTGCCAAAGGCTGGGTCGCTATCGCATGCCTTTTGCTTGGGCAACCGTTAATATCATGGAGGTCATCTCTACTACTGCAGTAGACCGAGACAGAGACACAGACTCTGACAGCCTAAAAGGAGGTCTGTGCAAGTGTATACTTGTGTGTTTGTTTGTAAAACCTTGTGATAACTTTGCATTTGCATGCGTTTCCTTAACTTGGTAATAACTGGTTGTGGATCATTTAACCCATGACCCTTTCATTCTCCAGGTAAATCCAGCAGCATTGACCGGAGGGCACAGCTTCCCAGGAGGAACTCTGAACGCTACAGTACCATCGAAGAACAGCTTTGTAATGTTTCTGCCTTCAAATCTGCTACCATCACAATCCCCACCATCTTTAAACAGGTTAGACTGCTACTCACACAAAGAAAGTGTCAAATCTGCGAGAACTATTTTGTTTCCTTGAGACACAAGATGCAGTGTCACATAGAGTCAGGCTTCTTGTTTTAGCCTTGCCTTTATCTTTGATCAAAAATGCTATGTTACGCATTCCATCGAGTTCTTGTAATGTTTCTGCCATGAAACTGTCCATGACTGTGAAAAATGCTACTGGAGCTTCACACAACTCCACTGTTAAGATTACTCCTATTGTTCAAATAGCTTACTATGAGATTTTCTTGTGGTTCCGGTCACCTGTTCTTTTCATTAAACACAAAACACAAAAAAATCCCTATGTTGTGTCAGGAGGGAGATCGTCTGAGTGATGAGGACTTACTCAAGTTCCTGGCTGAGATTAAGAAAACCTCCACCCTTCAGAGGAGAGTCAAGACAATATCAGGTTATTTCTCTTTACATCTAAATGCTTGGAGATTTCATTTCATCTGACACAGTCACCCTGGAAACCCACAGCATGGTGTACTCACACTTAGGTTTTTGTAAATATCAAAAAACGGATATAAAACATATTAATTAGTCGGCTTTGAAAGTGCAAGTACACACTTTCTGGCTGTTAAGCTAAGCTATCCCTTTGCTGGTTGTATCTTCTTACTAAAGAGGACAGACATAATAGTGGTATTGATCTCTTCTCTAACCCTTGGCAAGAAAGTGTGTTTTCCCAAAACGTAGATGTATTTCTTCATTAGTGTTTCTTCATTTGTGCATTAGTTATCTACACAATTTATAGGAAACGGCATGATATCATATTTTACATTCACTATTCTGTAAATGCAGGTTGCTGACTTGTTAATGTGACATTTGTTGTGTCTTCCAGGTTGCATAAAACTGGACATGTCTCCAGTTCATGACACTCCGCTGGGATGTTTGTCCACTGAGCTCATCCCCCTCATACCTGTTGCTGAGAAGAATCCTCGACTCATCAAGGAGGTGCTGGAGTTCCCCTCCAGTGAGGTTTATGTCCCTCACAACATTTACAGGTGGGTTGTAGGGCATACTATATGTAATAAATAACTGAATGGTCATGTACTTAATTCACCTTAACATTTAAGGTTTTTGGATGCATTTATTTTCTGTACTTTGTGCAAAGAATAATTCACTAATGATGTTTTTATTTGTTGTGTGTTTTTGTGATTCTGTTAAGTACTTTACTGGAGACAGGAAAACCACTTATGTAAAACTTGCACCTTTACAGGATGAAATGCAAGCAAGCTTTAGAAAAACAAACCATTCATGGCTTGGGGTATAAACAGATCTGTTTACTCATACCAACAGTTCATTTCTCTAAAAGACCGGAGGCAAGAGCAACAGCCACTCACGGCTGATGCTACTTTGTGGCTTGGCTCTTTTTAGTGTAGTAACTATTTTTAGGTATTTCCAACCTGGCTACCTGCGAAGGTGGTTTAACACCAAGGATTCTGCCCGTGTAAGCAGAGGTTTAATTCTACTCAGCACTCCATTCTAAAATGGCTTTGTTTGCAACAAAACATGTGTGAACAAGTCCTCTGCATGGTAATTACACGCTGACATTGTCCCAGCATTTGTTCAGTGGAATCTGCGGTATTTCCCGGTATTCCAGGTTTCAAGACAGATTACAGTGTTGTATTAAACCCACAGATGACCACAGCAAATTACTGGTTGTTTTGACATTTCTGTGACATTACTGTCACCTTATTGCAACATGGCTCAGATGTTGCTGAACAGACAGAGCCATCTAGTGATGCATATAGGAACTACTTTGTTCTGCATATAGCTCTGCTTTTATGGGATGATTTAAAAACAATATGAATTAAACAGAGAGTCTCCCTGGCACTGATTCTCTCCATGTGTCTCTGTAGGAACTTGATCTATGTCTACCCCCAGAGGCTCAACTTTGTCAACAGACTGACATCAGCAAGAAACATCACTATCAAAATGCAGTTTATGAGTGGAGAGGATCCCAGCTGCTCTCTGCCTGTGAGTGCTGCTGTTTATAACCTGCAGTTTCACTGCACTTTAATGATAATTAAAATGATTTCTCCATACATGCATACACAGAAATTTTGGAGCTTGCTACAACAACAGGAATGAACAGCCCAGATAACACCAGTTTATACGAGTGTGATTTGTTGTGTGAAGTACATTTAATTTGTGTTTTTCTCAATTTCTCCTTTTTTAGGTCATTTTTGGAAAATCAAGTGGTGCTGAATTTTTAAAGGAAGTCTACACCCCTGTTACCTACCATAACAAGCAAGTACACATTACTGTTACATTACATTTTGTGATAGCTTCTTTTCTGATTTTAACAATCTGAGTAACTCTGTCTTATTGTCTCTGTTGCTCCCTGACTCTGCCTCTCTCTGGCTTTTGGCTTCCCCTGTTTTCTCTTTTCCTTTGTCCTTGTCTTCATCATCTCTCTTTTCCTTTTGTGTTGCTTCCTTTTGTTTCTTTATTCTCTAAGGTCTCCAGACTTCTATGAGGAAGTGAAGCTTGCTCTTCCAGCCCATCTCACAGAGAGACATCACTTGCTGTTCACTTTCTACCACATTAGCTGCCAGCAGAAACAGAACCAGAGTGGCAGCTGTGAGACACTCATTGGATACTCTGTAAGATTTTTTCTTTGCTTGAATACCCAAATGCATTTTTAAATGCAGGCATCTCAGAAAAACAGTAGATAATGTTGTATGTCAGCTAGCAAGTCACAGATTGCGGACTTAAGCATTTTCGGAATCGCTTAAGCTTAGCTGACATACAGAATTTGCTGTTTGTCTCTGACACAGTGGTTGCCCATATTGAATAATGATCGACTACAGACTGGCCAGTTCTGTCTCCCCATCCTCTTGGAGCGACTCCCTGTCAACTACTCACTGCACACACCAGAGGTAAACACATGTACATATTTAATAAATCCATTCTGGCTGTTCCCATCCTGCTATATCAAGGAATAAAGCAGTATTTTTTTCTGAAAAAGTTATTTTCACTGGTAGTAGATGTTTCAGACTCAACACAAACATGGAACACACATTCATATTTCTTTTGTCTCGTAGAAACTTCCTCCTCAGGTCCCTCCAGTCAAGTGGATGGAGAGTCACAAAGGACTTTTTAACCTTGAGGTCCAGGCTGTGTCATCTATACACACACAGGTAAGCGATAGTTGTACAAACCAACACCAACAATGCAACACAAGGACTGTCATTTTTGCCCACCTTTTCTTTTTTGACTCTGTCATGCACACAGGTAGGCCGCACAGCAAAACGTTAAAGCATGAATTCTCTCTCAGTACATTTGCTTCTCTTTGTGTCTCTCTGTTAATTCTTCTGTTTCTTTTATCTCTCTGGTTCACCTACAAGTACCACACTGTAACAAATCATCTCTCTTCTGCACCAGGACAACCACCTGGAGCGTTTCTTCACCCTCTGCCATGCATTGGAGGGTGGAGCTACATTCCCTCTGCGGGTCAGGGAGGAAAAGATTCCAGAGAACAAGCTGGAGCATGAGCTAAAGCTCAGCATCATATCACTGTCCTCTTCCAGTTTAGAGCCTCTGGTCCTCTTCCTCCACCTGGTGCTGGATAAACTCTTCACCCTCATCATGCAGCCCATGGTCATCGCTGGCCAGACTGGTGAGGAGTTAGCTTGACTCACAGGCAATTTACTGTTGGCATGGAAATTAGAATAGGAGCTAACAATGATAATTGGGCTCCAACTGACAGTTGTATTAATTGTTATCAAAATCTGCCAGTAGTTTTTGCCAATAAAAGTTGAGAAGTTTGTAAAAGTCTTCCCTGGACAAAAGATAGCCACTTAAGATTTGTTGTTGTGTCCGAACAAAACTGCAGAACTCAAAATTTTACCCTTCAGATAACCACATCTGAGATGTATAAATGCTTATTTGTTCATGACAAGGATGAAAATTGTTACAGATAAAATTAATTTTGATCACTCACTGAATTAATCAACTAAATGTTTATCAATAGTTATTGTTTTTAGTCTGCATTTTAATGGAATCATTGATAAAAGAAGGTATTTGTCATGATGGCGTTTTGGATAACATTCTGGTTCATTCCTTTATTTTTGTTTCCTTTATTGATATCATATCTGTGTTCCCTTCTCTACAGCCAATCTGGCCCAGATTGCCTTCGAATCTGTGGTGTCTATTGTTAACAGTCTTCATAACAGCCAGGAGCTGATCAGGGACCAGCAGGGTAGGAACAGCCTCTTGGCAACCTACCTGTACTGGGTTTTTCGTCTGCCTGATCCCCCTCGAGACATGCAGAACACAGGTGCTGACATAATTATGCGTTAGTATGAGTTTGCTTGTTTTTGTTTTGTCATCCTGGGGTTATTTCAAGAATTAAGACTTAATTCCTCTTGTAAAAATACATGTTTAGGTTCGGGGAGTGTGATAGCTGCAGCAGAGAGCCGTTACAGCACCATGGGTCGGGCCACGGCTGCCACAGTTGGCAATATGCTTCTCCAGTCTAGGGTCCGTAGCAGCAGCAACCCAGACATCCCTGCACCACACACCTCTGCTGAGGATGCTGAGGTCAAAAACATCCTCTCTGCCAAGGTACCGATGAGCTTGAACTAGTTTTCCCAAAGCAGATGTCCTCATTTTCACTTTAAGACTTGCCAACAAACGTTGATTTGCTGTGAATTAAAGAACCGTGTCTTAGTGTTCTATAAATTAAGTTTTTGAGATGTGCACAGTGACTGCTACATAACATGCGCTGCTAAAATAGAAGGTATGAGATAAATCTTTACTAAGTTTACCCTGTATTTCACTGGGTATATATAATAGCAAGTTAATATATGAATTTATGTATTTATACACGCACAGTACAGTAAATATGTATGTAAATATCCCAGCATGCCGGCTCATACACATGTAACAGCCCTTTGCTATTCATCCCCACAGTACATTAGGTATTGTAATAGGCCACTAGACACCCACTCTAATGAATGCATCCATCACATTCAATGTGATGGAACTTGTGCGTTTCTATCTTCAGGGCCACAACAACCCAGGCAGCCGCATGTCTACCTATGTGGATATAAACAACCATCAGAACACCACAGCAAGCACCAGGCCCTCCAACAGAAAGGTACGAAGCGCTCCCTTTCTTAAACTGTTTCTTTTTTTTTGCCTCTGTTTAAATGTGTTTTACAAAAGAAGGGAAGGAACAAATAAAGCAAGCAAAAAAGTGTGAGAATCTAGTTTGGCATGCATTACTTTTATTGACTTTGAGTCAACGTTGGCCACAATGATATCAAAACTAGGATGCGACCGCATCCTTTAAATTTGAAGAGTAAATGATTAATTTTTGTCATTTTCTTGAGCAGTTTCCTTTACTTATTACCAGCAAAACTGTTTTTTTCCATCACATATGCAGTATTTAATCCATAACCATGCACATCCATCACTTTAGAACAGGATGTCCCCTTTCATGTGACTTTGTAGTTCTCACTTGCAGGCATACAAGCTGCATCATTTTCAAGTCAGGCACTATGGATTATTCAGTGCAGCATTTTCTGTTACCAATCCAAGACACAATAACCTAATCTCCTTAGGAGTCTTGTTGTAACCTAAACTGTCTCTATGGTGTGTGTGTATATATATATATATATATATATATATATATATATATATATATAGTTAGGACCATAAACCATGAAGCTTTAGAAGGTGATATTTCACCATCTACAGTGCATTTCTATAGCGTGTATATAGAATACATTATCACTCCTTTTTTGCGTCCCAGCTGTTTACTATTAGAAATATTCAATTAAATTCACAGTTATAAAGTCAAAGATTGATGATGCACAATGAAGTATTCCCATATAAAAAAATAAGAGGAGATGGAGACAAATAATGACATGAAGCGTCAATTAGTTAAACTTTGGGTTTCACTTTTTATGTAGCTGTTAAATCAAAAAGCCTCTGCTCTGATGCAACATGTTAGGTAGTCTAATGTAAACAAATTGTAAGTGAGCTTTAGAGATAGTTTGAGAAACTCTGATATCTGAAGTTATTTTAAGTCAAAATTTTGTTTTAAAGAATATTTAGTCTGCAATGCTGACATTATTTCCGTTGTGTTGATGTCACTCATTTACAATTTGGCAACACTGCAGAACAATAGCATAAGTGATCGTGTCTGATTGGTAGAATTACAAGTTTTCTTATGCAATACTTGACTCCTAACTACTCTTTGGTACATAACTAAAAAATCTTCAAAGTTGTCTTCTTACTGTTAGGATAATGCATGCATCCAGCAGTACTCAGACTTTATGCTTCCTACTGTGCAGCTTAACAAATAAAGCTTTGAGCCTCCAGTTCCTTCTGGTCACCACAAGGTGGGAGTGTAACACTGAAGGCACAGGTGGTAAAGGCTGTTTCGGCTTTACTCAATGTTTTTCCTGATCAAAGCTCGGCCAGTATTTAAAACATTCAGAGTGGTATTCAGTAACACAAGCATACAGATATCGCATTTGATAAAACATTTTTTTCCATCACGTACCAAAGGTTCTCACCACAGTTTGTCATCTCTCTCTTGCAGCAGTTTCATGAGGAGCTCGCCTTACAGATGGTCGTCAGCACTGGAGTCTGCAGAGAAAATGCGTACAAATATGCCTGGTTTTTCTTTGAGCTGCTGGTCAGTAGGATTCTTCTTGTCGGTTTTTTGATTAACACTCGTGTTGTCAGAGGAAAGCAAGTATTGTCATAGATGTTAATGACAAATGTGTGAAGTAATCATTCATACTAAATACATGACCTCATCATGGCCACACACCTTAAAAGATAAATGATAGTAGTAATATTGTGTGATTAATGAAAGGGTATTTTGAAAATACTGTAGTCAGTAAATTTGAAAGTCACCTGACAATTTTTCTGCTTTTGCAATTCAGATGTATCATCACTCACATTCTTAAACATTCTCTCAATTAATCTTGCTTCTTTATGATTCTTCTCTCAATCTCACTAAAGAGTGCTTACTTTAATTAGACCAAAGGCATCTTTTGAAATTTGATCAAATGAGATTATAAACTGATGACAAATGAGCAAACATTGTTGGTTTATTATCAGGTCACCATTTTATATCGGATCATTTTTGCATGTCAGGTTCCTAATTTGTCATTATTCAATTTACTTGCATAGTTATCATTGTTGCTTTCACTTTACGTCAACTGTGTGTGTTAAATGCATGTCATTAGTATTTCCGGAGATTCTTCATTCATGTTTGTTCCATATGTGATGGCTTAAACAGGTGAAAAGCATGGCTCAGCATGTGTCTCAGCTGGACAAGCAGAGTGTTCCTCGCAGAAGTCGCTTCTCTGACCGATTTAAAGACGACATCACTACCATTGTCTCTGTGGTTACAGCCGAGATTGGAACCATCCTTGTCAAACAACAAAAGGTAAGAAAGAAGAATTAAAAAAAAAAATGACACAGAATGATGACAATAATTAAAGTCTATCCCGGCCAAATCAATTTAACATCAATCCCAAAACTCTTAGCACAGCATTTTGTAGACCATTTTGTTCCCCTGGGTGGGTAGAAGCAGCTACTGCCTGAGTGTACATGTTGTCAGTGTCCTCCAAACAACAGGGAGCTGGAAGTGCTAATTATGTTTGTCTCTGTGGTATCAAAAAGCTCAGCTTGCACAACTACATGCTTAGCAAGATCCACTCAGAGCAGGTTACTGATTGCTGTTTGTGGACTGTTGTTGTCTTAGGAGGTAGAGCAAGCAGAGAAAGTCAACATCAGCTTGGCTTTCTTCCTCTATGACCTGATGTCTCTAATGGACCGAGGATTTGTCTTCCAGCTGGTGAAAAACTATTGTAACCAGGTAGAAAAACACTGATACTGAACCATTTAGCTTGTGTCTTTAAATACATAAATTCAGTGACTTCCCTTATGGGAACCGTTCCATTTTTTCAATCTCAAAGAAGCTGCTTTCATGAAAATTAGTATGTGTCTTAAGTACTATCATGTATTAATTGATTATTCATGCTCTCTTTATTATTTAGATGTCAGCTAAGAGTCTTTCCATGCCAACATTGATTAGCATGCGTCTGGAGTTCCTGCGAATCCTGTGCAGCCATGAGCACTACCTCAACCTGAGTCTTTTCTTCAGCAGCCCTGCCTCTGCCCCGCCTCCCCGTGTCCATCCATCTCCTCACAGGTGTGCTCACTTGCCATAAAAAAATGCTATATTTTCAATTCAGGTTTTTATTGATGACTTTTTTTTTTTATAAAGTCAAGTTTAGTTATACAGCCTTTAAAACAGAAGATTTGTCTCAGCAGGTTTCACTGTCTATACAGGTCCTACACAGTCTACTATACAGTCCTAACCTCTATCCTCAGGCCTTTTTTTTCTTTGGATTAGGAATATCATCACAGGTGCAATAATAATAATAAAAATAGGAAAGCGAGGAGAGTAAATGTTTGGGCTTTCATACCTTACATGGCCGCTTAAGAGAAGACATCTGGGAAAATATAAATATGAAGGGAGCTTAGGAAAATTGAAAACGGGAGTTTAGAGACTCATTTGGTAGACCAGATGAGATTACATGGGATTCAGTTTAAAAAGAGCCGTTTTCAAAACTACTTTATTTTCCATTATGAAACAATTTTGTCCTAATTCTTTTCCCTGTTTGTCTCATTGTGTCTGTCACTCCTTCATTTCGTCTTTCTGCTCAGAGTTCCGGCTCATGTAGCTTCCAGGAGCAGCAGAGGATCTTGGCGCTGTTTGAACTCTCTCAGGAATTCAAGCAGCAACACTACCTCACCGGTCTGCTACTTACAGAACTTAGTGCGGCACTAGACATGGAGTCAGAGGGGTATGGAAACTCAGACACTTTCTAAATGACCTGTTATTACAAAACTGGAATGTGTACAAAGTTTTTTTTTTCTACAAGGTTAACTTAAAAAAAAGATTGCTATGGCATATATTGACTTACTCCTGGTACTCTGGCTTCCTCTCACACTCCAAAAACATGCTCAGGTTAATTGGTAAATCTAAATTGTCTGTAGGTGTGAATGTGAGAGTGCTTGTTTGTCTCTATGTATAACCCTGTAATAGGCTAGCAACCTCTCCAGGGTGTCCCCTGCCTTCGCCCAAAGTCAGCTGGGCTAGACTCCAGCCCCCCAATCCCCTTAATGAGAATTAGGCACCATATGGATGGATGGATGGATGGATGGATGGATGGATGGATGGATGGATGGATATATTAACTCATTCTAAAAGAAAACACCCAAATAATAAATATAGTCTCTGTAAATATTTGAAAACTGTACTTGCAAATGGTGTATTCACTGAAACTTTAAAAATGTATCAATGTGTTTGCAGGGGAAAGGTCCAGAGAAAGGCCATTAATGCTATCTACAGCCTGCTGTGTTCCCACGACCTTGACCATCGCTGTATTAAAACTGAGGTCAGGGCCAAGGTGGCTGCTCTCTACCTCCCCCTGGTGGGGATTATTATAGACTCCACCAATTACCTGGATTTCACAGGTACATACACAGACACAGTTAATTTACATGCACATACAGTAACATACAAGATACAGTAGATGCAGTGTTTGGGACAGAATAAATAAAAATAAGATCTAGGAGTTGGTAATTTTTGGTAATTTTTCCTCACTGGCATCAAGTAAGGTCAAAGATTAATGGGTTTCTTCTAATTATCAATTTATCATGGTATGTAACTTTGATGTTGATTTATGTTTTTGTAAATGTGCTATTATTTTAACTACAACCGTCTGTCATTTTCCATATAAATGTCTTAATACTTGATTCTTACATCTATATCAGTAGCTTCACAGTTAAGGCTGTACGTTATTCCCGCATCTCCAGTCCTTTCTTCTTCAGTTTACTGTATTTGACCCCCGTTTGTCTCCGTAGTTTCTGACACGCGCGGCGGGAAAAACAAGACAGGTGGACCTGAGGACGACCTTGAAAACGTCCCACCCATCAATCAGTCTGTTGCCATGGCAATTGCCGGGAACCCCTTCAACACGCTGGGACGGAATGTTCTCGTTTCCATGGCATCCATAGTAAGATTTGGCCACGTGTATTTAATTTCATAATGCTGAGATGATGGCAGATTATAGTATGCTTTTCATTGTTTTTAAAAAGTTCAAAAGTGCATGGGTGTGTGTGGATGTGAGTGACTGTATCTGTGAGTATTCTGCTTCCTAACAGGTGAGCTGCACAGAGGCAGATTGATTAGCTGTCAGAGCCACACACACACTTCATCCATCCTGAAAAATCACACATACACACACACACGCACACACAGGCATACACATCTGCGGGACATGGTTTATGGGCAGGCATTGCCATCATAAGTGAACAGGGCCGTCCTCCCTGACAAACACATCCATCAAATGTAGCTACAGCAACAACACAGGCACCAAAAGTGAATGCTGCCATTCTCTTTCTCTTTATCTGTTTCCTTCATACAGATGAATCCGTTTCTTGTATGTTTGTTCAAGAAATACTGTTGTGGAAAAAGGGGTTTTCATACGACTTCGCCCTTGGTCTGGTATCCATCACAAATCCAAACATGGCTGCCAGACCACTTGTTCCTCATTTTCAGGCACTTCACCTTCAAACAGTGTATTCTGTGAATCTTTCCCTCATAGCAACAGAAATGGTTTTTCATATGAAACATTTTTAAATAAACAGGTGACGTTTTTTGATCACAGGCTTCAGTATTTGATGTTTGTTCTGGTGAGCTTCATTCAGTCCTGCTGTGAAAGAGACCTGGAAACCAGGTTCTAGGTGGGACACCTAGAGCACTAGGAGGTTAATGGGTACATTTATCAAAGCTGCCACACAATGAAGCAGCAGTAGCCATCTATGGTAGCCATTCATCATCACACGAATGAAGGCAAATTAATCTGCAGTAGATTTAACGCCTGTTAAGATGGGGAAGAGAACCATGCTTCACTAAAGTCAGTGTGAAAGAATTGGCCAACCAATATTTGTAGCTTAGAGAAGCTTGTGAATGATGTACTGTTAGTTTGTTAGATACACTTGTTAATGCACACTGTATAACTCAATGGATAGAGCACTGACAGTGTTATGAATGTGTTTTAAGTGAGGGTCAACTGTAATAAGAATGTATACATTTATTCTCCAGGAAAGGATTTTGGATTAAAGCCTATTATGTTGTATTATATGCTGAATGTAATTATAGGACATATCAAAGAATACTTCTGAACACATTGGAACCCTGTTATTTTATGTATCACTTTGCTGTATTGTCTGTGAGCTAAATTCTCCATTTGGAGTCTATAGCAGATGCGTGTGTCGACGTTGTATTCCTCCTCAGTGTGAGCTATATTATGCAGCATCATATTCTTATCTGTGTCTGTCCTGTCCTCCTCCCAGCATGGTAAATCCATAGCCACCCTGGCAGCAGACACCAGTCGCCACCTGTTGGTGTGCTTCTTGTGGGTGATGAAGAATGCTGATCGGAGCCTGATTCAGCGCTGGACTGTAGATATGCCTCCCTCACAGCTCAACAAACTGCTGGAGCTCCTCACTATCTGCGTGTCCTGCTTTGAGTATAGGGTCAGTTTGCTCAGTCTTTTTTTTTTTCCTGTTATGTATCAGTGCAGTTGCAACCGTTGTTTCAATTTGTTTTACGTTCAGCTGGAATCTATGCAGTGAGTTGGCTGATGATTGTGTATAAACAGTATGTATATGTATTGTCTGCATGTTTATTTCTAAGAAAAACTACCCAAGGATAGTTGCGCGGTATTTTCTACAAACCTGGTGATTTTATGTTTATGTGTGTGTTAAAGGGTAAGCAGAGCAGTGACAAAGTGAGCACCCAGGCCTTGCAGAAATCTCAGCAAGCCAAACTGCAGCTGGAAGAAGCCCTGCTGAGAGGAATGGGAGCACGTGGAGAAATGATGAGACGAGTTGGAGGTAATGTATTCCCTGGCACTTTAGAGCTTGGAACTGCTTTTCTGTCACATTTAAATCTGCAACAGTTCAAAGTTTTGCACACGAACTACCTCCAAAACTAGTGAGCCCTCGACATTTTTAAATCTCATCAGCTTCTTTTTTTTAGATAAATGTATGGTCAGCAAGTCATGGTGAGAACCAATTTTGGGTTACACAGTCTATGCCCGGACACTGAGTCTTCTTGTGATAGTCGGGCATTTGTATTAGTGATGTGCAGAGTTTTAAATTTGGGTGTACTGCAGGACTGGGATGCTGAGCTGAATTTGCCCAGGCCAACTTTTTCAAAATGACAGGAAGCCAGGGACCAGCTAATTAACAAACAATAGTTATCACTTAAAAACAGTCAATGGATATCACTGAACATTTACTATACAAACAAAAAAAAGTCCTGTGTGAATCCATTTATTTTTATTGTGAATTAGTAAATGGTCCCTACTGTAGGAGTACTGTATATCAAGAAAATGTAAATATATTTTTGTGCAAATGTAGCTTTTTGTTTATTTTTCTCTCTGCAGGTTCCCACGTCCATCATCTAACTTTTTTCTTGTATTGCAATAATCCTGTACTCATAAAACCTAATGTTAATTCATCTACCACATGGATTCCAATGATAATTTAATTCATAATCTGTACTCCAATAAATGTGAGTAATAGTTTCCGCTTTATCTGTTTCCTTGAAATGATTATCTGCTGTGGAATCTCTGACAGGAATGGATCGGACTCTGGGTCAAAGAGAGAATCTGCGTTGGAGGAAAGATCTCACTCAGTGGAGACAGACTAATGACAGACAGGATAAGTATGTTGCAACTTGTGTGCCTGCTACTCATTTTTCAATTTCTTGCTCTGGCCATGTCTGGCAGTCTTGCTTCCTAACTGTCTTAACTTTCATTTCTTTCCTTTTTTTATCTAATATATGTCTTATTTTCTTCATCTTCCTTCAGGACTAAAGCAGAATTGGACCAGGAGGCTCTGATCAGTGGAAACTTAGCCACAGAATCAAACCTCATAGTGCTGGACCTGCTGGAAACTATCGTGCAGGTCAGAAAAACATTATGCATTAGGTGGACGATACGCATTAACAGTGTAGGCACTGTTTAGAACATAGACTACTGCAGATGTATGCAATTAATCAAGTGCAATTTCCTGAAATTGATGCCAGCATGGTGTGTTGTGCTGCCATTATTTATTGTATTATATTATTTCCTCAAGTTTTCATAACATTTTGCAGCTGCAGAGGGAGCTAAAAGTCAATAAGGAACTGCCTTTCATTAGGTAGCACTAATAACACATCTGTTTATATGCTTGCATAATTGATACACCAATAAAGGACTGAGTGTTGAAATGAACCCTGCTTAGCTTTCCTTGGGATAGCTTGAAAGCACTATGGCAAACCATAGAAATGTCAATGTGTTATCACTCAGTGAATCAGGGCAGAGAATGGGTTGAGGATAAGGAATGAAGACAAATAATAAATGTGAAGAACCTATAAATGGCATATCATAGACTGCTTATTAATCCATCCCTTTGTTGTGCCCTATCTATCAAAGCCCCTGAGCATTTCTTTTTTCAATACAAGAGGGTTACTAGTCTGTCTCCAGGTTCTATATTCTAACCTGTATGATTTTTATCTTTTTTTTTTTCTCCACTTGTTTTATGTCCAGGCGCTGCCATTGGCGGATTGTAAGGACAGCGTAGTTGGTGGAGTGTTGAAGGTGTTACTCCATTCTCTCACCTGCAACCAGAGCACCACTTTCCTCTCTCACACCTTCAGCACGCTTAGAGCACTTGTTGTCAAGGTAGTTTCATTATGATGTGCCTGTGTGAATGTGTACGTGGATGTACGTGTTTAGTTTCACTTTGTGAAAATTCAGGAGGCGGGATGTGGGTTGGTGTGTTTACATGAGCACAATCTGTGTCTAAATTAAATGTTCTTATTTGTTTGTGTGGGTGGCAAACTGCTGATACAAGCCAGAATTATTTAGGTATATATATGTGTGTGTGTGTGTGCATGTGTGTGCCACCATGCGCATCTGATATTGTTTGTATGTGTGTGCAGTTTGGAGACCTGTTGTTTGAGGAGGAGGCGGAGCAGTGTGCAGACCTGTGCCAAAAGGTGCTTCAGTACTGCAGCAGCCCTGTTGATGAGAACAGAAGCCAGGCCTGTGCCACCCTCTATCTCATCATGAGATATAGCTACAGTAATGCCAGTGTAAGCATACACACTCGCGCACACACACGCTTGAAACATGTAATCGCACACAAAAGATGATCCTGTTTATGTGTTCCAATGGGCTCTAAGGAGGCACACTTGCACAGAAACACATTCACAAAGAAAATGTCAGGCATATGCCACCTCTCTGTCAGAAACCTAATGTAACATCTGAGCTTGTAGATTAAATTGCATTTGTAGCAGATTAAATTTCACTTAAGCACACGTGAGAGCTCAGAATTGCCTTTAATGCATGTTTGCATGAAGACACACAGAAGTGGGGAGTCACACAGATCTTATCCTCTCCACTCCACTCTTCCTCTCCTGCTCAGCTTTAATGTCTTTTCCATGTCTATTTTGAGCACGCTGCAGAAAGTTTCTGCTGAAGGATGTGTCTCTAAGTAGAGAGCAGAGAGATATGTCACTGTCTGCCTCTCCATGTTCCTACCCCTCTTTAACTAATGACAGCCGCCCTCTGTGTGTCTATATGTGTGTGTCAGTCCATATGTGTGTATGTGTGTGTGTGAGAGTGTGTAAGCATTTGTGCCTCAAGGGCAGGGATGGAGGGAATGTGAAAGGGCCGGAAAGGAGAAAATCATGATGGAGATAGAGTGCTGTTTTTAACAGAGGTGAAGCAGTGATAGAGGGGAATGAAAAGGACAAGACTGAGAAAAGACAGATCTGACGGAAAGGAGGTATAAGCTAGAGCATCTTTTTCATTTTCTGTGCTGGTTCGATAACTGTTGTTGCAGTCGATATTTCCTGTGTTTACAGACTGTACGCTTTAATGAAAGTCAGACACCAGTCTGTAGAGCACACTTACACACACACATACAGTATCTCCAGTTTAAAGAGAGTATTTCCCCTCTGCGTGTCCCAGCGTATGTTTGTTTATACGGTGTATACAGAGGGAGCTGTGATCTGAATTAGCGTAGCAGCCGGATGACTCATTCATACAAGAACTTACTCTCTACTTCTTTCTTTGTTTATGTTTTCATCCCTTCGTCCGCCTTCAGCTTGCTCTCCGTCTGTCACACACACTTTTTCCCTCTCTCCATCTTTTACTTTAATTTTAGATCGTGGCAATAAAAGAGAAAATATGGGGCTTTTTTTTCCCCCACAAATGGAACAAATCGCTAAAAACAGAGACGTGTGGTTAAAACTCATCCAGTTATGGAAAGACTGGAAGGGGAGCTTGAGGAAAAAGGGGGCAGATAAAATGAAAAAAGAAAGACAAAGAGGGTTATGTGTTGACTTAAGCTATCATTTAGGCTACTTCTCAGCACACACACACACACACACTCGCATGCACACACTGAGTTAGAGGGCAGTGATGGGTGGTTAGGCTCTGGCTCCATGCTCAGTTGAACAGAATGGGGCCGTAGAGATGATCCATGGGTGATTATGTCTCTGCTAATGGGAGATCATTTCCCGCTTAGCTGGTCATGCTGGAGATAGATGGGACTTCACACATTCACGGGCACATTCTCTCTCACACATACACACAGTCCTCTCTGCTGAAGATGGAGGGCTGTTTGTCAGACCTGTTTTCTTGGACAGGTAGTGTGAAAGATGGTGAGACAAGGAAAGGGAGGGGACAAGGGACAAAAAATGAGGAGAGAAAACAACGAAAACCGCTAACTGCTGAGATTTTTATATAACCAACATTTACTCTCACCAGTATTGCTCATTATTTTATTTACCAAGTGCATAATCACATATTTGTTGCAGCATTTATTCCATATGCTGTCAAAAATGCACTATATTGCATGAAAACATTTGGAAGTCTTGGTTATGTTTTAATTGTATGTCATAGCCTGTCTTCTATCTAGGTAGCAAAGTGAAGTGTGTCATTATTTTTGTTTCTAATTCATGTCCTTTTACTTGCTTGCTTAGTCTTTTTTTGAGCTTGGTTTAAAAAAAGATAAGACAAATTCAACATTTCTGTACTGAAAATATCATTAAAATCATTTTGTTTAGATTTATTCTGGTACCCTTCTGACATCTTAGATTATAGAATACAATAGACTGGATAGAAATAGAAAATGTATTGTATAATGTTTCTTACAAAACAATTTTTAAAGACTATCTTGAAATTTTAGGCTTTTTTTTTTAAGTAACAGGCAAAATGTAGTAAAGCAGGGCCAGAATAAATGATGTTAAGAGTTCAACCAAGCAGTGTTTGTCTGCTATATGTTAGTGAGTCTTGTCGAGTTATTAAACAGTTACTTTGCAGAAAAAACATTAAAAAAAAAGAATTCATAATCATGGTTTGTGGACATGTATAGCTGCATGAATCAGAGACTTACACTTTGTTGTATTGCATGATAAACCCTGGGCAGTGTCAAACACAGACATTCACCACGGTCCCCTCTCTGTCTCTGTCAGAACTTCTCAAGAGTGAAGATGCAGGTCACCATGTCTTTAGCCTCGCTGGTGGGCAAGTCATCAGACTTCCAGGAGGAATACTTACGGCGTTCACTCCGCACCATCCTGGCCTACGCAGAGGAAGACACTGAGATGCAGAACACTCAGCTGCCCTCACAGGTACAAAAGAACACGGTCGCACAGTTCAACAGCTCTTGTTGTTTCATTGCTCATTCTGATTTAAACACAACCTACGTCTTTATTTTCAGGTGGATGAGCTTCTGAGAAACCTTAACAGTATTTTGTCCGACACAGTGAAGATGAGGGAGTTTCAGGAAGATCCTGAGATGCTCATGGACCTCATGTACAGGTGAGAAACCAAAAGCGTCTTCTGTAAAAGGCTGACTCCTTGTTTCTGTCTGTGTTTAGTGTCTTTCTCTTGACATCTTACTCTCTCCTCTCATCTCTGTCTCTCTCATCACTCTGTGGCTTCTCCCTGTGTTTCACTGCTGGTTCCTATTTCTCTGTGGTCTGAACTGTTTTGCCTCTATTTGCTGCCCTCACTATGGTAACCATGTGGCAGCAGTTTAGTCTTCTGATCTGGCTTTGTATATATGCAAATGCAAACAGTATGTGTGTACAAGTGAGTGTGTGTGTGAGAACACCAAGGGGAAACACTGAAACAAAGAGAGCATACATGTGCAGTTGTTGATTTAGGCACTTTACCTCAACATGCTTCAATGTCACCTTCATGTATCATTTATCATGCACCTTTCTGTTTGGGTTTTTGTCTGAGTCAACTGGCGAGTGTCGGACAGCTGTATGGACTGACCCATTAGCTTTACACACTAACCTACACTCACCCCAACATTCACCTCCCAAGCTCCCAAACACACATAAGTCATTGATTCACAGGACATTTGGTCTCCAGATGCTTGATTTCATTTATGCATATAGTACAGTGACTCACCTGCGCCATAAAAAATAATTCCGAATGTTTTAGATTTATTTCTCTGCTGTTAGACCAGTGATTATCCATGTTCCATATTTTCTGTTGCCTGTAAAACACAGTAACTCACTAGTTGATATAATGTGACTGCATTCACTCTAATGCACGCAATCTGTTTTGAGATCCACATATTCCACATGACTAAATTGATTATTCTCACTTGCTTCAGTTTGGTATGAATTGATCCCTGTTTATGTGGTGTTTTAGCTTTCATCATGGATGTACACTACATTTATTTATGTGTTTTCTACATTGCAAATGTATAAAGATTTCTTTATAGTTTAGGCACTTTGCTTTTCTCTCTGAGTCTAAATATACTGACAAAATTATAGTAAGTAAAAGATAATGTCTACACATAATCTTACATACAATGAACCGGCATCTTTAACAACCACTGCGCTTCTTTCCAAAATGCTTGTACATTGTGTGACAGTTTTCTTAGCAAAGTCATTCTCATGAAGGAGATTGCAATCTTAATTAGATGTTTACTGGATTAAATAGTGGAAATAGGAAGGAAAGAAGAAAACTACCCTCGTTCTCTTCCCCTCTGTAGGATAGCAAAGGGCTACCAGACGTCTCCTGACCTCCGTCTGACCTGGCTGCAAAACATGGCAGAGAAGCACAACAACAGAAAGTGTTACACTGAGTCGGCTATGTGTCTGGTCCACGCTGCCGCCTTGGTGGCAGAGTACCTCAGCATGCTGGAGGATCACAAGTACCTGCCTGTTGGCAGCGTCACCTTCCAGGTAGGCAACTCAAATACAGACATACATACAGAAATGACAAGGTACTAACAATAAACATATGTTTTAGGACTGAAACCAATAAAAAACAGCAATTACAGAACCCAAAATAAGCATTTGTCATTTGTTTGTTATGGCTGTTGGTTGTTTGTTGAATGGTGACAAACCTTCCCATGCACACCACACCACATCACATCACTCATCTCCCTGTGGATCACTTCCATATTTGGTTGTATGTGTCCAGAGGGGGGAGCTGTACACTCATACCGTCAACATATACGTAAGTGCAGTCCCCTGGTATCTCTACTTAACACGATACCTTTTGAAGGTAAAGGGGAGAAAAAAAGCAATTGTGAACATGTGAATTGTGCAAAGTTGATGGTGTCATTGATCTGTGCGATGCTCTGGTACAGGACACTCTAACCTGCAGCATTCTGCAGGTCATTGATTGATTGGTCATCAAATTAGCTCCATTTCCCAGTGTAGGACATCTCCTTAATAAGCCATGTGATTGATTATCTGATTAGGAAGGTTAAGTGATTGATTAGCTGACTGATTTTCTCCTCAGAACATCTCCCCCAATGTGCTGGAGGAGTCTGCGGTGTCAGACGACATCCTGTCCCCGGACGAGGATGGGGTGTGCTCAGGACGCTACTTCACTGAGAACGGTCTGGTGGGATTGCTTGAGCAGGCTGCTGAACTCTTCAGCAATGTGAGACAATGAACACTGATATTTGTTACATTTATATTTAGTTTTACAAAAAAACTGTAGCTGTGTCCCAAACCCATACTTCTGCTGATCAAGTCTGAAGTATATACAATGTCGTTCAAAAGTTTGGGGTCCCTTAGAAATGTCCTTATTCTTGAAAAAAAAGCTTTTTTTTAAACAAAGACAGCATTAAATTAATCAGAAATACAGTCTGGGCATTGTTAATGTGGTAAATGATTGTTCCAGCTGGAAATGGCAGATTTTTGATGAAATATCTACATAGGGGTACAGAGGAACATTTCCAGCAACCGTCACTCCTGTGTTCTAATGCTACATTGTGTTAGCTAATGGTGTTGAAAGGCTAATTGGTGATTAGAAAACCCTTGTGCAATTATGTTAGCACATGAATAAAAGTGTGTTTTCATGGAAAGCATGAAATTGCCTGGGTGACCCCAAACTTTCTAAAGTGGTTTTAATGCTATTAACTTAATGTTTAAGACTAATGTCCACCATTATAGTGGGAAGGATTATGTTTTATTTCTATTCTCACCTTGTAAAGCACTGTGCTTGTTTTTAAATGTGCTATATAAACAAAGTTGAAGTGACTTGACTAGGATTAAACTAATTATTGGCTCGGAATAGAACATTTATATGTATTGTATTGAACGTAAATGTGGTCTCTATATATACTTTGTGTTTTCATGCTAACCAGCAGTGGTGGCTGTCTGTTTTATCAGGGTGGTCTCTATGAGGCAGTGAATGAAGTCTACAAGATCATTGTACCAATCCTAGAGGCGCATCGAGATTTCAGAAAACTGGCATCCACTCATGACAAACTCCAGAGAGCCTTTGACAACATCATTCAGAAGGTAATGACTATTTCAAAATCATTTGATTGCTGAATTTCCTTATTGCGTTTCTGAAGTATGTAGAATCTGCTACTTCAGCTGAGTTTGGATAACCATGATTATTCAGATTTCACATTTAAGAGTCTTCTTTACGATAATGACCCCATAAAAGGTGACGAACGTAAGGAGAAAAACTGTGTTGCTGCTGTCGTACTGATTGGAGTGGAGTATAACATGTATTTGCTTCCCTTCAGGGCCATAAGAGGATGTTTGGAACCTATTTCCGGGTGGGATTTTATGGGACCAAGTTTGGCGACCTGGATGAACGAGAATTCATTTACAAAGAACCTGGGATCACACATCTGCCTGAGATATCACACAGACTGGAGGTACACGTGTGTGACAGTGTGTGCATGAATATGCATGCTGTGAATTCATGTGAGACTGAGGTGGAGTGAAAAAGCGAAGATGGTTCCTGGCTGGACTTGTGGAATATGATAATGACTGAGAGACTATGAGTGAATAGAATGACAGCATGCGGGACTCACCATTATACATCTGTTTTTAGAGAGTTTTAGAGAGCTTGGAAAGACTGGCGGTCATTTACATGCCTAAAAGCAGTAATAATGTCATGAGTGATGCAATTTTAGCTTCACTCTTGAATCAAATCAGCTCCTAAAAGAAATTCAAGTTACTTGGTGCTTTTAAGTATCCTTTTTCCATTTTATTCTTAAATGAATCAGCTCAAATAGCAATGAGATCTGTGTGATATTTGATTACTAATCTCAGTAGACTGTATATTGGGAAAAATACTGTATAAAAACTACACAATTTTCCCCTTTCCTAGAACTTCTACAGTCAGTGTTTTGGAGATGACACATTGATAATGATCAAGGACTCTACACCCGTGGACAGAAAACAACTCAACCCCAATAAGGTAGGTAAATGTAATGTCACAGAACTGATTACTGCATTTAATCTTTCCATTTTTAAATACTAAAGATATGTGACAAACATGTTTTGGTTGGGAAATAATAAATTATGGTTAATCTTAGTAAATAGCAACTGTCTATTAAGTTTTTTTTTTTTTTTTTTTTACTAAATCTGAGTCTAATAAGTAGTAATTATGAATTAAAAGTATGAACTGTGGGTGTTATAAAAAGTTATTTATGTAAGAATATGCGTAGATGAAGTAGAAGCTTACAGCACGTACAAAATGCACAAAGGTCTGTGTTGGTAATTAAAAGGAAAATCATCTGATATACTGTCAAGAGACGGTGCAATTTCCTGAAGCAGGTGTAAAACATTCATATTTAGAAACATGCAGAAACAAACAAATGTAAATACATTTTAAAAAAAACAACCATTTTTTGGTGAAATGAAAAAATTAAAACAAAGTTCAGTCCATCACAATCTGAGGAGTCACAGCACTGATATGTCTTCCTTCAGCATCTTACCTGCCGGTTGAGACGAAGGCTGTAAAGGAAAGAAACACTTTACATTCTAGTAACTGTTAAATAAATAAAATAAATTAAAGAACCACATAATAAACTAAAACAGATAACACAGATTTGTTTTCACCTTGGGAGGGCCTGGTTCTATAAATAAACAAGATAAAACCCCATTTGTCTTCAGGCATATATCCAGATCACGTATGTGGAGCCCTATTTTGATGACTACGAAATGAAAGACCGGTTGACAAACTTTGAGAAGAACTTCAACCTGCGACGCTTCATGTACACCACACCCTTCACTAAGAGTGGACGGCCTCGGGGTGAACTGTATGAGCAGTACAAGAGGAAGACTATCCTCACCACCATGCATGCCTTCCCCTACGTCAAGACTCGCATCAATGTCATCCAGAAAGAGGAGGTGAGAGCCAGAGCATGTGTTATGGAACATCCAGCGACTTTTAACACTTCATCCATCACCGTGATGTCTACAGTTTTACAGCAGTGAATCTGGAGAATATTACTTGTCCTTTGTGTCCAGTTTGACCTGACTCCTATCGAAGTGGCCATAGAGGACATGCAGAAGAAGACCAGGGAGCTGGCAGTCGCTACACATAGAGAACAGCCTGATGCTAAGATGTTACAGATGCTGCTGCAAGGCTCTGTGGGAGCCACTGTCAACCAGGTAAGGAGCATTACAGTTTTCTGGGCTTTTTGTAGTGAATGAAGGCACTGATGCTAATTTGTGCTACCGCCTATCGGTTCCTGTTATACTTGAAATGATCACTGACTTCATGTTTAACCAAATGATAGGCTTTATATCAGACATACAGCCCTTTTGTCACCTGACTGGGCCGTGATGTGCAGGGGGAAATAACAGAATGATTTAAATCTATTTATGTGATCACATTTACAGCTTTCATTGTATTCACAGAGTGCAGGTGGGAAACATGACAGTGATCACACATCAAAGCCTTCGCCCCATCCATAACCCTAATCCTTCCTTTGCTTTTCTCCTGATTTAGTTAAAACGTCAATTCATGGCCCCGCTTCCTTTCATGTCTCTGCTGCTCTGCGTGCTGAACCGGAGGTCTCTTTGATCTGATAGCTTCCAGGTCCTGCCAGCATGGTGAATGTTGGAGTAATGATGAAGCTAGCTATAGCGTCTCCGCTCCCACCCCTTATGCTTTATCTTCCAGCTTCTAATCTGACAGGTCCCTCGCTCCGACCTGATGGTTGTATACATAACGCTAATGCTCAGCAGCTCCGTAAACATATAACTCTTGACTGTAATCACTACGGGAAGCTGGTTTTCTGTGTGTGGGTCCGCAGCTCCGACCTAGGACTGGGGCCCAGGCCCGATGCGTTTATGATGCTAATCAGAGCTGTTTAACTGCAGGCACTATGCGAGCGTGCTGTGGTTTTATGATGAATATAAGTTAGGATAACAAGATCTCATACTGGGCAAATGGGAGCCAAATGGTGGGTGTATGCAGGGTTAGCGGTGACATTAGCTATGCATGAGGCTAGTCATGGCTCCTTCTCTAATCTGATCTCTTCCTCATGTTCTAGTTCAACATCTTGGCCCGTAGCTGCATTAGGCATTCAGTTAGCAAGTCATTTCCCCTGTCTGAATGAGGGGCACTCTCATCCCCCTTTGTTCACATGCTCTGAAACACTTCCTCCCCTTCCTTCCTCCGCTCTGTTTTTTGCTTTCTCTTTCTTCGTCTCTCAAACTCTGTGTCTTTGTTTTTGTCCTTTCCTTCTCTCTCCGCCCCCCGTTGTAGGGCCCATTGGAGGTGGCCCAGGTCTTCCTGAATGAGATCCCAGCGGACCCAAAGCTCTTCCGTCACCACAACAAGCTGCGGCTGTGTTTCAAAGAGTTCATAATGAGGTAAGATACGATGAAACACTCACCACCTTGTGACATACACCGCAGCAAAGTCATGCGAAATAAGAATAAAACACCACGAGAATAATAATAATAAAAAACTTTGATGGGGAACGAGAAACCAAAAGCAGCTCAGTAGGTGGAAATATAAAACAACACCTCAAAGAGGTTTTCTGAGCAAAAAATTCCATATCTTTATGAGAGTCGACTTAGATGGAGTGAAAGTCCTCTCCAGGATGCACTACGTATACACCATTACTGGTTTCAGTGTAGGAAGATAAACGTGCACTACAAAGAAATGTGAGTGCTGGAGACTGCAATCCTGCTGTTTAAGCAGAGTGTCAGTCAAGATGCAGAGATGGAAATGATAATCACATCTAAATTACAAGCCAAATAACAGTAAAAGGAACCAAACAAGTAGGAGTAATGTGGATTAATATAACCCACTTTGGCAGCAGATACTTTCTCGTTTCCCATGTGATCGCAGAAGACAATTTTTCCTCATAGCATTACTAAGCTGTTTTTCTTCTGTTTATTGTTCCCAAGAGTTCTATTGTATTTTGAATATTCAGAACATAATTTAAACCATCCTACCCATGGCAGTGTGTCTGAGGATATGCTGATTTTGTGCAGTCCCTGTGTCGTATTTGTGGGTGTTTATATATTGGTGTGTATGTGTGTATCTGTGTGTTTGTGTGCGCTTTCATCTCGTGGGCTTGTGTCGTTTGCCTCCAAAAGCTGGTTTTCATTTTCTAACCTTCATGTCACATTCCAGCTGCCTTGATTGCTACAAGCAGGTTGGCAAATATTTACTGTAATTTCAGAAAGGTTTATTTTCTATCCTAAATCCAGGCAAGCTGGCATAGGAACCTTGGTATGCCAATTTTCTCAACAGTGGCATTCTAAAAAAAAAAAAACTCAGGAAAACACTGTTTTCTAAGGTGGCCATTATTTTTCCCCAGTGAATCATATACAGAAGTGTATGTTCAACACAGTCACCCGGCAAATGAAATCTTACATTTCTGTAATAAGCTGTGTTTTGCTTATAAGAATTATATCGGACAAAACTATGATTAGCAATTTTAGTATCAATCATAGGCGTCAGTTTAGGGGGGGACGGTGGGGATGTCCCCCCCCCACTTTTTGTCAAGGGTCATTTTGTCTCCAACACATTCAAATTCTTCACATGTAAGCCGTTGTAACCCCAGTTATTTTCAGCAGTATAGAAAATTCCGACGCTCCTGAACGCACCATCTGCACTCGGCCGAGAGTTGCACAGACACGCAGCACACCTTCGTGAGGTTAAAAAAAAACGTGCAGATGCTAAATTTGCGCCCGTGCCAAGTGGAAGCTCCGACCAGAGGCGTGCAGGGGCAAAATTTCGGCCCGGGAGAATTAGTACTATAGCGGCCCACAGACCCCTCTAGCTGTATGTACCGATAGCTCAACAGGTTGAGCTTCCACCTTTGGTGCAGTGGTTGTGAGTTCGAACCCAGTTTGTGGCATTTTGCCGCCGTTCTTCGACATTTTCTCAAAGTGCTGTCTTACCAACGACACGGAAGCATATGAGAAAAGCAGGCGTGCCGCACCAATGCTAAACTTTGATCTCAAGTAGAGGGCCACAAAATATCGTCCCACGGGCCGCAGTTGGCCCACGAGTTTGACACCCATGATTTGAAGCATTGTTCTTATTCTTATTATTATTATTAGTATTATCATTATTATTATTATTTTATGACTGGAGCGGCCCAACAATAAAGCGGCCCACCGGGGATATCCCCGGTGTTCCCGATTACCCAGCACACCACCCAGGGTGTACATTTCCATCTGACAATGGCTGTGGTCTCCATCCCCCCCACTTTTTAAAACAAACTGATGCCCTTGGTATCAATGTATAGAAGTATAACAATGACTGACAGGTCTCTCAGTCTGTCACAAGCTTTGTTTTGCTGCTGTCTAGTTCCACCTCTGCTTTGTTCGTATTTGGTTTATAAGCATCCAGTCAGCTCAGAAAACGAACGAGTGATGAATACAGAAAGAGTCAAGAACTTTTTACAAAAGAGAGAACACTTATTTTGTCAGTTCATTAAAAAATGAAGATACCTAAATATTGCAAATGCTCATCAGAGGATTAATATTAAAATATATGTTAAAAATTTCAAACCATGCGGCCTGATAGGGAGTCACATATCACTAGAGGCTTTTATGACTTTGAAATTCCTTTACTCTTGTGAACTGTCATTAACGCTCATTTCCCTGAGTATTTACAGTATACTGTTACACGACATTGCAGTTTCCGTATTACCTTCATTAAAAGCCAAGAGACAAACTCAGACATGTGTTTGCAATCACCTTCTTCTCTGATTTCCTCCAGCCTGCTCTGTGCATTGGCCATTCTACATATCCTGATAGAGCACTGTGGGGAGAAACCATGCTTGCCCTCGGTTGTTAGTTCAGCTCAGATCTTTTGATGCTTTCCTTTATAACAAGGCATTGTCCTTTTTCCGGCAACTAAGGGAGTGTAAGATTTTTATTTGTTAGTCTTTTGCGATTTGAAGTTTTACCTCTGCTGCTACTTTAACTGTGTTTTGAAATAGCTTTGTGGGTCATTTATAGTCTGGCTCACATTCTAGCAGAGGCACTTGACAAAATCTAATAAGCATATAGGAGTTCCCTACAGTCATTTAGAGTTCTGAAATGCAAAAGACTCAATTTTATGTCAAGTAGTTTCAGGACATTGTTAGCATGGAATAGTGCAGTGTGTGTCTGAAGGCTTCAGAATAGAGAAGGGATTATGGTGAGATTGGTTTGCACAAAGTCATTGTTGAAAGTGTTCTTAAGATTGAGGTTATTGTATCCAAAAAGGACAAAGCTCTTTTTTTCCCCCACTCATCTCATGCAATGAAATTACATTATTTCACTGATGCCACCCATCTCTGTTCCCCGTCCTGTAGGTGCGGTGAAGCTGTTGAGAAGAACAAGCACTTGATCACATCAGACCAGAAAGAGTACCAGCAGGAGCTGAAGAAGAACTACAACCGCCTGAGAGAGAACCTGAGGCCTATGCTGGAGAGAAAGATCCCTGAGCTCTATAAACCCATCATCAGGCCTCGGCTAGAGAACAGGTAAACAGACCCACCAAGGCAAACAGCCAATACTGTTTTGACAAGAGAAACTGAGGTGAAAAAAACACACACACCACATTGATTTTTTCACCACTCTGTATGATCGTTGGGCTGAAAGGAAAGTCAGAACAAATTGAATTGATTCGAGATCCGTTCCGATTGTCTGTGCCACCTCTGACAGCTGAACCACTGCCACAGAAAACACATTACTTAGACTGCATATGCTTGAGTGCACGTGTTAGCGAGGACGAGTTGTCATTAAGCATTTTCATGGTTGACCTATGTCTGTTATGATAGAGCAGTATATTTGCATGTATGTCAAAGGGGGATACTTATCCTCCAAATTTAGATTTTTCTATTAATTACTCAGCCTCTCAGTGATATTTGTATCACAAAAACACATTAATATACACATATACATAGGCATGTGTGTAATAAGCTGATAATATAGCTAATATAATGGCCTACCAATTTATTATCCTAAATGTAATTAAAAACATAATACAAGATGCAGTAACAGTTCTATTATCTCATGCATGACCATGTCTGAAACCTGGGCTTTAGTGAAGCAGCACAGTAGCTAATTGTATGTTTTCTGGTAAAAATGGGTGGTTGGGGTTGGTTTGTAAATCTGGCAGTACCAGTTGAGAGAATAATTAATTTTTCTAAAATCCTAGGTTTGACCCTAACACATGGAAACATTTACTTTACATCTACACCTACTCCATCACCATTCCTTCTGTTTTGTTTCTGTCTTTTCTCCTTCCCTTACCCTCTGTCCTCCATCTCTCGCAGGGATTCCTTCAAACGTCTAAGCTTCCGCAGAGCTCAGGAGGAAAACTCCTGAGATGCCAGAGCTTGTCTGAGAGAGAATGTGACCGATAGGAAAGGGAGGCTGTCATGTAACTGAGAGAGGAAGAGCAAAGATAAGATGAAAGAGGACAGAAACAAGAAGAGGAACTGCCCATGATACCCTTGCTCTTCTCTACACCGGAGCACCATGTTGGGTCCACGAGAGAGGACTCAGTTTCTCAGCGGTCCAGCAGTGTGTATCAGTATCTGCTGCATGTCCACTTTTATGATGTCATAGTTGTTTGCAACAGGAGCCAAAAGGAGAGTGAGCACATAAAAATAGGGGAGTGGGAACCACAGGCAAAGTGTAGCTTGTCTAGCATTTCACTGTAAAATCTTCAGATGCCGTGGCTCTGTCGATTTCCTTTTGTTCATAGATAACTTCAAGTCCTAATAATGCTGCAAACATTTCCTCTGGGTTGGTTAAAGTAGCTCTCTTAGGTCCTAACTGGCCCAGGGCTTGTATGTCAGGCAATAATGCTTGTGTTCTCTGTGTATTTGTATGTAAATGTCTGAATGGATGTGTGTTCATTTAGATAATGTTTGGAGTAGAAGCTTTTGGTGCCATACTGAAGTCACTTTGTACTGAATGATGACAAATGATTCTGTTATGTGCTAAAGGGCCTCTGTAATTCCACTCTGGGCATCTATGCATGACATGTGCCAGTTAGAGCAGCAAAAGTGTAGATGGATTTGTGCACTGGAAAATAGGTACAATTTCCTGTGTTAACTCTTAAAGCCTTTCTTGTCCTATTACTATTGGATGTACACCACCTGGCTATTTAGCTAACAGAGAGTTTAACTTATTCAGAGTTACCTGGAAAAAAACCCCAGCAACTTAAAATTCACACAGAATACATATAAAATCCACATTTTGTATATAATAGAAGTAATACATTAGATAATGGAAAAAATATGTTTACAAAAGTATGAAAAACTGTTTTGCATTTTATTGTATGGAAATGTATTTTTAGATAAATAACAGCAATAATGATACGAATTGGAAATCTTATTCAGCAGGTGGGACTCAGTGACCGAGTGTACTGTCACAATCTCAGTGTATGTTCCAGTAGTTTCAGTTGTTGTTTGTAAATAGACACACAGTGCCAAATATAATTCCTTCCTTATTTACTTAAGAACTGAGAAACTTAACAAGAACTGCAGTATTTTGAAAAGGCACTCCACACAGCTAGGCTTTGCAAAATGAATTTTGTTTACCCCACATGTCAAAATATTTTCCAGAAAAGAAGTGTATTACTGCTTTGAATAATTAAATGATGGCCACCTGATTTTTATTAGACACCCTTAAATTGACTGATCTTATTGGTGTTGTGCCACAGGTCATGCTGGATTTCGGTAAGCTAAATGTGCTTCTCGAAAATAGGTATACATTTTAAATACCTTATTAGTACTCATTTGAAAATTTTCCACTTTGTTTCTAGGTACATTACTTATTTATTAGCTGTTGAATGTTTTTAAACTGGCTAAGCAGAATGGACCGAATAGTGTATTTTGTGAGTAGTAATTACAATGTAGACCTATTTTTGAAACATGAAGCCGGTGTTATAAGATATATATCGTTGGCATTCAACTACTTGAGACTGCATTCTTGTTTATTAGTTATTCTTATGTTCATACCTGTTGTGTTTTATTAAATGTGAAATTTTTACTTGTCATGCATACAACGTTGTTGAAGAATCTGAATAAACTTTAATATATGAACACTGTCACATTGTGTTTACTTACTATTTTTGATTAGATTGAAAATAAATGGACTGTTGTAGATTTTATTTCATTTCACTGTCTGTGTGTTAATCTTATGTTATTATTCCTTATATTATTGTAATTATTATTGTTGTTTTACAAAAAATATCAATAGTTTTACCAAAAATATGAAAAAGCACTGTTGACATTGAACACATTCTTCGACATGGGGAAATTCAGATATTGCACAGACTGCTCTGGATGTGGAAAATCAAAAAATCCCAAAATTATTATTTTTATTACTATTATTTTTTATCAATATTATTGTGTGTTTTTTCAGTGTCTTTTTCCCTCTGTAAATGCTTTATGAAAACTGAAACAGGAAACTACAAACCGAGTTTAGAGGCGTGAAAGTCGGGTGAAGAACTACAAACTTTTGCCGTCGCGTTAAAGATGACGTCATCATCCCGCGACTTCCACAGGACGGATACAGCGTTGGTGTAGAATTCATTCAAGACCAGCGAGTACTTGTGGTGCTCAGCGGTACGTTTGCAGTTGTTTTGTACCGTATTGATAAAAAAACACGGTTCTCTGCATTGAAGCTGGGGGTTTCTAGCCACACTGCTGCTGTGGTTTTACCCGCTGAGTCTTTAAAGACGAAGAACTTGATGTTTAAAGTTAACCCGAAGTCCTTCCACTCACAGTCGGTTAGCTCAACACCGCTGTCAAGTCCAAAACTCAAACTTGGAATCATGTTATTGGGCTGCTTTTGAGTCACAGCGTGCTAACGGGCTGTCACTACTTCCCACTTCAGTAATGATGCTAATCTGACGGTTCTAACCTCACTGTAAGTTTATACTTCGACTTTGTAGCCTGTAATTAAAACACAAAAGATGGAAGGTTAACTCCTAATGATGTGAACAGTGAAGTTAGATGAAATTTTCACTTTCATATGCAAATGAGACAAGCTGTTATCTGTTTTACCTGCAAAGACAGTGTATTCACCCAGACCTGTTACAGTTTTACTTTAACTATTAAATATGTATTTTGTCATAACTAAATCCAGAGGAACATGTTTGGAAACTGAACCAGCTTTTTCTCATTCCTGCACATATGATGTATGTTTAATATACTGACTGTAGGAACAGAGTGGTTATATACTGTAGGTCAGCTTTAGTCAGCAGTAATGGGAGATATTAGGTTTTCTCTACTTTTCCCCGTTGCTGCAGATATTATCCTCTTTTGTGTGCTCATAATTTTATGAAAGCACTCCTGCACCGAATAACCTCTGACCATTTCCTGCTGTAAATGGTAATTGCAACTCTGTCTTGCCAAACCTGCTTCGTGTCCCAAGCAGGCTAAATAGAAGGTTTGTGACTGCAAAAACTCTCATGTACACCAGGAGAGCTTTTAATATAGGCTCCTTCAGATAGTTAGCTGTTCCTGGCTGTGGGCTGACGTGGTTTGCTAATACAGCTTCATTAACAGTGATCAAAATGTGACCGTAAGATTGTTTTTTCTGTGTAGAAACTATGTGTGAACAGATAGGGTTTGATACTTGAGCTGAGCATACAGAACCCTACAGCTTAATCACTGTGCATTGCCAAAACATTTTTTTTGGCCATGTAATATAGTGCACAGTGGAGAGAGAGGGAGACGAGTGGAGGAAAGACATGCAGCAAATGGCTGTGGCTCGAACTCAAAACCCATGGCTACTGTGTCAGGGACTATAGCCCCTGTTTTATGGGTCGCCCAATCAATCAGTAGAGCTGCAGGGTCCCCCTATAATAATAATAATCAATAATTCATTGACGGATGAAAGTACCTCAGCCTAGAGGAAGCTAGAGACTGTCAACTACAGTTTTGTTTAAAACATATACACTATGTCGGTTACAGTATGGTAAATTAAAAGCTTGTAACTTAGAAAAACATAAATAACTAAAGCTTTATTTTTGCTCTTACCTCCTATTTAGCCATCCTCTGTTCAACTTTGATATCCCTGGTGTGACATGGAGCCAGATGGAGACCTAAACCCTGACACGGATGACCTTCCTCTCCGAGCCAATACTAGCCACATACTTGTTAGACATTATGTGCTGGACATGACGGTTCATTTTGATAGTAGGAGCATCAGTAGTAGTATTGTTCTGTTCCTGGAGCCTTGCTCTGGGGTGAGGACTCAGGCTGATGCTGGGGACGACATTGGACATGGAGCTAGTGACGGTGCTGGGACTATGGAGGCTGGGGGAAGCCAGGAGAGCTTTGCATCTGGATTTCAGCAGGTGGATGCAATGGAGGATGGTGCTAAAGGACTGGAGAAGGTGCTTGGTGTAAAAGAAAGACACAAAGCTGAATTTCAGGTTGTGGCAGACACGGACAATATTCAGTCTTCACAATTGTGGCTAACCACTGATGAAAGTGATTTCACCCTGGTGCTTGACTGCTGTGACCTCGATGTGTCAAAGGTCGAAGAGTTGGACATCACCTCTGTGCCAGCTATGTTGAGCCTTCAACCACGTGAAAGGTCAGAGGTCTCTTCACTAAACCCACAAGCAGCTTTAATTCAGACCCTCCTCTCCATGCCCTCTAGCCAATGGAGGCAGAAGCACCAGTTGTTCTCGCTGTGTAGCCGTGCCCCTGGTGCTCAGGATGGCAGCTCACTGCATTTTCATAGAGATAAATGGAGTCTGCAGGTGAGGAAGGAGGGGGTCACGTCTCCTCAGGACTTCCCTCGTGCTCTTCGGATTTGCTACGAGACGAGACCAACAGGAAGCTCTGTGAGGTGGACCAAAGACCAGGACAACAGGTTTGTCTGAGGATCAGCCCATAAAAAAAGTGTTTTAGTTGTATCATTAGACTTCTTCTTAAGTATTTTAAAGCTGGCAGCACATCTGCTCTGATTCCTGCTGCTCAAATTACAGAATAATATTCTGAGCTTCCCATATTAGAATAGAATAATACTGATTCATTAATTCACAAAAACAAACCTCAGGCTATTTTATTCTGCTCTGAGTGGGGATGCTTCACTTGTATATGTGTGTGTGCGTGGTTTGTGGATCCTTTTAAGCATTGAAATGAGGGTTGTTTATAGTTTACCATTGTTTACCCTTCCAGGGTGTGTGTTTACACTGCCGGTTCTCCCATCAACAACCGAGCCCTCTTCCCCTGCCAGGAGCCGCCTGTTGCCATGTCAACATGGCAGGCAACAGTACGGGCCCCCAGCGAGTGTGTGGTTTTGATGAGTGGGGAGGAGCAGGCTGTACCTACTGAGGACGGGGACACACGTAAGCTGCTGCAAAGCTTTGGAAAACCTTTCGGGGCAATAGAATAAACCATTTTTATTGCTAAAGCCCAAAAAAGAACTTTTGTGCAGCACCTGACGCGCTATCAGCATAATCTTGATTAAAATATGTGGCATGTTGTGAACAAAAAATGTGTTCAATATTAAAAAATATATAAGTAGAGATGGATATTGGATCTCAGTACTTTATGAGTAAATAAGCCCGTAGTGTCTAGTGTTAAAGGTGCCATTTATTTCTCTGAAAAAAATGTATGAATTGGTTTAGGCTTGTTTACATAGATGGCCAGGTATTTCCTGTTTTTAAGAGATTGGTTTCTTATGTTGAATGGAAAAAGGGAGATATATAGAAGAAATGTGCAAGTCACCGGAAAAAGATTGAGACCTACTTGCACCCAAACAATGATTTTGTCTTGGTTAACCGCTTTCACAAATATATAACAAGCTTTTTGCCTGGCTCAGGACCGCTGAAAACTTTGTCCACATCTTAGATTATTTCAGTACATCAGTTATGGTGTTCGTATCTGTTTCAACCAAATCAAGGTTGCGTTAAGAATTATTGTCGGAGCCAAAAAAAAAGATTTGTACCAATAGATGCCAGTGTGGATGAGATTAATGCAGCTGTAAAAGCTGACGTAAGGTGACTTATAGAATTAACAACTCGGGAACTGACATATCTTTAATTGATATGAAAGATTTAAATGCTTTTACCAGCAACTTCCATAGCTTCTGTTTCATCTGAAATGTTGAAAGATACATCACTCTCCACTGACTGGCGTGAGCAAAAAACAAATAAAATGTCAAAAATTACCACATCAGACTGAATAGTCTAGTGAAACCAAATTGAGTCCAGATTTTTCCTTTACTCCTTACTCCATGCTCTCCGTCAGCCATGTCAACTCCTCTCTATTCCCTCTGCCTTTGACATTTTCATCCTTTCTCTCTTGCCCTTCATTTACTCTGCAGGTTTCTTCATCTGGAATTACTACGTCACAATGGCCATGCCTGCCTCCACCTTCACTTTGGCAGTGGGTCTCTGGCACCGAGTCACGGCAGAAATTCCCCCAGCGCTGGAAAGTGGGGTGAGGGACAGGACGGACTGTGGCAAGACGGCCAAACCCGGGGCTGGGTGCGAGGAATGGGCCGAGGCTGGGGTTGCGTCTGGACTTGGAAGCTCCTCTAGTGAAGTAGTAAAGGGCTCTCCTCTCCAGACTGGCAGGTATTTTATTATTTTTCCTGTGTTTTTTTCTTTTTGAAAGTCCTCCTCCTCTTCTCCAGACTGTTATTAACCCAAGTCTGGCCCTTCAACATTCCATGGTGAAACTTTCCTTTCACCATACCAAAAATGGCCCAGGTAAAGTCAAGGTGATGGATAGAGTGCAGCACTCATTCAGCGTTTTATGGCAAATACATTAAACTTTGCACCGTACCTATAGTGCATTCAGGTAATGTGTGCAGTCGGAATTATCTTTGGAGAGAAAAAGTAACACTAACATAAGTTTTATAGAGGTACATGATACAGGGTGCAGTTTGGGGCATTAGAGAGGGCTGGTTTATAGTGGGCAGGGCATGGTTGGGCCGGGGTCTCCTTCTCCACTGGCCAGCAGGTTGGCAGCGCTGCCAGTGGTTTCCAGTAATCCTCCTCCTCCCCTCATGGTTTTCCTCCAGCATCAGCCCAGTCATAGCCTGCTGCAGGCCCCACGAATCTCCAACTACAAGGAAGGCCTTTATTTGCAGCGAATGGCTGGAAGGAAACTTGGCCGTCGCTCCAAACTTTTGGAACGGTTCTGATGCTGAGGACGGAGTTAGTGCTGGATATTGGATTAGAGTGAATGAGATTACATGTCGGCGCTTAGATATTTTAGGGATCTCTGTGGTTTGCCTTTGTGATGTATGTATTCCATATTTCCACTGCTTTTATTTCCATGCTTAGCAAAGAAATACAGTTCACGTTGTTCCGTATGCGGTTCACCAGCTCAGGATCTGTATATTCTTTCAATAAGAAAATGGATTAAATATTTGTGATTAACTTTGGATTAAACTTTTCTTCCCTGTTTTAATCTACTACAGCAGAGACCAGACCACCCGCTCAGACTCTGCATTCTGTTTCTCTTCCCTGGAGGATGCGGGCCTCTCTGTAACTGATTATTCAGGCATGGTGGATGACGGCATCTCTTGTTCCCATGCTGACTACCCTTGCCGATTTACTGAGTGGTCGGCTTGGTCCCAGCGGGTGATTCCTCACCGTGTATTTAGCCCCGTCTGCCTCCTGCAGAAGGCCCAGGTGGAGTTTTGACTAAGAGCCACTGCGACTTGAGCTAATTAGATTTAATATGATTAGAGGAGACAGTTAGCATCAGTTAGTGCTTGTGTCACTATGCCAGAGGTTTTTAGGTACCTTGTCTTGGCAGAATGTTAAAAGTATGAGACTGTATTCCCATGAGAGCTACTCAAAGCATTCCTGAGACTCCTAATGTGAATTTCTAACTGCAGTGACATTGAAAAGTATTAAGTTGAAGGCTTTTGCCAGTTAAGTCAGTTCAAGAGCAATAAATTCACCTGTAGCACAGACAGCATCTTAGATAGAGACAAGTATGTGGAAGCGGAAGTACAGGGTGACCCAAAAGTTTGGAAACAAAGTTTAACTGCAGTGTCTATTTGAGTTGGGGGTGCATGAATTCACTCTTATTTTACCCATTTTAGTTATAGCATAATAAAATAACTTAAAAGCATAATATTTGCCGAGTGCAATAACTCAGAAGAAAATGAATAGAACCATAAGGTACAGGTATGCTGGAGCTTCACTTCAAAATGCAGGCCATCAGTGTCAGATTTCAGAACTCTTGATGGTAAAGTATCTGACAGTTTTAATTTTTTTAAACATCCAAAAGTACTATGAGGCAACATTTACTGGCCAGTTTGAGGAACCTTCATAAGCATGAATGAAGATACATTCCAGAAGATACCAGTGTAACCAGTTGGTGGAAACGTTAACAACTTTGTATAAGAAACAAACATGAACATGTCGATATATGTTTGTTTTACACTAAACTGTTACTCTTCTGAATATATCTGTGGTACTGATGTATTGAAATAACATTATATTATTTGGATTATAGACTTTTCATTTGTTTCCAAACTTCTGGGCCACCCTGTACATTAGCTTTCAATACACTAACTTTAAATTGAAGTTAAACTTGGAATTGTGCCTACTCCTTTTTGTTTTGAAAAACTTGTTGCTTTTGCAGATGGGAGTCCTCAAGCTGTTGCCTCAGTGTTTGGCTGCAGCTCATGCTGTTCTGGGAGTCCATCCCTTTCCCCGACTGGATGTTCTCATCGTCCCGGCAGGGTTCTCCAGTCTCGGCATGGCCAGGTAATGACACCTCAAAAAAGATTGTGCAAAATCTTACAAGAAGATGATGGAGTATGAAGTGTCAGTGAGGGAAAAAAATCATTTTGACTTTAAGTCAGGTTCAATCACAACTCCTATTACTCTCATTGGAATTACACATGAACTTGTCATTGCATGGCTGTGCTAATATCTAGATAGGTTATATCTATCCAAGGCAATAATTACATAGATATTCTACCTAGACAATGATAAGTGTAGGTCATGTCACAAAACGGGCAGAAGGGAGCTTTGCAATTATGCTTGTTACATATTGGTACATATTGTAGTAAGAACATTATGAAGACAGATAAATATTGTGCAAAGTAATTTTCAAAGTATTTGTTCACCCAGTGGTGGTGGTGGATCAAACTTTCACTTTGTTTGCCACCTCTGAAAGTAGGCTGCTGTATGTTAACACTTCAGTGAATAAAATCGTGGCATTTATTACTGTTAGTGAGTGCATTCAGTCATGGAAAAAATTATAAGATCACCCTTGTATTCTTCAATTTCTTGTTCATTTCAATGCCTGGTACTACTAAAGGTATATTACCTGAAGAATCCAATGAACACAACAAAAAATGTAGCTCATTATGTAATGCTTTATGTCCGATTTGACATGCTTAAGCTAGGGCTGGACCCGAATATCCGAATATTCGGTCGTTAAGGTGGTATCCGAATAGTGAATCGTGTCCTCCGGTCCGGCGTTACTATAGGAACCGATTCTAATATTCGCCTGGCCCCCCACCCTGTCGGACGTTAAGGACCGAGCTGGATATTCATTTCCTTCCTCCATTTACTTACCGCATATGACATTATGGACTGAAGCGCGTATTTGTCGTTGTCTGAACTGGACTGTTGATGATTGGGCTAAGGTTCTCTTCAGTGATTAATCCAGTTTTCAGTTGATGCCCACTCCAGTCAACTTACTGATTAGGAGAACGCCTGGAGAAGCCGAAAAAGTAGACTGTCTTGCCCCTACAGTAACACATAGGGGTGGATCAGTGACGATCTGGGGTTGTTTCAGTTTGGGTGGAACAGGGCAAATGCAACTGTGTGAAGAGCGAATGAACCATGTCATGCACAGGGCTACTCTTGAAAACAGTCTTCTTCCATCAGCTGGAAAACTCTTTCCTGCCTTGAATGACTGGATTTTCCAACAAGACAATGCCCCTTGCAACACAGCAAGATCAAGTAAAGCCTGGATGGAGAACCAGAACATTGGAACCATGCCTTGGCCTGTTCAGTCGGATCTTAATCCAACTGAAAACTTGTGGAAAATCATCAAACGCAAAATGGAGAACCACAAGTCCAAAAACAAAGCAAATTTGTTTGAATTTGTACAACAGAAATGGGCTGCTGTGACAGAAGAACAATGTCAGAAGCTGGTGGAGAACATGCCAAGACGCATGGCTGCATTCATCAAAAACAGTGGTTATGAATCAATACTAACTCCTGTGTGCATCATGTGACTAAAACAGACAGAAAAGAAAACATGGAATGCATAAAAGCTGTTTTAGGCAGTACAATGCCATAGCTGTTGATGTAGGAACTTCTGTGATTTTGGTTTTTATCAAGAAAATCATGGAAAATGGCTCGGTATCAACTCTTAAACTCTTATGAGGTATTTTTCTTGTTATTATATTTGTCCAAACAAATGTACCTTTAATTGTACCAGACATTAAAATGAACAAGAAATTGAAGAAAACAAGGGTGGTTTAATAATTTTTTCCGTGACTGTATGTTTCCCAGTTTTTGAAGCATACAGTATCCCACCATCATGGTTCCAAACACTCTCCCTTACACTATTCAGCCGAGGTTTCGCTACTGCCAGCAATTTCTGCTGAGATACGTGCAAAATGGTTTATTTAGTACAAGCATTTTTTCCTTGATTTACAGGCTAATTTAGAAATCTGCAAGTATTATCATATCAAATGAAGGAAAATCTTGGATTGTCTAGACTGTTCCTTAAAAGCATAAACAAGATACAGCATGTATGACTAACTTTTATAATGACCAGGACGAGATATAGAAATGTAAAGGTAGTAAAAATTACATTGAAAATAACAGAGGGCTCAGAGCGTTATTGGAATCAACATTTAAATATATTTTTTTAATAAAAGTAGTAATTGATTTGTTGACCACTGGGAGCTGTAGAAACAACCAGTCAACACAACGGTGTCCTGTGAAAGTCGATATTGCAAGCAATTTCCTCTTTACATGTTCAACAGATGGTGAACAGCATTAGACTTAGACTTAGATTTGCAATTGTGTTTATAGCCACTTGATGAATATACACTCAGCTCTGATATTCACTGTCCCTTTAGCTTTGTTTTGGCGTTTTCCCGACTCCTGAGGGGAAGATCTGGCTTTTAACTGCTAAATGCTCCAGTATGTTCACCAGCTATTAACTTAATTGTTTGCTGATTGGTGCTTGGTAGTTTGTGTACAGAGGGTTCTTAGCGCTTTGTTCGCTGAAAACAGCTGCCTGCCGCATCTGGAAAAAAAAAAAAAACACTGATGAGAGCTGTGAGAGTGAACCAAAACATTAAAGCTGCAGGCCGCAAAAACAAAACACTGAGTTGAACGGCGCTGAAATGCCCTGTGTAAGGAAATTACAATGGTGGCAATTATTTATAGGTGACATTTTTACCAGTAAAAATATTCATTTGAGCTGCCGCCTTTATAAAATATTGAGTATTACTGCCCGGCAAAACTGCGTTTTCCGGAAGGTATTGTTTTCAGCTGCATGGTCTTGCTTGCTTGCTTGCTTGTTTGTTTGTTTGTCTGTAACAATTTGGTTTCCGCGCAATAACTCAATAAAATATTGATGTAGCCTCACCATATTTGGTACACAGGTGTACCATAATAAGACACAGGTCAAGTTCGCATTTGGTGACCGTGACCTCATTTTCAAGGTCACAGGGGTCATCTTTGTCGCCGGGCGGTCCAAAACTTCTAGTTGCAGTTCTTTTGTTTTGGCTTACTTGTTGTTTGTTTTGCTATTTTGCAGTCTTAAAGGGGGTGAAACATTTTAGGACGATGATGTCAAAAGTCGTTAAGAAACAAAACGTAAAATATTTGCCACATTGAAGCAATACTCGAGCACTTGTTTTCCAACTGTATCCTGCTGTTTCTGCTTTGGTTTTTCAAATAAATAGTTTCTGGGTTGCATGATTAATGACAGTTCACATTTTAAAACCTCCTCACTTTGTCTCAGTCTCTTCTATGGAGATCCTCCACATAGGAATTCTTTCTGAATTAAAGGCTCCAACCATGACTCACTCTAAACTTTGTTAAATCGCTTGTCATTACTTCTTTTTCTCCAACATAACCGCTTTCAACAATGGCCTGTGGGATGTCTCTTCTGACCTGCTATCATGTCCGTGCGGATTACAAAAGAATGTGTTTCAGCTGTGAATTTGAAACCGAATCCTGACACTTTTTTGTCAATAAAATTCATTTTTAGAATCCTCCTGTAGTACTAGATTCAGGCTGAAAAGGATGAACGCCCAAAAACTGTAGGATGTGGGAACTTTCTTCTACTTAAACACCTTTTTCCATACCCGATCCCTGTCTTCATCCATTGTCCTATAATTAGCACTAGACTATTTTTTACTTTTTGTATTCCCTCCCTTCCCTCATCCTGTTTCCAAAACTCACCACCTCTTTCTAGCTCCATTCCATTTTCCATCCTGAATGACTCTTTTCTCATCTTTTTCCAAAATTTTATTCCATTCCCCATCCACTCTTCCAACAAACTCCCACCACGTCTTTTGACCCTGTTCACACTTCTCTCGCTCTCTGTTAAAAAAAACAACAACATTTTAACACGTTAACCATGAAGGTGACATTCTCAGCCAAGTCAGTTAAGTTTATTTTCTCCATCCTTTCCTCCAAATAAAACACGGCTCTTCCCTCTTCTTTCATTCATTCATTTTTCCTATCCTTAAAGGCCCCAAAAGCCTAACCTCAAACCCTGACTCTTGTGATTAGAGAGGTGGCAAACCTCCTCTCTGGACACAGCTTCATCCACTCACTGAGTCAGTCAATAGGCTGCTGTGTTATGTCTTTTTTTCTGGGGGATTTCAGGTGGTCTGCAGACTCTCTGCTTCACACTAGACCTGTGTGTATTTATACATAGATATGTTTTAGTGGAGGTCTAAAGGCAGATGTGTGGGTGCAAAGCCACAGGATGACCGATTCGCTGTCGTACACACTATGCATAATTCTTGTCTGTTTTTTTTTTTAAATTTGTTTCCTCTTCACCTTCACCTTGTCCCTGCCTTTAGATGTTTTTCTTTCTGGTCCTTTTCCATATTTATACTCCTTTTCTCACCTTTCTCTTCCCTGCATTCTGTCATATTTCTGTGCTGCAAATCGGAAGTGTCCTGCTTCTGTCACTTCTTCTTTCTCCTTCACCGCCTCTTATGTTTTTGTCTTTTCATCTCCTGACTTTCTGTTTCTCTCTTTGCTTTCATAATATCCCTTAATCTTCAAGCCCCCTGTGTTTGCCGTCCTTCTCTGTCCTCTCCACTTCTGTGTACAGTCGATCACTGCTCAGCCTGGCCTCTAGCATTCCACAGTAGTGATAGTGTCTCTGGAAATCAAGTTTTAGACTTTCTCTGTAATACGGTTCTTTCAGGTGGCATATGGTGTCCTTGTAGATATAACTGAAACCAGCCGGGAACCTGAATTAAGTTAAAATTGGAAATTAAAGCTAAAATAAAAACCAAAGTCAAAGTCTGTTTTTTTTTTTAAATTGTGCTGATAAAGTAGGCTGATTAAGGTGGTCAGAAAACATCCCAGGCTCTGCGGTCTACAACCACAGTCTCTCTTTCTCTCTGTATGTCCTCCCTGTCGCTGGCCTCCCTTGAGAAAAGTGCCCCAGACAGGATATGAGCTCATACCTGAGTAAGTATTCTGCGTGAATTTCTGATGTTATAGCCAAGAGTGGTCTCAATCAGAGGTACTTTAAACGACAGACGACGACAAGAGGGTCACAGTCTGGACCTCGTTCTCAACTTTGCATATGTTTTCTGACTGCTTCACCCAAAATGTAGTGCTCTTTGATCAATGAAAAATCTTTCCCTCATCTTGTGGAAATTTGTCTCCCTGCTATATTTATTTTGAATGGCCATCAAGTGCTGACACAGAGGCTGTGCTGCTGTGGTTGCTGTCTGACGGATGTTTTCTTTTCCTTATGAGGGTAGCTCCCAGGCACTTATCCCTCCTTCCCTGGCTGCTTAGGCTTCAGTTAGCTGCAGATGACAGAGAAGAGATTTAGGGCCTTCATTAAGCTTCAGACAGCACCTGCACTGACTCCCTATAAAACTTGGCATGGTTCTCAACCCAATGTCAACTCACCAGATCCTCCCCTCAGTGCTGGCGGTTCAGTTTTGGATGCCTCCGCGCTCAACCGCAGGGCTGTGCCATAGGCAGGCTGGGAGGTCAACCAAAATGGAAGCGTAGATTAAGATGGAGATGAGAGGGAGACGAGGAGGGTAAAGGCGGGGTTCACAACGGGCCAGCGGACCCCCAGGATGTGGGAGAGGATGTGTGGATTATTCCCAGCAACAAAAGCCATTAGCCCCTGGAAGGACTTCAGAGACTGGCGCTATTTAATCTAGAGATTGGGAGGTATGTGGGCCCCAGTCGCTGGGATCAAGCCAAGCGCAGTTTTTGTGCAGTGCCCCAGTGGAAACAGCAGGAGTGGAAGGAGGTATGAGCCACGGAGCTGTGGTAAGGAGGCATAAAGCTGTTGTAGTGTGATACAGAGAGGGGAGGGCAGAGGCAAAGCAGGGAAGGAATCACGGTGGCGTGAAGTTTTTATACTGAGATACGAGAGGGAGGGCAGGAAACTGAAGATTAAGAAGTCAAGTAAGGGCATGTCTGCATTCAAGGGCTGTGCCACGTACACTGTGCGCCCACAAGGCTTTCAGATTCTCACACACAGACACACGAAGAAAAGCAGACTTGTGCAAATGTAGCTTTTCAGGGTATGAAAGCCAGTCAGCAGTTTACAGGATTTTGCAGAACCAGTTTTAGTTTATTTTTTGCTGCAATGTGAGCAGCTGTGCTAATCCTTGTGTTCTACTTTGGCTTCAGAAGTCATCAACAGATGCATATTAGTCTGTAACAGCGATACTATTCAAAACAGCATCTTCTCCTTTTGTCTGTCTGTACACTAGCCTGTTGTTCTTCTGTCTTCTTCTCGGTTTGATCCTTTAGTAAACCCAGCTTAGAGAGTAGAATGCAGATGCTCTGATGTGTTACCGCTCCCCTTGCTTCAGTATAGCTTAATAGACACTGAAGAGCTGTTAAGGGAGAGGAATAAAAATACAATATGGTTAAACATTGATAGAGGAGTACAGACAAGGGATGACGAGCTGTCTGGGTTTCTATCAGGGATCACAGTAGGGGATTCCCTTAAAGTTAATTCTGCATCCAGTCTGTATAAAAACCTCATTGTCCTGAGTGACCGAAGGACAGGGGAGTGATGTACACTGAAGACCTAAATAGAATGAATCAGCTCTGGGTTGTCATGGTCTGACCGCCCACTGTTTCCTCATTAGCAATTACTAATTACTGTACGTCTGGGTATGTGTATATGCCCATTTGTATCTTTTTTTAAAAAAAAATCTGCCTTAGCTCATACTTTTTTCCCCTTTTTTTGTGAATGTGTAATCTCTTCATCGCGTCTCGACCACGTCATTTGGTTCTGACTGGGAGTGACAGGAAGGGCACGGCACTTCCTCTTGCTCTTTGAAGCTGACGTCTATGTGTCCCAAAGTGCTGGCTGGACTCGCTGCACTAATCTGAGATCACTGTGTTTGCAATGTGCCCAAATGAAGACATATCCGACGTTCTGGAGAGAACGGTGCCCCCCCCCCCCCCAAGTGTTAAACTGGGCCTTTTTGTAATGTGGGTGATGTGGGTATTGTTCTGCTTCACTGTAGACAGGCAGATTCCTGTGCGTGTATTTGTAAGAAAGCATGCATTGTTCAAATAATGATCTAAGGATGTGTATTTATTGTGATAGTATGACGTCAGAGGAATGCTACACGGACCATTTGTCATTGCCTGTTAATTCAGTCAGATCAATGTGCAGCCCTTTGTTGTTTCTTTTGGATTTATTTTACGAAAGGTGGAAGGGAGGGCGGCCTTGCATCACTTGATGGCGGGTTCTGATAAACCCACACGCACACATGCGTATGTAAACATCCGTCTCCCAGCATGTCTCATTGCACCTTTATCGGCACCTTCCTTGATTGTGGCTGAATGACGAAAACACAGTTCACGAACAGGCTTCTTGCAAACATGTCTTATTTTTTTTTTGTTTTGGCTTCTATACACTGATCAGCCACAACATTAAAACCAACTACTCATTGTTTAGGTCCCCCTGGTGCTACCAAAACAGCTTTGTAGAAACAGGACCTCTGGAGGCGTCCTTTGGTGCCATCGGGATGCTGGCAGCCGATGATTTGGGCGCAACCAGCTGATGCCCGATTGAATCTGTCTGTGGGGAGTTCTTGGGCTCTTTGTTGTGCTTGTGGAGGGTTCCTGAGCAGTTTTTGCAGTGCGGCAGGACACATTGTCCTCACGCAGGAGGCCACGGGTGTTTGGCAGTGCTGTTGCTATGGGGGAGTGTGCTTGGTCTGCAACAATGTTTAAGTGGTTGGAACACGTTACATTAAAAAATCCACTCAAATACCAGGACCCCAGGTTTCCCAGTAGAACATTGCATTATAAGATAATCAGTGTCATTCATTTCGCCTCTTAGTGGTTTTATTGTTGTGACTGATCAGTATAACTTTTCTCCAATGTTCCGTTTTTTTATTCTATTTGTTTTGCCCAGCTCTTGCCTCACAGGCAGTTGCTACCTGAGGAAATGAGGAGAAATAGCATCAAGTAGTTAAACTGCTAGTTCTGCTTTCAGGACAGCCAAACTAGGCAGCAATATATCTGTCACAGGCACAGCTAAAAATTATGACTGGTGTATGCCTCTTGACCTCTCTAAGTGGCACTGGAGGATTTTCAGCCTGACTTCAGTTGATTGCATTGTTTGTTTATGGGCCAGCAGGAAGTTACATTGGCCATTGGTCCCTTTTGGGAGGAAGCAGGGAGCTGGACGACCGAGGGGATTTGGTACCCTGCAGGATAATCCCCCACTGCCCTGGAGCTCTTTAGTGTACCACCTGAGCTGTTTTTCATCTTTTATAGGACCTGGCCAGCGGTTTTACATGTTTTAAACCATTAAAAATCACATATTTTTCACATTACTGCCATCCATTTCCCAAATCATACCATTAGCTACTAAACTGATGTCCAGCCTTCTACAGAGACTTTGGCTTGGGTTGCTATAATACAGCGTAATAATCTTCTCAGATCATTTTTTGGATTTGATTTCATATAACTCTCAATTGTCAACCATGCACTATTAACATACATTTGCAATGAGACAGTGAATTATCAGTCGTCTGCAAGTTGATCTCCATGAAACACCAGAATTACTGGAAACTGATGATTCTTTGGGAAAGCAGCAATAATGGGATGAATCATGCAAAATGAAAAGCTTTTAAAAGATAATGCTGATCATTAAGGAAAAAACATTAACTTTGAGAAAAGGCATTGTTACTGTCTTACATTTTAAGCAAATGAGAAACAACAATAGACCACAAAAATGCAAATTAAAATCTTTAGATGTCAATCTTAACCTGCATCAGTCTCCACAACTCCGCTACTTTACACTCTTACTGGATTGCCCCTCTTGCCTCCTCGTTGAGCTGTGCTGTCCCCTTTTTCTCTGTTCCTTCTTTCCCGATCTTCCCACTGCTTGTCCTTCTCTTTTCCTTCTGATGTCTCTGTGGATTTCTTGCCTTTCTGCTCTCCTCTCCAGTTTGATCTGTAAGTAACCCTAGAAGTGTGTGACACAGACCTGCTCTTTCAGGAGGCATTTGTGGGGTTCAGTGAAGGGAGGGCAGGATGTGGGGGGTCGGATTTTTTTTGGCTCAGAAGACAGCTGTTAATCAAATAGTCAAGGATGAGGTGTTTCTTTCTTCCCACCTTGAGTGGATCTCCCTGTCGTCTATAGTCACACAAAAAGAGTCTGGGGAGTTGAAAAGGCAGCTCTGCATGCCTGCACCTGGACAGAAGGAGAGGGAGTGTCTAGTGCACGCTCTTAAAGTGATTGCAAGTAGTTAAGATTTCGGGGTGAGCGTTAGTTCTTTTCAGTTCCCCTTGTTGGCCTGCTTGCTTCCTGCTGGGCAGCTTCAAACCCCACAAGAAGTGGCTGCTGCTATCTATCTCCTCGTGCTTTCTTGTCTCTTTCTCTTGGTCAAACCTTCCTCTGTGCCCTTAATGAAGATAGCAGGGTACAGTTCAGCAAGTGTTTTGTTATTGCAGGAACATTCCTTCTTAGTTATCTTGGGCCTCTCAACTTCCCTTCTCTATCTGCAGTATAAGTTTACCTGCTCTGCTAGAGTATCTTCTCACAACCCAATGAGTCACCTTTTAACTCTTGTGCTGCTTGAGAGGAAAGGAAAGGGTTATATGTTTTCTAGTAATTTTCCACAGGAATGATCTTAAACAATTCAGTTACAATGTGTTTTGAATTTTGCTTTTATGAGTTATTGCTGAGATGTATGTGCAGCATTGCTCACCACTGTAACCACTGCCATTTGTGCTGTTTTTCTCCCCTTGCCATATCTGTGTATCAGAGGTTGATGAGTGATGGGTGTGTTGCTTTGAACTGCCCTCAGATGAGAACCTGCTGGCAACAGCTGGCATATAGTACTACATTTAACAGTAACACAGACACACTTGGCCATAACTCTGGATTAGAGGCTATGGCAAGACAGGGCTGTCACCACACACCCATTCTGCTAACGAATGGATGAGTCCACAGGACCCATTCCCAGGAGTGATGGATAGGTCCACTGTATGGCGTAGGGGACGCTGCTGCTGATCTTGGCGTGCATCCTGGGGCATGTGTGATAGTGGAACCTCGAGGCTGGGGGTAATTTCATTTGTCTGCGCAAAGCCAGACAGTTTAATGTCCGTAGGTCCTCTGTGCTGAAGCGACCAAAATGAGACATTTCAAACAAAGTGCTGTGAAATGCTTTCTGGTAATGTTGTGATGTCTGGGTTTTGCTTTTCGCCTCGGGGAAAAGGCTGTGCTCCAAGCAGGTCTAGTAGCTGCTTTCACAACAGACTGTTTTTTCTCATGCTAGCCGCTTGGCTCTGTGAATGGCAGAGTCAGTTTGTCAATCTCTTTGGCGGTTGGCCAATCTACTAATTTGATCCAGAGTGAAATATCATTTATTTGTAAAAGGAAATTCTGAGGATGCATCCTGATGACTTTACTGATCCCCTGACTTTTTCCGTTGGGCCTTCAGTAAGTTCTCGTTTATCCTGTGAGAAGATTTGTACTTAAGAAGGATTGGCAAAAAGCAATATCGACATTCATGATTCCCAGACAATTAATCCTGGTGATTCCCTTTTTCTTTGGTTCCACAATGAGGTTTACATTTGTATCTTTGAGTCAAATATCACAACTACTATTGGATAAAATTAAGATGACAAAGAATGACCTACCCACGAGCCTCAGTTGTCTGTTGCATTTGATCAGTTTAATTTCCAGTTTACAGATATCATTCCAAGTTGAAACTCAAATAAAATGATAGATATTGTAAATATAAAATCTGCCAAGTATATTAATTTGCTGCTCCCAACATTTAACTCATAGCGTCACTGTATCTAACCACAGGCTCACAGAGCTGCTTTGTATGCATATTTTTTAATCCCTGTAGAGCTTTGTTTGACCCATATAAGGTTTAAGATACCATTTTTACTGTCTTCTGTACAGGTCTTCCATTATCCATTTGGTATACACTGCTCAAAAAAATTAAAGGAACACTTTGAAAATACATCATATTTCAATGCGGGGAAAAAACAAACTGGATATTTACATTGATATGGACTGGATAATGTGTTAGGAATGAAAAGATGCCACATTGTTTGATGGAAATGAAAATTATCAACCCCCAAGAGGGCTAAATTCAAGACACCCCAAAATCAAAGTGAAAAACTGATGTGGCAGGCTGGTCCATCTTTCTGAAATTCCTTGGCAGCAACTCAAAATGGTATTCGGTAGTTTGTATGGCCTCCATGTGCTTGTATGCAGCCTGACGATGTCGGGACAAGCTCTGAATGAGACGACGGATGATATCCTGGGGTATCTCCTCCCAGAACTGGACCAGGGCATCACTGAGCTCCTGGACAGTCTGAGGAGCAACCTGATGGTGTCGGATGGAACAAAACATAATGTTCCAAAGGTGTTCTATTGGATTCAGGTCAGGTGAGCGTGGGGGGCAGCTAATGGTATCAGTTCCTTCATCCTCCAGGAACTGCATGAGTTCTCTTACCACATAAGACTGGGCATTGTCGTGCACCAGAAGGAATCCAGGACCACTGCACCAATGTAGGGTCTGACAATGGGTCAAAGGATTTCATCCTGATACCTAATGACAGTCAGAATGCCATTGTCCAGCCTATAGAGGTCTGTGCGTCCCTCCATGGATATGCCTCCCCACACCATCACTGACCCACCACCAAACCAGTCACGCTGAACAATGTTACAGGCAGCATAACGTTCTCCACGGCTTCTCCAGACCCTTTCATGTCTGTCACATGTGCTCAGGGTGAACCTGCTCTCATCTGTGAAAAAGCACAGGGCACCAGTGGTGGACTTGCAAATTCCTGTGTTCTATGGCAAATGCCAGCCGAGCTCCACGGTGCCGGTCACCAAGCACAGAGCCCACTAGAGGACACTGGGCCCTCTGACCACTCTCATTACATCTCTTTCTAATTGTTTGATCAGAGACATTCACCCCAGTGGTCTGCTGGAGGTCATTTTGTAGAGCGATTGCAGTGCTCATCCTGTTCCTCCTTGCACAAAGGAGCAGATAGCTGTCCTGCTGATGGGTTGAGGACCTTCTACGGTCCTGTCCAGCTCTCCCAGACTAACTGCCTGTCTCCTGGAATCTCTTCCATGCTGTTGAGACTGTGCTTGGGAGACACAGCAAACCTTCTGGCAATGGCACGCATTGGTGTGCCATCCTGGAGGAGTTGGACAGTGTGTGGAACCTCTGTAGGGTCCAGGTATCGCCTCATGCTACCAGAAGTGACTCTGACCCTAGCCAAATGCAAAACTAGTGAAAAACAGTCTGAAAACATGAGGAAGGAAAAAAATGTCAGTGGCCTTCACCTGTAAACTCATTCCTGTTTTGGGGGTTGTCTCATTGTTACCCCTCTAGTGCATCTGTTGTTAATTTCATGAACACCAAAGCAGCTGAAACTGACTAAAAACCTCCTCTATTACTTACTTGACCAGATCAGTATCCCACATGTTTCACTGATTTGATGCAGTACTTAGATTAAAAAGTGTTCCTTTAATTTTTTTGAGCAGTGTATATTCTTGTATTGTGTGAGTGGGTTGTTACAAAGTATTCATATCAACCACCTTTAACTCACATTTTTCCCATCAGCTGTAGGGTTTTGTCTGACAGACAAGCAGCCCGGCCAGGTGGCAGCCTGAACCCTCTGTATAGAAGACAGCTCTGCTTACGGGCTAATTTCGCTTCAATCTTGCCGTCATCCATCTTTCCATTCTGTCAAACACTTCTTATATAGCCTCATAGCTCCGACACGTCTCACTTTCCATCTCCTCACTGTCTCATTCGCTCACATTACATAAGAGCAGGAAAAAAAAAATTAGTCTATTTATTACCTACAGGCAAGAAAACGTCTCAAATTATAATCCTGTGAAATAGATTTGCCTTTTTCATTGGGACGCAAGTAGAAGCCTAAAGAGGGCTGAGAGTGCTGTGTGTTGAGTGATGGGGATTGGATGTAAATGGATACAGTTATACAGGAATGTGGGTTATGTCACATAAATGTCATGTCAACATCTGCCTTAGGCTGACTGACAGGGGCTTGTTGTGGCCAGATGTACTCATACTTGACTGCATTAGCACTCATTAAAACACACTGTTCATCCTTTTTATATTAATCCTGATGAGCTGTTTTGTATTCAGACAGTGTGGGGTTGTAAAACTTTGATATAGAACTTTAACTGTGATATTTTGTGTCTTTGGGTATATTTCGATTCTTTATTTTCTTCCTGCCGCATGCCTGCTTGCTTGTTCCGGTGTTCTCTAGGTAGTGTCAGTCCTTGCAGTGTTATTAAAAAATGTTGTGCTGCTTGTTCATTAATATATTGGCAGCATGACAAACACAGAAAGAGTTTTGTCATTATAGACAAATAAGTGTCCATGCTTGTTAAAATATCTGCAGCATCCTGCACAAACACGCGCTCAAGAACATTCCTCTGGCGTGACATCAGTTTTTGGACTCTGTACCAAACACGGAACAAACTGCAGTGTGAGTGTGGATTGTTTTACCGTTAGAGAGGATGAATCAGGCATCTGCTATCACTTTCTAGCTGATATGCACTGAAAGTAGATTTGCTCAAATCAAGTATGTGGGTGTGTGTGGATGAGCATGTCTCTGCCTATGACTTTCTGCTGGTGTATGTGGGTGCCCTGTGATGCTCACACTTTGTGCATTCATTTCATCTTTTTGTATATCTGTGTGCATAACCACAAATGACTTCATCAGGTTATGACCCACATGACCCCACTGACCTGCTCAGAGCTTAGTATCTATGTATGCACAAATAGGCTTTTAAGTTTAAGCACTTGAAAATAAGTGCCTGGCCTCGAAACATGCAGATTATTTCTCATGTGCCGGTACAACAAAGCCTCATTTTCTCCAGGCTTGAGGGGCAGAGTCGCCTCCTTGTTCCCGATGACCTCTGATATCTTTTCGGCCATTTATTTTCAGGCTCTGATGCGATGAAGTGTATGTGGGTGGGGCGTCTCTCTGGGGGCCCCAGTCTGGCCCCCGTTCATGTGATCAGGCCCTACATGGAGTGGCATTTGGCCTGGCCCTGCGGGGCCCCGTCTGGGAGCAGAGAGCTGATCTGCAGCCAGCCTGGAATGCCAGACATTTGAAGTCAGACTTGTTAAAAAAGAACGAAGGGTGGTAGGAGTTTGGTCAAATAGGCCCCTGTGTCTAAAATAGCCCACAGACTCTGTCCGAGAGGGAGGGAAAGGAGACAAAGCTTCTTCCCGTAAGCTGACATTAGGAAAGGCCAGCCCTCCAACTTTTGTTGAACAAAAGAGAATAGACAAGTTGTACTTTGTGTGTTTGTTGTCCTACATGTGTTTTTTGTCCATCCAATCCATCAGTGTGTCTTAAATGTTTTTTTTGTGTGTGTGTTTCTATGCGGTATGCAGTTATGTGTGCAATGTGTGAGATTTCACCAGTGATGCTGTAACGGCGTCTGTATCACCCTGGTTCAGCAGTTCAACAGTTATCACAACAGGGAGTTGACACTGCACTTGGGGAAAGAGCAAAACTAATCAGTCAGAGTGACAGATGACAGGCTGCTTTCTCACACTTCTCTTCTGGCTTTCTGGCTCTTTGCCCATAAATATCCATCTGATAATCTTTTCATTCACTTTCTAAATTCCCATTTCTCTTTATCATTTTTTTTTTACCACTATTTACATATATATGTTATTCATGTCTATCTCTCATTTACACATACAGTATACACACTCAACTCTCATCTTTTTCCTCATGCCTCTGTCTCATGGGGCTGTTTTACTGGTGTCCCAGCTATGGACTTGAGCTGGGCTGAGGATGTCAATTACTGGACTATGATAGGGCCCCTGCTGCATTATGCATGGAAGTGTCCCACTGGGGAAAAAATGGCCTACAGCCAGAAACGATGGATGGAGGGATGGAGGGATGAATAATGGATGGAGAGATGGAGGAAGCGAAACACCATTGCAATCTGTGTCTCACCAAATTGAAGACTCGCCCTGGCTCACACCTCTGAAGCTCAGGGCCAAGTCACCCTGGGTGACTCAGAGTCGCGAGGTTGTTGTGTGAGGAAGCACAGGATGACTTTAATCAGTATTTCATTTTGTGCGTTGAGACCCAATGGGTTACCACCATCACACTGGGTCACCTAAGGTCTTCATCTGTTATTCTTTGTGCTGACAACCACCAATCATAATCAGTTTTGTGTATTACCCTTTGGACATTAAGTCACAACTCTCTTTGCCAGCCTGCACATATAAACTACGTAGAGTGTGTGAATGTTTTTTGCCCATATTTGTGCACCGTTTCCTCTGTCCCTGAAGACATACCACAGAAAAGCAATCAAGAGCACGATATATAATTAAAAGTAGACACTAACATTTAGGTTTGGCATCCAATTAAATGTCAGAAAGTGTAATTCCATTTCTTTAATGCTCTTTTCGGAAAAGCTTGAGTAAATAGAAGAGACCAGAGTTAATCTTTATTACACCCAAAAGGCAATTTGTTGTACAGCTAGCAGTTGGCAAAAAAAAAAAAAAAAAGGATCACAGACCTCAAAATCAGCCATAAGTCAAGGCCGACAAATATGAATTTATTTACATACTTAAAGTTGTTAGTGGCCACTTCTAACATTCAATCATTAAAGATTAAGTCCCATGATATAATTATGAAAAAATATATAATTCAAAACTCTAATTAGAAGATCTACTCTAAAGTATGTGTTTTTTTGTATTGCCTCCATGAATGTCTATTTGTGGGAAAAAATACTTGAACAGACTCAATGTTAGAGGTTCTCTTCCAGATTTGCCATCTGGAAAAAGTCAATAACACAATTAAATGGGCACAATTGAAGGCGGAGAGAAACTTCAGACTTCTAGTGGAGCCTATTCATAATTTATTGCAACATTTAGTTTATCACATTCTGGAAATCCTCCTGTGTTATTTGTGAAAGGCGTCTTCAAAACACCATAATAACTCAATTTTCCAGATGAAGACGTGCGAGGAATGTTGTTTTAATTATACTACAATAGACTGTCAAAGTCAACAAAAGCCCTGTCACAATCAGCAGCTGAAGAGTTGTCCCAAGACGGGTAATAATGAATGAACAGGTTTGGTGGTAAGGACAAAATCAGAACTTTGCAAATGTTTTGATTGTAGGATGTCAACACATATGTAATACAAGGATAGTGAGGGATGCAATTTGTGCGTGTAGGAATTGCAGTATTAACATGTAATTCTCTGTGATGATTGCAATTGTTTGTGTAATCAGCAGCTTTGGTTCATAATTTGATTGTGAACACCATTTGCTAATTTGCAAAATGAAGAAGTCAGAAACATGTTTTACATGTGCAATAAAGAGAGTAATTCCTTTTAAATACACTGTTTCGAAAACAATACTGAAATTGTAGATTGCTAATGTGATGCAAACATTTCTCCACATAGAAGACCCTGGATCTGGATATATAGTGGAGATGAAAGGTGTATACACATGTACAGGTGCTCTACGTATGCATGAATGTGTGTGAAAGTCTCCTCATGCGTGTTCCCCTGACAGGTCCCTGATGTCAACTAATGTCAGTCAGTGTATCAGCGAACGTGAAAGATGCTGTTGTTATTCATCACCACCATGGTGGGATGACACTATTTGTCACTGTAGTGATGGATTCCGTCTCCCTCAGAGGAACATGTGCAAGCGCCGTCTCTGAAAGGCTGTCTTTGTGTTTCACACTCACTCACTCACGCACACAGACAAGCACACAAACACGGTGCTGGAACTGACAACAAAGGCGTGCTTATCCAATTGTGGGGGAATAAGATTAGGCTACAAAGAAACTCATAAGGCTAATGTTAGCATCTCCTGCTCCAGTGAGGGCCTTTGTTTGTGTAATCAGGAAAAACATGGAATTAGATTTGAGATGCTGTCTCGGAAATGATGCCCATAAGACCCTATTGTATGATGTTGACATGTTCCGAAATAACAGAAGGCGATGGCCTGCCTTCTATCTGATGTAAGAATCCTCAGGGAAATAAAGAGTAGTTGCGTTGTTCAGTTATCTGATTTCGTTTTTCTCCAAAATAGACTGTCTGGCAGACCTGGCCTAACCTATGTCTTTACTTACTGTTTTCTTTTGTAATTGACTTAGCTTGTCACCATAATTAAGTTATGGCAAGGAAAAAAAGAACTCCTCTGTCATCTGGTGTTTTAAGATGCTAATCTTTCCTTGATGAGCGCGGCTCATTTTACAGCCTACCGTACTTCATCAATAGCAGCAATATGTGGGCTTATGAGAGCTGTGGGAGTAAACTGTCAATCCAACAGGTGAGGCAGTTGTAGCTGTGTGTCTCAGGAATTGGAAGTAGAACCACTATATATGACATTTTAGGGCAAGAAACTATGTGTGGCTTTCTAATCCCTGATGATTACATAGAGTTGGCATCCAGTGCCTAAAAAGTGCCGACGAAAACTGAGATAAAGATGTTTCTTCTGTAATGTAGAGGCATCTTTAACATATTTGTCACAGGAGAAGGGTGGTATGACCCTTTTCACTTGGGAGCTACAGTTTGCCATAAATTCTCCCAATAATGTCAGGTCAATGGTGGTCGGGACACTTAAGATCTAGGGAGTGTGAAAGGAACTGTAGACAGTCTGGTGTTGTTATACGGGCAAGGAGAAAGAGAGGCCATTCATTCGCACCTCTGTGACCCCCTCTCCCATTCTTCTGTTGAAGAATAGCCTGCCTCTCACGCACAGTCGGCCTTAAGCCCCTCAGGGCACCCAGAGCCTGTTACATAAGAATGAAGTAAAGAATGCTCCAGAAAAGTCTTCAGCCATGACCTTGGCTTTGACAAAGTGCTGTGATTGGTCTGGTTCTACCAGCACTGTCTCATGGATAAAAATCACGTATGTATTCCTGTGTGAAGCTGAGAGTCAGCAGTGGGAATGCGTCACTCAGTTATTCTACAAGATCAAGAATTACATGGATTTTGTTGAGTCTACAACACGATTTTAAATGGCAAATTTACTTTCGTTGTCACTTGAGGTTGCTTGTGTGGTGGTGTTGGTCTTTGAATTAGTTCCTCACTTTAATCCAAACTATAATACTTTAACTACTATCAGGTGGATTGTCGTCCCATTTAGTGAAATATCTCAACAGCTACTGCGTGAATCAGTAAACTTGGTGCAGACATTTATGTTTTCCCCTGAACTTTTCATCTAGCCACATTTATTTAACCATTGCATCATCCTTGGCTGATCAACAAATGTTGGCATGATAACCTAGCTTGACATTAGCATGTTAGCATTTAGTTCACAGAACTGCAAAGTGTACGGCTTTATCGAACTTCTGGAATTGCATGTTTTCATGTATATAGGTCTTGTGGGAAAATAAATAGAAAAATACTCAAAAATGCCACTTTTCGAATTTTTGGAAATGCATACAACTTTGTAGTGTGCTGCAGGCGAGCGTATTTCGTTGAAAAATACAAAAACTGACTTTCTTATTTGAGAAGAATGGCAAAATTGTTGGCAAGAACTACAGACTTTTTAGACTTCTTAAAAATTAGATAACCACAATGTGCCTTCAAGGAAATGAAAAATATAAATTTTGCAGAATAGTGTTTCATATTTCAGTTTCAGTCGGTTCTCAGCTTTGATTGAGTGCTCTAATTGGCTAAAAAGCTTATTGAGTTGTTGTTTTACTCCAAGCAGAAATAGCCTTTTATGTTTGGCATCACTAAAAGTCCTTTAAAGCTCTGTTTGTGTCTTTTATCATCTGAAAGTTTTACATTACCATGCACTGCTGTCTTGAGTGCAAAGAGGCAAACACTAGTGGCAAGATTTGCATACACTTCAGATGCACATTATCTAAGATTTAGTGTCAATTTACTAAAGTCACCCTTCATTATAAATCTATACCAGTTGGGCAAAACCTTTTAAAATGGCAAATTTAGTCCTTAATCTTTATTTTACCCATTGTTGGTCTAAAAGTTCAGTCCAGGGAACATAATGTTCTTCCTTGATGTTTGAACAGGGCATTTAGATTTGGCACGTCTTCTTGATGAGTAAGCTGCCCTTTCCCAAACGTAATGTAGAAGATGGATAAAAGGATGGGCTAGAGCTGTCTTACATGACTTGTTCAGGTTAAATTTTCTGTAATCATAGGTGTGGAGCATTATCTAACTAACTCTATAATCCTTTTAAAAGGGCACAGTCTGTCGTAGTTTTTAAGTTTTCTTTTTAACCAATAATTTGGGGTAAATCTTGTTGTCTCCACTTCCTGAACTTCTCTGATTATAGCAAGATGTTATTTCTCCTCTAATCTTTATCCCTGTTTTATGCCGCAATCCCTCATTCATTTCTCAGTCCTTTCCTCCCTTTTAGAATTTATTTCTGGCTTTATCCCTCTCGTTCATCCTTTATCTCATGTCATTTGTCTTCCGCAGCCCCCACATAATTTTCCTGTCCCAGAGTGTGTTGTGTGCTGGGAATCCAGGTTCCGGAGACAAAGGCCTGTCTCTGTGTGGGTCTCGGATTTGCCATGAGATTGCCCACTCTTGGTTTGGCCTGGTTATCGGAGCCAGAGACTGGACCGAGGAATGGATCAGCGAGGGCTTTGCCACCTGTCTGGAGGACATTATCTGGGCCCAAGCACAGAAAGTACGATACAACTGCTGCATGATGATTATAGTTTTCTTAATCAGTATTTTATGGAAGCAACTGAAAGGTAGAATTTTTTAGATTGCAACACAGATACCCCAAATCCTTTAGATCCCTACTCAGATAAACACTATTAACATATGTCCATCTTGAAGAAGATTTCTGAAAGAAGGTAACTTCCTCTCATTAGAAATGGAAAACACTCAATATAAAACAACCCTTATGAATGTTTTCATTTCCCCAAACTACTTTGTATTAAGTGATATATCACTTCCTTTCCTTTGACACAATGCAGTGGCTTTGTGAAACACAGCTGGGCATTTAAAGAGGAGAGTGATTGTTGTAAAAAAAAAAAAAAAGCAGACAATAGATTAACGAAAAAGTTTGACCTCCAAATGTCCTTCTGCAGTCTGAGCCCCGAGGTCTAATTAAAGATATCTACCATAAAAAAGAGATGAACTAAAGGACAAAAGAGGTGGGTGGAGCTTTTGTACCAGTACTTGGTTGCAACACTGACTTCAGCTCTAATCCACTGGTTGATGTACATACACAGCTAATCCGCCTGCTTGCATTCCCACACCATCTAGAGTTACACAAGTGTTTCTCCTTTGTCTCTGCTGTGCAATCGCAACACCTCACTGATATGAACTTGTCTCTGCAGAGACAGATTTTTACCAGAATTGTTGCCAAATGTTGCCAAAATCAATAAGTATTGTAACAGAGGCAGGGGTGTTTTTGTCACTGTATCTTTTTGTTGTTGTTGCTGATGAAATTCTGGATATTTGATTTATCTTTTGCAGTTACTTTTCTATCTGTCTCCCGCCAGCTCTCATTACAAGAAACAACAGAACAGTTTGACCTGAAGGCACTTCTGCGGTGGAGACGACTTTCTGACGAGTTGCAAAACTCAAAAGAAGAACTTCAGGTCCTCAGGTGTGTGTCTCTCATTAGTTCGTTCAGTTATCTTTTCACTGTTGGCATTAAACAATAGAGGGAGCGTGAAACAGCACTGTTGCAAATTTATCACAGATACTATACAGTTATATTCAGCTAAGTCCAGATAGTTTACTTAAGTGCACCAGAGGAGGCAACACCAGTTAGAGTGACTCTTTAATCATGCTACTTTGGTATCAGCTCACTATTTTTAACATTATATTTTTTAAAAGAAACATCACATTATATATTACATTGCATTTCTTCGTGGCCTCAGCTTAAATATGCATAAAGAGCATTGTTACTCAAAATAAATGTTAGTTGACTCTTAGTTTATACTTATTTCTTTAAGGCAGCCATTCGTAAATATTATTCATTCTGAGTATTTGATAAACCTTTGCCTTCCCAGCAATGCCAAACCAAAACTTCTAATTAGTGCACACAATAGTGATCTGCCATGTAAAGCCATTAATACCTTTATAGCAAAACAACATTGAATCACAACACATCTTTATACCTATGAAGTACCTTGAATTTACAATACAATAAGCTTAGCCATTGACAGTAGCATAGTACAAACATTTTCATAGGAATAGGCAACAGTTTCATTTAACAAAGCAGACACATTCAGCTTTTTTTTTTAGGTTAAACTTTGACCAGCTTTTTCTTTCTGTCTACACTCGCAGACACACACGTGAGTGTAAGGGATACGCATTCCAGGGGTACAGGTGTGGCAGGTGTGTCAACAAAGTATATCCAGGTGTGCCGCACTGTCATGTCTTAGAAAAGTTCAGCACATGAGGACAGCAAGCACGCACAAACACACACACTCTTCATCTGATCCTGACAATGTGGGACCCACACCCTGTTTGTTTTATCCAGGGTGGAAGCACAGTGTCATCAGGAGATTACAGGTGTAAACCTCAGCCAGGAGTTAACTCTTTAAATGGTGAAAATGCTCGTTAGCTTTATGCACACTCTAGCAGTTTTTTTTCTTGTTTTTTTATTTAAAAAAAAGCACCTTCACTGGAGATGACACTTGTAATATAGTGTGCTATTGACATTCAGGCTTGTAAGAGGCAGTACGGAGCATAACAGCAAATCAGTGTATTATTGATTTCATGGCACCTCTGCTTGACACTAACCTCTATCTATGTCACTTCACAGATAATGTGCTGCCATCACACAATTGAAACGCTTATGAATTAACAGTGTTTAAAAGCACGTCAATTCTGTTTGTTCTGAAGGGTGCAAGCTGCAGTTAGTGGTGCTTCATAAAAATAACGGTGACTAGAGATCGTTTTAGAGACTGTTTTCAGGAGTTTACATGCCTCTACTTCTTCAAGGATGACTCTGGTTAGAAATAGGTAACACATTCACATTCTTTATAGGAGGTACTAATGCGACGGGGAATCTATCTTAAAATTAAATGCTGTGTGTGAGTGAAAGGGTTAAATATGCACTTGAGAACGATGTCTGTCTCGCAGTCTATCAGGGTGTTCCCCTATGAGGCAGACACACGGGCGATTAGGAGGATCAGGATTAGGTTTCACGGCACCTGACGACGTTAAATCAACAGCATAAAACTAACATTTGAGAAGTGCAAACTATACATTTACTTACACATACACAGACTTGCATGCCTGTATGCCTGTATGTGTATGTTTTGATTGATTATGTTACATGCAGACACATTGTATTTAAGATAGATTTGCTAAAGTGGCAACAAAGAAAGTCCATTTCTTAATCCTCATGTCTTTTAAAGCTTAAGTAAAGCATGTTGAGACATAAACACATTTTATCTTAATGACTGTACACGTGTGTCAGGAACCCAGAACTCCTGTCCACGTGTACATTTCTGCAGAGCTAATTATTGTTTATTGAATTTCAGCGGAGATGTGTCATGATTATAGTTTATCATTATACTGTGTTATCATTTTGCAAAATTTTTGGGTGACACTTTATCTTATGGGTCTGTAATTTTTGAATAGGAACAGAGTATAATAGGTTTCCTGGAAGGAGCTGTGCAATTTGGGTCTAATTATATGGAAAATACAGTCTGTGTTAATTTATTTTCTGGTGAATTGCTGTGTAATCTCCAGTCTTTTAGTGCACAGCAGGCTAACTGACCACGCAAAAAGGTGACATGTGCCCCCAGGCAGGAATCCAATTCAACAGATGTGTTCATGTAAAAATAAACTTTCCAATAATAAATGAATGATGCCTCAGTGTTTACAAGGGATGACGTGGAGCTGCTCTTTTAAGGAAATTCCAGTTCTACCTATAATTATTATCAAATTACAGTTAATTCTTTCCAGGAACACCCCCATTCCAATGCTAAAAATTATTAGGAAATTACTGTCCTATGAATAAATGTTGTTATGCAAACTAAGATTTTGAAGCAAAGTAGGAAAAAAAATGAAGAGTTATTGAAGTTTCCCACATCACACATTTTCTATGAAGCAGTGTATAACAGTCAGGATTAACTTCATTTTGGGAGGGAAGATCATTCTTTTTTTTCATTGTGACACAGACGGCCCGAAAATTCGGATCCGTTTTCATTTTTATAAAGTTCTGGCCAACATTTCCTGACATGACAGATTGAACCCAGTGTAAACCGACCTTCGTTGCCTTCGTTTTGTCTTCAGCATCTTGTCTTGTGTTTATGCAACGAAGTGAAGCGCGACGTCAGAGTCGGCAGCCACCCGGCCATTCGGGTGGTGTTTACAAACACGAATGGAGGAGCCGAACTGAGCTGAAGAACACGGCGGGATGAGCCGAAGTGGGCCGAAGGCGCAGGGAAGAGACGAGCTCCGAATATTTTCGTCTGGGGGGAGGAGGGAGTGATCACATAGACATATGTGTATATGTTTTAGACATGTGTATACGTTTATGTGATCACATGATGAGATGAGCCGATAAGTGCCGATGTGGGCCGAAGACAGTAACGCGGCATATTCTTTCCGCCCGGTAACGTCCGACAGGGGGCGGGGGGGCGAATATTCGGATACCAAATTAATATCCGGATAGTGCCGTAGCGAACGAATATCCGGATATTCGGGATATTCGGGTACAGCCCTAATTATTAGACTGATAACCTATTTATGAATGTCTGTATCTTCTTTTGTTGAATGTTAGTTTAAATATAACAGGGAGCAGGTCATGCTGCTTTTTGATTTGGACAAGACCAGCCATTTGTCCAACTCCTCATGTGGCTTCATTAGAATCACAATAGTGTTGAAACATAATAGGAATGAGCGCCTCTTGTTTGTTACAGCGCACAGACAAAATGTTTCAGGGGGTTTGGTGAGGGGAAGGATAGGAAGCGAAGTGGGATGTACAGAGAGATATGCACAACGTCCTCACCAGTTTACACACACACATACATACACACAACGGCTAAATGGCAGGTTGTTCTTTCGAAGTTCACTAGGTCACAACTGACACCCCATGATCCAGCAGGGGCCCCAGTGGCCAGTGTTTATCAGTCCATTTCAGATGAGTTATATTTAGGGCAGCCTGGGCCAGACGCCATTCTCCCTGCTGATTTACTGGGCTGCTGGGAGCACTGCTCTACCTTATCCGGTTTCCACAGTCAACCCAGTGTAATTTGTCAGGATATGGCTTGCGGAGCTATAAACCTCATATGTGTGTGTGCGTGTGTGTGTGTGTGTGTGTGTGTGTATGTGTGGACATTTGACATTAAGTTCTGTCAGTAATAGCTCCTGATTTCCTCTCTCTCTCTTTCTTTCCCTCTCAATCTCAGACACACCCAGGTGTATGCATGGCTACACACACACACAGACAAACAACCCCCCTCCCCATCTCGCACACACATGGCCGACAAGTCAGATAAGAGCTCCATTTATTCTGAAATACATTGAGCTATTGTTAGACATTCAAGGAAGCAAACAGCGATTCCTCTTAAAGCTTTAGTTAATCATCTCTGACAAAAGAGAGGCAGCAAAAAGCCGGGGACTTACACATCCATACATCCCTGCTCTGGACAGTGAAAAGGGTGGAGTCCCTTTGTGTAACACAGCAGTGATGGATCAACGTTTTTTCTCTCTACTTTGCCGCCGGTGTCTCTGACGTACGAAATGGACACATTTTCTCTAGAAATACGTGCTCTGTCATTGTTTTTGTCTCTTGAACCAGTTCCTTTTTCTTTTTCTCTATTTGACACACACACAATTTCCCTGAGATGGAGCACATCCCGCTGTCTTAAAAATAGTCTATTTTATCTTATCACCCAAAACAGACAGACATGGACACTCAGGACAGGAATCTGGACAGAGAACAAATTTAAAAAATAATCCCATGATAAAAAAAAATTGGGAAGTCTTATGGTCATGATATAAGGAGGACAAGTAAATGACACTACCCTAACCCTGACAAACCACTGCATTGTATATTGTAAGTTTCCACCTGTAGCCCCTGTGTTTAACAAATTTGTGCTATTGTAAATCCTCTTGTCTGCTGGCAGGCTGCAGCTATTGGCAGCTTTCATTGTACAGACACTGAGTATCATGAGTAAAATGTTCCGAAATTGATTTTCCCCTTCATTGCCGTCATGATTTTTCTCACGCGTTACATTTACATGACATGCACACAAGTAGGAACACACCCTCCTGTATGCATGATGAAAGGTCTTGTAAGAATGTCCAGTTGAATTTAGAAATTCCAGGAAGCTGATGACTTCCTCTCTCAGTCCACTGAGCAAACCAAACATTCCTGTCTATCTCCTGTCCTCGATTTCTCCCACACCTCCTCCTCCTCCTCCTCCTCCTCCTCCTCCTCCTCCTCTTCTTCTTGTCCTCAACTCTAATCTACTTCATCTACCCCCCTCTTCCCTGCTCCTCTGTTCACCGTGCCAGGACAAAGACTCATATAGATCAAATATTTGGCCAACTTGTGGCTTACAGCTAAAGCATAACTCAAAAATATTAAACATTGAGGTTTTACAGTATTTATGACTCTCCAATCATGAATCAGAATTTCAGATGTGTGCCTTTTGGTCTTTCTGATTGTCCATGAATGTGTGTCCTGTCATGAAGCGGTGCTGTGGAAAAAGTGCTAGCCGGTGATGAAGGGTGTATTGATTGGTGGGCCAGGCGCCTGCCATATCGACTCAGTAGGAGGGTGATCCTTCAAGGCCTTCTTATTGGCACACTGAGTTAATCTGCTCATCCTGATCAATACTAGCTAACTGAAACTATCATTGCACAGCATCCCACGTCAGGGATTTGTTTGTATGGCCTTTATTGGTTTTATGTGTGTTTGTTTGTGTGTATATGGAGGTTGAAGCGATGATTTGTATCTGTGTGACAGGGAAAGCGAAACCTAGAGTGTGGCTCTTTTGTGCCGGTAGTCGGGGGTGCTTTTTTTGTGGAAGTGTTATATGTTCACTGCGTGAGTCATGGGCAGTAAAGTCAGCGCACAGCACTGTGAGGTCATATAAACACTATAGTATGCTGTTATAAATCTGCAGCTTGATTTCCAGCCCGCCTTGGGCAAAGTATGGCAACTTGGCAATGTGTTCGCCATTGAGAGACTGTCTGAGTGGCTGGATTTAGTGTTGCTGACACTGTACTCCTGCTCGCTTGAAATTGTGGTTTTCCTGCGAGTAAAATGTCTTCGGAGTGAGATAAAATAAAAATTCTGCACTCAGGTTCTCTCGCAGCCCACTCTGTTTTTGCCTTTCGGTCTTTTTATGTGCCTGTTTGTTTTTCTGTGCACTTTCCTGTTTGCTCTCTGTGTGCTGAAAATCTCCCCCTGTGTACTGCACGTCCATCTCGTTACCTGTTCTGTCTCTCTGAGTGTGATTTTGTTTCCCTGCTCTTTGTCCTCCTGCAGACCCAACATGGAGAAAACCGGTCAGGTCAGCGACTCCGGCTCCTCCACAGTCAAACACGCTCTCACCCAGAAAAAACATTCATGCAAGTTCACTACCTCAAGGTAAAAGACTAGTAGTATAAAAGCAGAAGGGAAAGTTGAAAAATGAATGAAGGAAATGAGGAAATCAAAGGGCTATAAAGTAATTCTATAATATCCTTTTAGCTCTTCCACTCTATGTCAGTGGAGCTGCACTTATAGATGGCTGTTGCTGCGATACAAGTTTATTGTCTGTGATGGATCTTGTTTTTTATTTGCCTTGTTCTTTCTCCAGGGCTACTTCCTCCTCAGGTTCTTGGCCAGTCAAGTGGGAGAGCAACAATTCATTGACTTCTTCAGATTATTTGTGAAGAAATACCACGGACAGCTCATTTTGTCTCAGGTGAGACTGTAGTAAAGGAAGCCAATTTTTACTTGATTTACTTCATCCCCAATCTTCCCCCACCCTTCCTTGCTGTCGTTAATAAATTCTTAGCTTCGGTTTGAACTGTTCTAATATGACGTGTCTCTGAGGCGCAGTCTTATTTCCATAAATTAATTAAAGGCTGATCTCAGGTTGATTGCCGCAGTGTTACAATGGCTGAAAATATTCCAGCAGCATCTCAAATTGATGACTGTACATCAGCTCGGCCACATATGTTTATTCTGCTGGGGCTTTTTGCTGAGTGATCACACCTGGACGTCTGTATATGTGAGTGTGTGTGTGTGTGCGTGAGACATGATGTGTTCCACCTGGCTCCTGTTTCTTCAGTGGCAGATTGAGTCTTCCCACTAAATTATGGATGTAACATAAACACTGTTTGACCTTGTACTTTCGACTTAAGATCAGATACGCCTTTCTCTTTCTTTTTCCCTCCCTTCCACACATACATGCCCTAAATGCCTCGGTTTCTGTGTCTTTTTTGGGTTCTTTTTGAACAGGATTTCCTGCAAATGTTGCTGATTACCTTTCCCGACATGGAGAGGTATGTAAGTGGCTCTGAATAATGCTTACAGTGTAATTGATGAATAATGTAAAATTGCCTTGATGCATTAAAGCCACTTTGGTTTGCACTGAAGTAGTAGCAGCCTGACAAATGAGAGATGTCGTTACTAATCAATTTTCTGTTTTAACATAGGTCTTTAAAACTTCTTTTCCTGAACAGATTGCATTTGTTAATTTATTTATTGTTACATACATGAGTATGTGTTGATTTGGCCTCTGGCTTACTTGCTCCTGCTGTGGAAACATGGCCAGCAAAGCTCCCAACACCAATCCTGTTAAGTGAACAGTCTCATCCACTCTCATATTAATTGAAGTGTAAAAGGATAACTGCTCCTCCTGCTCTCCTCCTCTCTAATTTTCGCTCTCCGTCTCTGCACTCGCTTAATCATTCAGTTCTCTATTTCTCCTGATTGCCTCATTAACCTCTTCTTTTTGCCTGTCTCTCCCTGTCCCTCATCTTCTTTCCCTGTCTGTCTTTCACAATCCATTCCAAAAGCTTAAAACCTTCTTTTTTTTCTTCCTCTGCACCCATTTGTGCTTTCAATGTTGTCTTATTTAAAAAAAATATTTTCTGCCTTCTTTCTGTCATGTGGAGTGTGCTTCTGGACCAGCAGAGATTGATTGAATTAAACAGAGGGAGTTGGGCACGGTCAATATTTGGATCGGATGCCTCTTTCAGTAAACAGCTCATTGGAAGAGTAGGGTTTAGGATTAGACTAGACGCTCACTGCTGAGGATCATAGCCACTCTTTTCATGGTGCAGGTTCATATGTCATGCTTGTTCGTTACACTCAAGGGTCCAAACATAGTACTTTATGAAAAAAAGGTATAGGAGTTTTGAACATATATGAAAAATCATTACATTTATCGATTTCTGTCGATGAGAAGCCACTATTTCAGGCATCACAGTAGCATCATGTTGAATAACCGCTAAATTGAAATAAAATTTCCATTCTGAGCGTGAACAGGCTGGTAGATACATGTCTCATCTACTCTTGTGAGACACAAAGCTTATTTCCCTCTAGTCCTATTATTAAACAGCACTTGATAAGTCATGTGGTGTATTAGCTGCATTAACCTTTTGTTTACCACACAAGAGAAGTATGCTGACATAACCCCATATAATCCTACTTTATGGTGTCTCTCTGTTGGCGTGGCAGATGTTTAATCTTTATATACCATCTCTGTTTCAACTCCTCATGCCAAGTGTGGAAATTTCCTCCTGGTGAAGTCACTGATGACAGTTTTTAATGCCCAGTTTCTGAGCAAATCGGTGCTTTATTGGGAGTACTGCATCTTCTGGTATACCTGCGAGTATAAAGAGGTTTTTATGTGCTTCAGTTTACCGAAGGACCTCTCTCTCCATCCAGAGTTGTCAGCAAATGTGCTACATGAAATGACGCAGTAAATTCTGCCAGTGTGTGGAAGCAACGAGTGCAGCCTTGACCTTGGAACAAAATGCCAGTCTCTCTAAACCATTTGTAGCTACACTAGCAGTGGTGTGGGTCAGTGCTGGTCAGTCTGAGTTGGTCCTCCAGCTTGTCGGTCCATAGACACACAGACACTCAGAGCTCACACAGAAATAACAGCGAGCAAGTTAGCGAGCTAAAATTAGCCAGATCGTACAGTTTAATTGACACTGGCGCTGCATGATGAGCTGGATCGACGTTGTCTTTAAAATGGCCTCTTCACTTCAAAGAGGTTAAACCCTTTGTTCAACCATTAGTAGTAAAGACCTGAGATTAGAAGATTTCTGGAATTTATTGAGCAGTGTAATGACAGTAGACCATAGCCATAGCCAAATAACCATAAAGTTCTCTCACTGAAAACGTCATTTATGCTTCTCCAAATTTACATCTTAATTCTGGAAATAGACATCTTTTTGATTAAGTATTTCATATGTTTATTAATAAATGTCCTGCTTGGTCCTCCTAGACATGTAGATGTCTTTTTAGTGTGTTGTTATAGCTGCAATGATGTAAAAGCAGTGTTTCGGCACGACACAAGAAGACAAAAGATGCAAAAGCTACATTCAGTCGAGTGGAGTGAGTTCCTTTAGGAATATTTTAGCAAATGTGGGAAATCAGTAATTGAACTTCAGTTGGAAGAGCTTAACTTGGAGTAAATGGGTATACAAAAATGTAAATTAGAATGTTCATGACAAATAAACCCCTTTAATGGGCTGAATGTCAGTATACACTAATAGCTTCCGAGTAGCTAAGTGTGGAAATTTTCTCTAAGCTCAGGCGGGTGGGCTTGATAGGGGGATGGAGGACATATTGTGTAGTTAGTCATCAACTCTTGGCGTAGCCTGTGTATATACGAGATGTATACTTTACAGTTTGCATATATACTATGGACTGCCTGTGGAATGTTTGTTTGCATGCACATTTGTCTTTGTCCAAGTCAGCTCTGTCACCGTGTGTGTTCTGTGTGGTGTTTGACAGCCTAATGCGCAAAACATCCACTCTGGCCCCTCTTCAGCTATGCACATGTACATACACATATTTCCATGTGCATACATATAAGTCCAATTCATTGTCTGTGCATGCCTGTTCGCTTGTCTTTGTGTAGGAAAGTGGGTGTGACCCGCTTTTTGTTTAAGGTGTTGGCTTAAACCTCAAGTCTGCCATGACCCTAACAATATTTTCCCAGAGCCATGTTTTCATAGAGTGTCTTGGGCAATAACAGTCATTGCTGTAATAATAGGAATAATACTAACACTTGTGCCATTGTGTTCCAGAAAAGGCCTCACCCTCGGTGCTATTTATGCTGACTGGCTTGATCGGCCGGGAATTCCAAAGGTATGAAAAGCCTGTATTTTTCAGATTTTCTGTATTTTTGTTATCTTCAAAAATCTTTAAAAATCTAGAGTAATGTCCTGATAAATACTGAAATAACAGCAGTGTATATAAGCAGTATGAAATATATCAAGCGTATAAAATAGGTTATGACAATATCAACAGAACTGTAGACAATAATGCAGTAATGAAGCACTGCTGATTTTGTCCTACATTTATTTGTGCTCAAAGTCTAGTATCTGCAGTCAGTGTTTACAGGTTTTAGTGATCTTTCTGAAAATCCAGACCAGTCTGGTTTATCGTAGCTGTCGTTAAGTTTAGGTTTATTAAATTAGGTTCACTGTACAAACCGCTGCTGACTTGGTTGGGCGTAAAAACCACACTCCAAAAATAAAGGAGCTGTCATTAATAGTGATAAGAATTATATAGTTTTGAGGTCATTTCATCCACAAGATTTCTGTGTTGGTTCAAAGTTGTGTTTGGATTTAGCTGAAAGTCAGCAGTGTTGCATGCCGTTCCATCGATACGAGCCTTTTGTGTTGCTGAGAGGATTATGCTCTGACCATACATGTCAACAGCACCGTCGCATTTGTCTCAGTATTGAACAGCTGTAAATAGCTGTGTAATGACACTCTCATAATGACAATTATGTCTCATAATAGAAGTAAATAGCTGTCTGTATATAAATACTACAGCTTAAATGTGTGTGACTATTAGCCAAGAGGTATTTCAAAGCTGTTGCATGATGACGGCTCTTTGAAAAACAAGATGCCCTGATAACTGACATAGTTCATGCACTACTTTTTAAAGTGTTTTGATTTCAGTAATATTTCTTAAATGGAGGAGATCACTTGATATTATGTAGACATAGCAAGGCTTTGAAAGAGCTAATAGTGCAGTTAATTTTATCATTATGTTGTTGAACCGCCCACATCGTCCATGTTACCAGACTGTATCTTTGACAAGGTGAACAGTGCGGCTCTTCGTCTGCCCTCTAACAGAGCCAAAGACCCACGGTCATAGATACTAGGATTGCAAGGCTATATACACGCTCACACAATCAATCCACTTTAACAGCTTCTTCAATTCTTCCGTTTCCATAGTAACAGATCTTAATTACCACTGTGTGTGTATGTGCATCTTTTTGTGTGTGTGTGTCTGTGCTTGTGTTGCTGTCTGGGAACCTTCACCTTCTAGATTATGTGATGATGTAACTGGAGCCTTTCAGGGGCCTCTCAGGGTGGGAAGGACAGTGTGGAGGGGCTGCTCTGCTGTTTTCTCACACCTGATTGGGTGATGGCTGAGTGTTCTTAGGGAGGCTTTTTGTGCTTTTGATGTGCCAGTCACCAGCTAATAAGATCAGCCAGATCGATTGAAACCTTTTACAAATGCAAGTGCTTGTGTATTATGCACACTGGACACAAACACATTTTTTAAATCGCTCTCTCTTCCCCCCTCTCTGCCGCTCTCTGCCTCCCATCCATCGCTCTACAATGTGCCTGATTTGGAGAAAGGCAGGAAATGGTTTGGCCTAATAATAAACAATGACATTCACCAATCACACAGTAAGAGATGGGCAATGAGAGGGCCAGTGGCAGCCTATTTAGACCTTAGTTTAGATGAGTAAGCACTCCCCTTGTGATGATGGATTTCGGCTGAGGTACTTTGTTTAAATAAAGGCTACCCTTGATTCACTGAGCTTTCAGCCTGGTACCTTCTCCTGCAAGTTTAACTATCACATTAATGTTTTAAATTTTTCTTTTTCTGCCTGAGTTATTAATAAATGCCAATTATCACAGACTGATTTAGGTGCTACTGCTTTACCTAGTATATCAGTACGTTCATTCTCACTGTTCTTCCAGGCAGGAATTGGATTGGGATTTTCTCCAATTAATAAGCCAGAGCATCGCTTTAAAAAAAAAAAAAAAAAAAAGCTAAATTGGCTGACGTGACAAAAAGGAATGCCAGTTCCTGGAGCTCAGTCTTCTTCTGTTCAAATCTGGCCGTCACACTTCAATACTTTCTGAATATGGCGACTCAGCTGTGTCTCCAGCATTGAAAATGAAATGCAACAAAATCTTGAAAGTTGTCTTTAGATTATTTGTCAAATTTGTAGTCTCACTACTTACTCGTCACGTATTCACATCTTATATGGTTATAGCAGTTTTTATTTAATAAAGTTAATCTGCAGGTGTTTGTGCTAAATTGAGAGTAAGTATTTTAAGTAGTTTCTTTCTCCTGTCGCATTTTACTCAGCATTTTTCACTGCCATATAAAGTGCTGCACCTCTATGGAAACAACACAACCATGGCTAAAAGCAGAGTCAAAATATCTTCTGTGAAGTAAAACACAGTTATAATGCCACGAGTCATAAAAAGCTAAACAGAAGTTTAGTTTCTTGTTTCTTTTAAAAACAAAATATTATTTATGTTTTATTGTTATTCAAAAAACTAAGGCATCTAAATGATTATAGGCAATACTGGAAAAAAGGTGACTCTACATACTATACATATTTTACTTTTACTTACACACGTGGACAAAATTGTTGGTACCCCTCAGTTAAAGAAGGAAAAACCCACAATTCTCACTGAAATCACTTGAAACTCACAAAAGTAACAATAAATAAAAATTTATTGAAAATTAAATAATCAAAATCAGCCATCACTTTTGAATTGTTGATTAACATAATCATTTAAAAAAACAAACTAATGAAATAGGGCTGGACAAAAATGATGGTAACCATAACTTAATATTTTGTTGCACAACCTTTTGAGGCAATCACTGCAATTAAACAATTTCTGTATTTGTCAATGAGCGTTCTGCAGCTGTCAACAGGTATTTTGGCCCACTCCTCATGAGCAAACAGCTCCAGTTGTCTCAGGTTTGATGGGTGTCTTCTCCAAATGGCATGTTTCAGCTCCTTCCACATATGTTCAATGAGATTCAGATCTGGGCTCATAGAAGGCCACTTTAGAATAGTCCAACGCTTTTCTCTCAGCCATTCTTGGGTGTTTTTGGCTGTGTGTTTTGGATCGTTGTCCTGTTGGAAGACCCATGACCTGCGGACTGAGACCAAGCTTTCTGACACTAGGCAGCACATTTCTCTCCAGAATGCCTTGATAGTCTTCAGATTTCATCGTACCTTGCACACTTTCAAGACACCCTGTGCCAGATGCAGCAAAGCAGCCCCAAAACATTACTGAGCCTCCTCCATGTTTCACCGTAGGGACAGTGTTCTTTTCTTCGTATGCTTGGTTTTTCAGTCTATGAACATAGAGTTGATGTGCCTTACCAAAAAGCTCCAGTTTGGTCTCATCTGTCCAAAGGACATTCTCCCAGAAGCTTTGTGGCTTGTCAACATGCATTTTTGCAAATTCCAGTCTCGCTTTTTTATGAGTTTTTTTCAGCAGTGGTGTCCTCCTTGGTCGTCTCCCATGAAGTCCACTTTGGCTCAAACAACGACGAATGGTGCGCTCTGACACTGATGTGCCTTGGCCTTGGAGTTCACCTTTAATTTCTTTGGAGGTTGCTCTGGGCTCTTTGGATACAATTCGAACGATCCGTCTCTTCAATTTGTCATCAATTTTCCTCTTGCGGCCACGTCCAGGGAGGTTGGCTACTGTCCCGTGGGTCTTGAACTTCTGAATAATATGAGCCACTGTTGTCACAGGAACTTCAAGCTGTTTAGAGATGGTCTTATAGCCTTTACCTTTAAGATGTTTGTCTATAATTTTTTTTCGGATGTCCTGGGACAATTCTCTCCTTCGCTTTCTGTTGTCCATGTTCAGTGTGGTACATACCTTTTCACCAAACAGCAGGGTGACTACTTGTCTCCCTTTAAATAGGCAGACTGACTGATTATGAGTTTGGAAACACCTGTGATGTCAATTAAATGACACACCTGAGTTAATCATGTCACTCTGGTCAAATAGTTTTCAATCTTTTATAGAGGTACCATCATTTTTGTCCAGGCCTGTTTCATTAGTTTGTTTTTTAAATAATTATGTTAATCAACAATTCAAAAGTAATGGCTGTTTTTGATTATTTAATTTTCAATAAATTTTTATTTATTGTTATTTTGTGAGTTTCAAGTGATTTCAGTGAGAATTGTGGGTTTTTCCTTCTTTAACTGAGGGGTACCAACAATTTTGTCCACGTGTGTATCTCCTATTTGCTCTGTGTAAGCACAGCTTGCAGTTCACCCCAGTTCAGGCAATATTTCCCTGAATATTTGTCATGTGACAGTTGGTTCACAGGTGTGCTTATGAGCGTAGAAAGAGTCTGAAATGAGTAAATGGTTATTTTTATTTTTATTTTTTTATTTTATTTTTTTTAAATAACTCAAGTGATTTCAAAATTGTTGGTTTGATTGTTGGATTTGTTTAATATTCCCGACAAAGGTTCATGTTACACATGATTCATTTAAAGAGTGTCACCCTGTCTAACAATTCAAGTGTGGCCCTGATAAATGGCGTTATGTAGACAATTTTTTTAAAAGATAACATGCCATTTAAACCCGCTGGCAGATTTGGAGGTTTAGGGGATTAAACACTGCTGAATGTGGTAGTTTTGAATTTATTAGATGAAGGGACTGACAATGTGCCCTTGCTTTATTAAGTTAGGTATTTAAAAAAGTAGCACTTTGGCATTGGTCTCAAAACTCTGGTATTGTTATTGTCTGGCAGAGTTTCTGGGACCAAAATGTTTTTGAACAATTTCCAACCATATAGAAAGTCTAAGTAAAATGTAATCCCAATTCAAAACACCAAACAGTGAATAAATCTCAGGAGCATATGAGGCAAAAAAAAACACTGAAGACAAATTACTACCATGAATTGAATAGTTTATGTGATTCTTTTTTTTTCGTTTTGGCTTTTTATGCTAAAGAGCAAGAGATGTAACTTGTGAACTTCTGCACACAGTTTAATATTGATTCACTGGAGAGACACTACACAGACGAAGGAGAGTCGGAGGTAGACAAAGGCCTTGCTATTCAGAGAATAGTAGTGGAGATCTAGGCAGCAGGAGCTATGTGTGGTATCCTGTTACACAATGCCAATTTACTGCTTCAACACTCACTACATTCTATACTGCCCACTCGAACACCTCCCTCTCTCTGTACCTCTCTGTGTCTGCCTCTCTCTCTCCCCATCCTTGGCTTCTACACACACACCTTCATGCTATTTCTGCTGGAGTACTTTTGTATAATACCCACAGAGAAGTACTCAGGCATGCAGTTATAGTATTGAACTTTGCGTGCGTGGCTATGGTAACGCTAATATCTCCGATGCTGCGCAGGTCGGTGTGCGGATTTAGGCTGATTAGGAGGTGAATGTGATGTGTCACCGCTGCATCTCGCTGCTTTTCCTCTGTGTGTGAGAGGAGTGTGACATTATAAACACCTTGCTTCCTCACGCTCCTGTCTGTCTCCTGTCCTTTCTTTTCCCCTCATCCTACCCCACATACAAACACAAACACACAGCTATCAGCGTCATTGCTCTGTTGTGTGATTCACATCACTTGAGCGGCGGCTCTGCTGAAAGCTTTAATAAGGTGAGAGGAAGAGCTGTGCCTACTAGCTACTACTAGCTGCTCTCTGCGTAGGTGTGCGTTTGCATGAATGACTCTACATATGTGTAATGGTGGAGGAGTGGATGTGTAGAGGACTAAGGTGACTGTCCATGCTGTGGTTTGCTTCTAAGTCAGGTGACTTTTTCTTTTCTTTCCTTCCTCCTCCTCCTCCTCTTCCTCCTCCTTTTATTTTCTCTCTTCTAAGTCCACTTTCTCTCATCCTCCGGAGTCGCGAGTTTCCGTCAGAGGAACAAGTGATAGCGCTCTCACCTCCTCCTCTCCTCCCACCTCTCTCTCTCTCTCTCTCCCTCTCCCTCCTTCTCTCCCTCCCCTTCCTGCTTTGCTCTGGCTCTCCCTCTCTCACACTCACTCTGCCTCTGCAAAGCATTCCACTCTGTCCTGATTACTTGCCCCCGGCTCACTGCTTTTCCTTCTCCTCTATCGTTCAGTGGCTGTATGAAAGGAGCGCCGTGTGGTCACAGGCAAGGCTGGTGGAAGAAGTCAAAGCAGAGGTAGGCGCACTCTCTCTGTCTCTCTCCCTCTCCCTCTCCTCCTCCATTCTCTTTCCCTTTTCCCCCGTCTCTTCTTCTTCTCATCTTCAGGGAGTGGCAGACAGACTCAGGGGCAGCTCTGAGATTTGACATATTGCACCTTAGACTGCTTGATCTGACTGTCATCAGTCTTTTTTCCTTCATGAAGTTCTGCTCTCCACTGCTTCCTCTTTGGTTTTCTCTTCCCTGTGTTGTTTTTACACGCTTTGTTTCACAGTGTGTGATACCATCTCTAATCTCCACCTCTCCTGCGCTCCCTTTACCTTTTTTTCCCTCATTTGCTCCCCTGTTTCGGTCTGTCTCCCTTCTGTCTCTGAGTGAAGTGCGGCACACAGTGCTGTACATCTGTTGAGTGCCATTCTGTGCTGCCTATCAAATTTCCATAAAGCTCTCATGTTGTTCTTAATTGCTTTTCCTGTATTTGTCAGTTCTCCCATTTGTCTGTCTGTTAAAATAATTCTTAACAAGGCATGAACAGAGTGTTTGTTTCCTTAAAAACACCAAGAATGTTTGAGCGACTGCACTTTGGGAATGACTTGTCCACTTTATGTGTAGTTCAAGTGTTTGGAAACCTCACTTTGATAGGTAAACTGCATTCTAACAGCATATTTATTTAGTAATTTTAATTAATGTGGAGGCCAGGTGTCACTGAAGGTAGACGGCACTGATTGTGATTGGCTTTTAAATGGAAATCTGTCATATTGGGAGGATTTTTTTGCACTCTGGCCTCAGTTACAGCAACATACTTTCGCTTCTACCCTTTTGTCTCAGCCGGTTGTTTGTGTTGGTTATATATGGAGCACGAGTGAGCACCAAATAGTTGGAATTAATGTGAGCCTGTGAAAAAAGATTCCATCCTGTTGCCTGTGAGCCTCATGTGTGCTTTTTAACTACAGTCAGAAAGCATGTCCTCAAGTCTATTTACATTTACTTTTTGCTCTTGCACATGACCTCTTGCTCCTTGTCTGACTGTGCTCACTCTCTTCTCCTTTTTCTCTCTGTCATTGTTACACCTTTATGATTCCTTCTGTGCTTATCCTCCTTTTTTTCTGGTGTCTCCTTCACGCTGTCTTCCCTCTCACTCAAATCCTGCCACTTTGTTATCTCCTCCTGTCTACCTCTACATTCTCTTCTTTTTCCCGCCTTCACCGCCTCACCCCCTCATCCTCCCTCCTGCAGGTTGTAAAATGGATTCTCCTCAGTCAGAGTCATCAGGGGAAGGGCAGAAAGCGGAAGAGAATAGAGCCCAAGGTGAACTACAAAGAGGTAGGAGGCACTCTACTGTATTAAAACCTCTATCTGCCTTCTCTCTGCTTTACTTCTAACTCTTGGACTCGGCGTCTCCTTCTGTTTTTTGGAAGCCTCTTTCGTCCTAACAATCTGTGTCTTTCCTGAAGTCACTGTGATTCATGACAACACAATTATCCCCGTTTCTGTTTATGTGTTGTGTCTGCGAGGCCAGACAACCCGGCACTTCTTTAAGTCTGTGTTTATGTTGTATCCTGCGCCTACATATTTAACCTTTTAAGAGCGTGTATACACTACATACCGTGTGTGTGTGTGGGTGTGTGTGGGATGCTGTCTGTGTTTATGCACCTTGGCAATCAGGGCTCGATTTGGCCTTGAACCTCCCTTGAATCGTTCCCTTTGCTTCCAATACTTCCTGTCAATTTCCCCACTTTACTACCAAATAAAATGGTTTTTAAAAAAAAGCCATAAAAACAATCCGAAAACATGCTTTTGCCTCTGTGTGTGTAGTGTTAATTAGGGCTCTCTGGAGACGGCTAATCCCCTCCACCCACTAATTGACACACGCACTTGCACACGCCTGCATCATTAATGAACGCACACTGATCTATAAGTCACAGAGGGCCAGAAATCATTAGCGAGAAGTAGAGCAGCTTTTATATATCACTCGCAATATGCTCAAATGTTGTAGACTGCTGGAAACATTTGCAAAGCCACTCATCTTTTTTATACAGTACATTTTGTATCATGAATAAGTTAGGTAAGTGCCCCTGGGTGTCTTTGAATCAAATTTCAGAGGGGGAAAATACAACATTCATTCATTGCCAAGACTATTGTATATATCCACGAACTTTTTAGGGCTTCAAATTTCCCTTCAACACTTTGGACTGCGGCTTTTGACAGATGTAACGCAAGCTTTATTAATAAGCGGAGGCATAAATATTTAGGCTGAATCCGAAATTCATCAAATATCTTACAGAAACCCTCACGCTGGAACATGATTTTTTTTTTTTTCTGGATTGGATTACCTTCCATTCCTGTGTTGCAATTCGGAGCACACAGTGAATGAAATGCCAGAGCAGCCCCCCACCACCACCACCTCCACTCTTCAACCACCTGATACCTACCGTCTGGCATATTTACGACGTACACACACATACACACAAATACACTTAGTTCTAAAGGGGGCAGCTAAAGGGCCTCTTCCTGTGGGGGGCAGAGAGTGCTGAAATCAGCCTCATGAAAGAATAGCCAATTACTGTCCACTTGGCCATACACAATAGTGAGAAAGGAGGGAGGGACGAGCGGACGGACGGATGGAGCGAGGGAGCAGGGGGATATTGGGGCGGGGGTGTGGGAGGTCAGCGTTTGAAGTTACACCATAAAAGCCGTCCTGAAAGGAAACACGGAGTGACCCCCTCCCCACGCACACACACACCATCCACTCCTCTCCCCACTCTCCCCTGCGGCCCAGCCCTCTCCTCTCTCCTCCCCTTGCGTCTCCCTCCCCTCCTTTTGTTTCTATGAACAGAGAGTGCCCCATGGACAGACCAGGTGTATTTTATATTACTCCTTCATGTACTTCAAACGCCAAACAGCCCAATTTCTCCTCACCCACCCCCCTTCCTCTCTTGATCTACCTCTCTTCCCTCTGTCTACCAGCCTGTTGCAAGGCTATAAATCACTCGGCAGACCTGATCAGCAAAGGCGGTGGGGAAAAACAGAGGGAAGGCGGTTAAAACACAGGAGACAGGAAGGTTGAAGGAGATAAAATATAGTTGGGGCAAATCGGAGATGAAGATGGGACTGGAGCGTGGAACAATGAGAGTGAAATATGAAAAGCTCTTCATGCCAGTGTTGTGCATCGTGTATCCCATGCGGTTATCAATTCAGTGTGGACTGGAAACCCAAAGTATAGCTAAGTCATAAAATGATGAGCCTTGGCAGAAAAAGACCTGAGGAAAGAGAGGAAAAGGGTGATGGAAGGACTGGATGAAAAGTGAACAAGTACAGAAAAGTAGAGCTAAAAGAAAAAGGAATTTGCAAGACTGGATTTTTGGAGGTGAAGATTGAAGCAAGAGTGAGACTAGTGGTGGGTTAGAGTTTGATGATTGTGAAATCCAGTAAGGTAATGAATCTTTTGCAGACACTGAGGAAATGAAGAGCAGAGTGGATGCCTGAAGAGATGAGAGAAGCTTGTGAGCGATGAAATATTACAGGACTGGTCAGATGATGTAAGAGTGGTTAGGAAGAGCGGGAAGAGATGGTGAGGGAGGTTGGACTTTTAGTGAGCAGGAATTAGGCTGGGCCAGTGTTGCATTTAGCGCTAATGACATCAGGGATGATTAGGGAATATACACACACGTACGCACTCTCACAAACCTATAGATGCACACAGCGGGTTTAAGAGCCAGACACCGCCTGCAGAGCAGCTCGAGATCTGGTCAATTTAATAGGGCCAAAGTTTATTACCGGCTTCCCCTCGTCTTTGTTTTTGTGTAACATTATTGATTCACGAGCATCTTAGCGTGCACGTCTGGCTTCATTTGTGTACGTGTGCAACTTGTGTGTGCACGTGTAATGAGTGTGCGTGTGTCCAGTGCATGTGGAGAGGTCGGTGGAGGGATATTAGTCACGCCCGCGTGGTAATGGGGCTCATTTTGCTCTCATTTTCATCTGTGGTCTCTGTAATGAGGGGGTCCATCTGCCCCTGCTGATCAGCACAGGAAACCCTGTAGGCGAAAAGGACTGTGAGTAGCGGGAGATCTTGGCCAACTCTTTTGACAATGACATATTTTCTCTACTCTTTAAAGATGCAAGTTGTAATTGATCTGGGTCTCATATCAGTCAACTGGATTCCATATAAAAATGCCTCTAAAATAGTCACTCGGCATCAAAACATGCCTTAAACATTCCTACAAACCTCAGTGCAGTTTTGCTGAGTATGTTTTGTAACTGAGGATTCATGGAGCAACTGGCCTGTGGAATGGATCTAATGGCTGGCAAATGCAGCAAGGTCAAAATAACATTAGCTCATACACATACAGTGGTCTAAATTAAAGGTGTATTCTGATGTGGTGATTTAAAGTTGTTATTGAAGTAAATGGCATCCATACTTTAGGTTTCTATAGTTGTATTTAATTTTTTCTGCACTAGTATATAATTTATTAGATGCAGTTTGACACACTGTATTTCCTCCAGTGCAGATGTGATAAGATCCTGTGTATAGAAAATGTTTACATAGCTCTTCCACTGGATAAACAAATCCGGGAAATTGTGTAATCCAAAATTTTTGTCATTCCAGCTGAAATTGTTCTGCACCACATTGTTTTTAACTCTAAACTGCACACCTTTGTCATTATAAGGGTCCACATTAGGCGCACATTGTGATCATAAGTATGGATTCCCAAAAATCTTATGATTCCATGTGTGCATGTTGATGGTTTTTTTTGCCACACCTAATGATTTCAAGCTTTGGTGCACAGGGTGAACATATGCTCATATTCAGCTTCTGCTCCAACAGAAAGGCTCAGACTCGAAGTGGTCATGTAACGAAGAATAGGGACGTTTTTCTGTGCAACACAGAAGCAGCAGAATAGGTGGACAATGAGTCAGCCTCCATCTCAGTGGCACTCTGTCACCTCATTTGCACCTAGATGGCAGTCTGCATCTTCCTGGTCGATAGTACAAGTTAACGCGTACAACCAAGTCTGTGTTTGTGGCTGAGAAAATGTCAACAGCAGCAGGTTTGGAGGAACATCCTGTCTCGAAAAAGCACTTAAAACCGTAAAGTCACATCTGTTGAAACAGACAGGGTTCAGTATTCTGCAGTTAAAGCTAATAATTGTGGGCGGGTGAACAATGGCTCATAACTTTGAATGCTGTCTATTAAAGGGTCTGAAGGATATGCACAAAGTAGACATTATTGTGTCTGACAAAACAGTCTGACCATAGGGTCCATTTAGTGGCTATTCTGGAGCTTTTGACTTACCCAGTTGTCAGGCTATTGTTGGTAATTTCCTTTTTTTGTGAGCGCAGTGCTCAATTCTAAAGCTCCTGAGCTGCTACTAAATGGACCTTGCAGGGCTGGAATGCCACAAGGACATAGATGTCAGCTTCTATTTTAGGAGATAATGTAAACCCACAAAGAAATGAGCTGAGTTTGAGTGGTGACTGAAATCTCTTGTGTTGTAATGAGGTGCGATGTTGATGGTTTGGCAGGGGAAATGGTAGTGGTAACTGGAGCCCCCGTGGGAGAGTAAACAGTAGGGAGTGCAAGGATCAAAAGCCTCTTCAGTTGGGTGGGGTTTGCAGGTGGCGCACATTATTCCGCCATAGTAGGCTTCTGTAAGTAGACGATGGGGGAAAAAAAAAAACAAGGAGAGCAATGTGGAAATTGTTCCAGTCTGTGTTATTTGGCACGTTGTCACGGCTTTGATTATTGTAAATGCTGCTGAGTAGTGGGAGATTGGTCATTTGCGAGACGTAAAAGATAGACTGTGTTTAATCTTAGTCCATGTTTTGCCAGGAAAGATTTAAATGTCTTGTGTGTACATGTGCAATAAATCGCTGCTCATAATCAGAAAGCTTGAGTAGCAAATTGCCCAACTGCTGTTCTCTGTGTCTTTCTCTCTCTGTCTCTGTTTGGAGTTTGACCAGCACCCATGAAATCAAGTATATGTGTTTAGTAATGGTGGCATCTGTGTTGTTGTTTTCCTCAATAAGACGTCACTGCTTCGAAGTACGCTCCGCCATATTTGGCTGTGCAAACTCCACCCCTGTGCGGTGTTGACAAGGACACATCTGGTTTTCCCTCATCTCTGTTTTCCGATCTCCAGTGCGCTCTCTCCTGTTTTATGCCACTGTCTCCCCTTCCGTCTTTCTTTACTCTTTCTCTCTTATACTTTTTCTTACAAGCTCTGTCGCACTCTTTCTGTTTCTCCCTCTCTCTGTGATTTATTGGCAATGAATCAAGGATGAGGGAGTATGCCGGAGGAGAGATGGGAACATTCAGGGAAATGGCTGTTTCCGGCCAGACTCCACATTGGGATGGGAAATGGTCGGAAGAAAAGTATGTTTGTGCATGGTTTTCTGTTTGTGTGTGTGTGTGTGTGTGTGTGTGTGTGTGTGTGTGTGTGTGTGTGTGTGTGTGTGTGTGTGTGTGTGTGTGTGTGTGTGTGTGTGTGTGTGTGTGTGTGTGTGTGTGTCTGTCTCTCTCTCTCTCTCTCTCTCTCTCTCTCTCCACGATTAGACCAACTGGGGATCAGCTATGAACTGCTCTGGTCCACTGTTGTGAGAAACAACTCTTTAATTGTCTTTAAATATAATCTGAATCAAGCACACACACACAGTGCATGGAAAAAGATTCCATCCTGTTGCTTTCAAATGATTGCACAATGGCCAGTGATGTGAGCAGTATTGGAAAAAAAATTGGAAAGGTCAGCACAGATGTACACTAAAAGTTGATGTCTTGCGGTTCTCATTATGTGATTCATTCTAAAGTCTCCGGTTCACTCATTATCTCCTTGAGTCTGTTTTGGTTGCTTGTGTTTGAATGAAAGAGACTTTGTGATGTGTAGCTGAAGGCTGAGGTGTTGCTTATAACAAGAATTGCCAGATAAACAGGTGGATTATTAAGAAGAGGAAAACAAGCTGTAAGATGCAGTTCTCACAATTTTCATAGAATCCTAAGCTTTTGGCACAGGACTGAAAAGATACAATTAATTGGTTGAACTTGGTTTCCTCAACAGATTGTCTGGAGTATGCAGGATGAGGAGTTCAGAGGAGGAGTTGGAGGTGGGATAAATGATATTTGGTGCTCTAGTCAATCTGCTGCACTGAAAATATAAAATGTCACTGTGATATCAGTTCTTTCCAGAAGAACTACTCCAATCGGTGGATTCACTCATGGGGTCAAAAACATGCACACAATTGCTACTTTGGGGAACTTTGACTTCTGAGTTTACAGCACTAACCTACAAACAAACCCTATTGACTCTGCCAACCTTTGAGAGACAGAGAGTCCGAAAAGGCACAGGAGCATGTCGTAATGTTCGGGCATTGTTGCACCATCTTTCATTTCACCTCGTTTGCCAGAGTATAAGGAATCAGTGGTAGAAATCCATCTTTTGAATAAACTGTGTGAGCTTATTGTCCCATGATAAATTGAGCTAACTGCTCGTGTGTCAGCAGCTAGCTCAACTACTACAATATTCCCTCACCTAGCTCTGTAAGTAGTTACAAAGCCTCTAACATCACATATTTTACAAAAATGCACTGATAAACTTCTCCTTGCCACTTTCTGGTTTCCAAAATGACAAGCCAAAAGTGAAATCAGGAATAGACAGGTTATCTACGTGGAAAGAAGAAGAGACAGTTGTAAAGAATTTACTCTTCCTAGTTTGATAGACTGCAGATGAGTAAGATAGCAGCATACACTGTCTGCATACATGACAGTGAAATTTACAGATCGATGAACAATAAGGACACAGCAGCACTCATGCTGTTGCTACAGAGGAATGGATCACTACATTCCTTTGAGTACATGAGATCCTTTCAATCTCAACGGATGAGCTGGAGAGGGAATGAGAGAAAGTGAAAGAGCAAAAGACAATCAGAGGAGAAACAGAGAGAGGGCGAGTCTAGGGCATCTAAAGAGACAATAGAGCCGGAGCAAAACAACAGATCAATAAAAGTATCTTCCTGGTTTTGTCATTTTCAGCAGTGTCTGTTGTGGAAAGTGCTGACCAGGAGGGACAGATTGTGTGAGAATCAAGGGATCTGTGTGGCAAACAAATGTTGTCTGATTGACCATTTTCTCACACTGGCTTTGTGTCAATAAGCTGTTGATCCATTGGTACTTGCCAATGAAACCTTTCAGTCTACTTGTATGCTTGTTGGAATAAACGCTTAAGGCTGCACCCTTTGTTTAGTGCCAAACCTGATGTAATGATCCATAAATCTAGCAAACACATGCACAGAACGCATACAGAACTGCGTTTTATTACACTCCTAACAGGTTTCTCCACTATATGAGACTCCAGAGTTTAACTCATGCCGTGATGTGACAGGATACTAATGCACAACTTGATGGAAAGTAAAAGTAACACAATGTCTGCAAATTGTTTTACATTCGGCCTCTCAAAATTTGTACTTCTGATGTTCCTGACAGCCGTGCTGATGGAGAATAAAAATTGTTTTTTCTTTTCAAAAGCAAAGCAAAATTTTATCAGCTGTGCAAGTGTTAAGAGAGTGAAAGATTTATGTTTCGAGTCAGGAGGACAGGAGATGGCTTCATTTGTGTTGTGTTAATGAGGGAGAGCAAGACAGACAGAAAGTGAGAGGGAGAAACTGTCAGTGTGTATTTGTCTCATTTATCACTCAGCAGCAGTTCTGTTTTCGGGGTCATTTGAAGCTCACAGCCTGTCTCATCTCGTCCGGGGACTCCCTGCTATATGTGTGTGCATGCATGTGTGTATATGATGGGTTTTTTTTTAAATGTGCTGTGTTTATGAATGAGGAGGATGTATAGAGATCACCAGTCAGGGTTGACGCTGCTGGCAAGGTATTTCATGACAGACATAACAGCTCAGAAATACCACTTTTGCTTTCATGAGTCTCACATGCACACACACATGCGCATACGTGTACATTTCTATCTTTATATACTGTATTGGTGAGCTTCTTGCAACACAACTAAATGCTCAGCCACAAACCTTTCCTTTAACTGAAACCTAAAATTAATTCTGAAACCTAAAACCAAATCTTGACTCCAAAACAGACCTTTAAATGTGTGTCAGAAAGTGAGGATTGGCCAAAATGTCCTCACTTTTCAAACATATCCTCACTCCCAAGGATTAGAACTCAAATAGGATCCAATAAAGATTCAAGCACACACACACACACACACACACACACACACACACACACACACACACACACACACACACACACACACACAAAGATGCAAATGCAAGGTAAGGCAATGAGTTGTGGTGGAGTCAGGGAGGAAGGCGAAAGGAAGTTATCCAGAGTAGCTCCAATGAGGTTTTTCACTGAAGTGGTCAAAAAGTGCACTCACACACATAAACATGCACACACATACGCATGCATGCTGAATCCCAGAAGCATTTGAGTGTCATTAAAGTGCAGCTGTGTTTGTCTTTCCAGCACACATGGAAAACACATCAGGGACAGAGAGAGAGAGCGAACAGTGTGCTGAATATGTCCGCCACAATACATACAAAAAAAGCACCACACTTCGTCACTCTCACAAATACACATTGTTCATTTTCGAGCCCATTCAAAACACAAATTTAGACATTCACTACTATGCAGTGCTATAAAACGCAGTGTAGCGAGGAGGTCGCGATGTTTAAGCCGGTGACACTCCAGCCAGATATTTAGTGTAGAGTCATGTTCAATATTGGGCCTGGCTATAAAATGGAACAGGCTTTTTAGTGGTGGGAAATGAATCAATGCTTTTCACATAAAACCTGATTTAGGCGTCACCTCGTCGCTTTCATAGGTACAGTATGTAATGTTGTGTTTGTGTGTCTGTGTGTGCGCGTATGAATGCGACGTGCTGAGTGCTAAAACATCTGTCTTTCCTGGTAATGACCGGGGAACCGGCAGCGCCCTCAGACAGCCCTGACGCATGCAGCCTTGTGAAAAACACACACAGATACACATGCACGCAAAGTAATGTCAGCTGTATGCTACTAGGCCCAACGATTATAGAAATCCCTGCACATGAAACCAATAATATAACCCAAAGATCTGACAGTGAGCGTTCAAGGGCCTGCTGTTGTCATAGAGGGAGCCTGGCTTATGATCCGTTTTCTTCATTTGTCGGGGGGTCACAGTTATTAATACCATGTGAGTGGGTTTCTGTCCCAAAAGCACCATTGGTTTTCCCTTCAAAGCCACAGCACTTTTAAGATTATCCCAAATTCCTGAAGAGCAGAGACAAATCGATGGTCTAACTGTGATTTTATGAAGTGGCGTGTTGCCAAAAGCCGTATTGTGAAAACTACTCCCAGACTGATACCACATAGACGGATGAAATATGTATTTTCAAAAACCATCACAGTTTACTAAATCCCAACGTGATGTCTTTCAAATTGCTTATTTTGATTGACCATCAGCCAAAAACACAAATATTTTCTGTGTTCTATCACACAGGGCAAAGAAAAGCAGAACACACACTGTTCAGAAGTTGGAACAAGGGAATGCTTGACATTATTGGTTGAAAAACAAACTGTGATAGCAGTGGATGATTCTTGTCTGTTCATTAATTAACAGCTTCAGTTCTAGAAATGCACTTATGAGCAAATACTACATGGGTAGTCAACATTTTCACTTTAAGTAGAATTAAAGTGGAAAACCAGACTTCAAAAATAATCTTTTTTTAATGATGAACATGTTAAATCATGACAAAAAAAGTCAAACTGTTCACACTGCCAGGACACGACAGGATAGAACCAATGTCTTAATCTTTCCAAAGGACAGATACATGTAAAAACAGCCAAGCTGCAGGCAGCACCTTCTTCCCAAAATTCCCCAGTCAGGGATATCATATGTTGCGAAGCTGAATGTGGCCTTATCATAGGCAGAAAAAAAGATTGTCTTCCTGGGGTTTAAATGTACAGTAAACAACAGGTTTTAAATGTCTCTCCATCTGTTTTTCCGATAGTGTCTCCCGATGCTCTCTCTTACTCCATCTCTCTCCTGTTTCTGTGGTGTCTGCTGTCATTCTCTAATATCAGCCTCTTTTTTCGTTTTCTTCTTCTTCTTGTATGTGTGTGTGTGTGCGTCTGGTTCTTTGTGGCTGTGCATGACTCCACAGCTGTGTGTGTCTGTCTGTGCAGCAGATATTTGGGTTTAGTCCATCCCACATACCTCTGTCAGCTCAGACTGCTTAAAACCCAGTCAGCCTGGAGTTCACACAGGAGACAACACGCATATACTGTACACTCTCACAAACATACAAACACTGGCAAGTTATGCTTGTACAGGCACTGGTACAACTTTCAAGCATGTTAATACAGATGCAGAAAGACAGACGCTGAACTTGAAGCCAGAGGAGAATCCAGAGAGTCTCTTCCCGAACGTGACCTTTTTTTTCATGACTCTGGCTATGTAAGCGTCTTTCTGCTGTCTCCTCTTCCCTTTTTGTATCATGCTGCCACTCCTTTTTTGTGTTAGAGTATGTCAGCCAGAGTCATCCCATCTTTCGTCTTCCATGTTTTCTCTCCAACTATGGATCTGTATCTCTCTTCCTCAGTGTATCTTTCAACAGCAGTAGATGCTATCACTCCACACTGGGGGTCATTGCTGGTGCATGTTTGTGTTTTACCCCTATTATTGTTGTCATCTGACTAAGCCCGCCTTCAATGGACGGATCCAAGCTGTGTGTGTGTCTGTCTGTGTGTGTGCGTGCTGATGTGTACGTGACCAGTGTGCATGCTGACATTTAGAAACCCAGCCGCTACGAAATGGCACGCTGAAATTCAATTGCATGAGCTGCCATAAGTTTGTCAACCCTTAACTGTGTGTCTGCCCTGTTAACCCTCATTGCTTTAATCGAGAATAGCACCGACCACTGATTGCGTTTACCCAGAGCACCTTCAAGGAAAGTGGAGTGTGGTTGATGCCACCATTTTTTTTTTTAAATTTAATTTTATTATTATTATTTTTTTCCCCAGAGATAATATTTAACCACCACCCCTAGGCTGCTCTCATACTCCAAGGATCAGGCTGGAACAAATGACATGAGGAAATTAAACCTTGCGCTATTTTCAGCCTTAGTCACATTTCATACTTTTGTACCTTCAGTATGTGGGGACTTTACAATCTGAATGTACTGTGAGAGTCTGTATATTGTATGTTTTTATTTTGAGCATCATGGCTCAACTGAATTCCAATATGGTGATGATTTTGGACCGAGTTGTCAGTATTTTCCCCCAGAATTGTATTCTTGGCAGGAAGAAAATCCACAGAAGCAGGATATGGACTATCACGAGTCACGAAATCTCCCAAAGGAAATATGGAAGGATAATAATACCCAAAAGAAGAATGCGTTCATTTGTGTGATTCCATCAAGATATTTCTTTAAGTTAAGCCAGTTTATGGCCTTTCTGTAAACTTAAAGAACATAATTCTCAACTTTTGCAATGTGTGGGCAGCAGGAAAAACCTTATAGTTTGAATTTGTATGTTTAAGGAAAAGGCGTGGGATTTCCCAACGTAGATGGTGTTTGGATTTTTGTGGATTTGGAACTCTAATGAGTATTTATGACACACAGACAATGACGTGGTTCACTTATAACAGTTTTTTTTACAACCGTGGATGCCTATTAGACCGACTGCTAAAATATATCAGCTTTCGACATACGCATAATGCTTGTTTAGTGGATCGATTCACAGTTGTTTGGGCTTTTACGTAGGATTTGTTGACAGCTTTCAGAAGTGTTTGTCTCCATCAATTTGTCCTTGTGTGGTTACACAATAAAGCCTATATGCCTCTGTTCGCCACTATCCCTTTCTCCTCACCTCTCTCTTTGTCTAAGCTGACATCCAGCTGTTTGGATGTGTCACTGTAGTACGAATGCTACAGATTTTTCTCTCTCTTGCACACAAACAGCAGTCCTTTTGTTCCAGTTCTGTTTCAAAGGCCTCTCTCTTTCAAAGGCATACGGGTGGTGCAGGGGCAAAACACTCAACTGCCTCTGCTGAGACCTGGGTTCAGTCCCTAGTTGTAACTCCAACTGGTTGTTTAAGGCACCTGCATGGAGGGTAGTCGGATCTAAGGGGGCTTGTTGTGCCCTTCTGATGAATACACAATGAGAATTATGCCCTTGCATATTTCTGCCTCCCCAGATCAACAGTAGCACAAGAAGTGACAAGGACCGTCCCACAGGGGAATTGTGGTTTGCGAAATTGGGGAGAAAAAGCGTGGAGAGATTTTAAAAAAGAGGCCTATCAGAAATGTGCATGTGTTTGAGGAGTTGTCTCTCCATCAGAAACTGAACAAGGGATTGTGGGAGGAGGAGGAATGAGGGAGGTGAGGAAGGCATCCACTGGAGACGGTTAGATTTGCGGATTGCGTCAAAGCGTACAGTGCCAGAGATTAATTAAACTTCTCCTGTTTCGGAGGTGTGTGTATGTGTGAATGGGTATGAGTCAGTGCGGTGATGAGTAGGTGAGAAAACATGTTAATTGCCTTCATGATCAATGCCAAATTGCAGGAACATAGAATTTTACATAACAAATGCCCCACCTTCTGCGGCTCCACAAAGAAAGAACAAAGTGTTGAAGCAGCGAGGAAAAGCGATCTGATGAGCAGCAAAGTAAACGCCTCATGCAGTACTTGCACACTCATTTTGTGTAGGTGTGTTTTCTTTTGTTGGTGTTTTTTTTTTTTTTGGCGCATGTGTGCAATGCTTACCCAGTTGATTCCCCCTCAGAGCAAGTAGTACTTCCCCACCGCCGGGCCCACTGTGTGTGGTTTTTCAGCTTAACCCCTGACTCGCAACCTCACTGTCACCCCATGCTGCTTTTTGATTGGCCCGAGACAGTGAACTTGAAGGCCAAGGAGGAAGATGTGGTGGTGGGAGGGAGAGCAGCTACTCAGGGCTACTGAACAACCAGCAGCTGATTAAACACACTCAAAAAGACATGTATTATGCATGCAGTTACACATGGACATAGGCTGGGGTACAAGTTACGTATTTGGGAAGAAGAACACATGCTAACATGCCAAGCACTCGTACTGTGCATGTATACTAGTGCATGATCAGAAGTGCATCCAGCACACTTGACTAGCAGAGCATAAATTAGGCACTTAGGCTTGTTTGTTTTCCAAATGGGCTTTGTTGATTGGCAGCATATTATACTTGCTGTGAATATTTATTTCCCCTATGCTCATGCTGGTGAACATTCCTGACACTTTCCTTTTGTTAGCACGTGTTGAGAAGATACATTGATGAGACAATCGATCTCAACTGTCATTGAGATTGCAAGGTCAAAACTTCAAAAGCTTTCTGTCTTTTTCTCTTTTCTCTCTTGTTTTTTCCTCGTCCCCCCAGTGTCTGACTCTCTGAAGCTCTCTATAGGTTTTGATTCCTGATTAGGCTCCAGACTGATTGCAACAGCCAGAACCACAAACAGGCTCAAACGTACAGTCTCCTTCTACTCTCTGTGGCGGCTGTGGTTGTTGATTAGAGCTGTTTGTAAATTGAAAGACAAAGAATGAGCACTATTAGTGATTAAATTACAGATAGACAGTCGCAGATGTAGGTCATCGCCGAGGTCATCAGTCTGTGACCGGCGCTATCTGTGAGACCATCACCACGCGGCTGCAACAGCAGCTGTGACATCATTTGGGGAAATGATAGAACAGACGACAGCTCTGCTGCACAAGTTGAAAAGGCAACATGTGACTCATAGATAACCTTTCGGTATCTCCTGTGTGTGACTATGTATGCATGTGTGTGTGTGTGTATGCTCAGATCCATTAGCCAAAATTAGTTTACAAAACCTATGTCAGCAGGTCATTTTATAATGTCTTTTTAGACCTTGTGAACCCACAAGATTGCAGTATCATATCCCCACAGTGAATGAATTTATTCTTCTCTAGCCACTTATCATATTTATATGGCCTTCTCATTACTGCTGTTGCCTTTACTAAAGTCTCCCACACATGCCTCTGCAAACACAGAGTAAAGCTATTGTATGAGACAAGCTTCTTGCAAACATGTGAGCATGTGATGTGATAATTAAATAGTCACCTGTTTCTTTCTGGGGAAGGTTTTAAGCCTCAGTCTAACACAGACATTATTTGTTACACTTCATTTATTGGTTAGGAATACAGCTTAAGAAGTAAACTCTGTATATAAAGTAATAGCATTAGTAATGGTTCAGGGATTTCAGAGAAGCAAATGACCACTTGCCAAGATTTAATATTTCCCAAGATACAAAGAGTTTCTTTTACATAATTTGGTTTTCAATTCTTTGCCGCTTGATTGCTATTTCATTCCTGACCATCTGCCCTGTTCTGTTGCACATTTTAATTTTATGCAGCTGTATAGAGCAGTTACAAGCTAATTAAAAGTGTAAGTATTTGTGATGCTATTTATGCTGTCATGTCTTTTGAGAGAATCTTAACAGCTGCTTGGCGTACTGTTTCTCCTCAAGACCCAGGCCTGGCACCACAGTTTGTGCTGATGAATGCTTGGGGCTTTAAATCGAGTGTAAAATAAAGACAGACAAAAAGAGATAAAGAAAGCAAGGAGGGGCTTTTAATTGGAGGAGCCAGATATGCAGTTTGGAAAGACGGAGTGAAAAAGAGTTGGTATGGAGACAGGGAGCAGACAGTCATGGAGACAGAGGCAGAGGGAGAGAGAAAGGGAGGGATCTGAGTGAAAGAAAGAGTGAAACCTTAGTACCTGAGGCGTGGGCTGAGGCCTTTAGCTGCTGGTGCCAGAATGTGTTTTTACGAGCTTGTGGTCAGACAGAAATAAAAGGCAGCCGAGCGACTGAATGGCATCACACACACACAGTTGCATGCACACACATGATTCAATGGCCTCTCAGAAATCACAGTTTGGTTTTATAATGTCACAGTTAGTCAATGTCTCCAACCCCCATAATGCAGTGTGACTGAACAAGCAGCACATTCTCCCCAGTGGTACAGAGGTAGAGAGTGAGGGAAGGAAGAGGGGGGGGGGTTTAGGCAGGAAAGTAAAGCATTAGCACCTCTCTGTTTCTTTTAAGTCCAGTCAGTTCAAGTCAGATTAGATTTATATAGCCCAGTATCACAAATGACGAATTTGACTCAAGGGGCTTTGTAATCTGTACAACATACAACATCCTTTGTCCTTAGGATAACAATAATTCTCTCAAAATCCCTTTAATGGGGGTAAGATGGAAGAAATTTAAGGAAGAGATATCATGTGTATTGAAAAGAGCAACATAGTAAATTTACAGTATGGATATTCAGGTTGACACGATTATAGATAGAATGTCAACACATGGATTTAGAGGGAATAGAGAGAAATTCTCTTGCGGTTTTTGCAGTCATACATTTTACGTTCACTTAGTCCAATTGTTGAGTTTTTTTGTTGTACGCAGTTCTGTTGGTGCCTGTCTGTCTTCTTTGTTTATCTCTTTTGTCTTATTTGCTACTTGTCTGTCTTTCTTGTTCACAATTGCTTTGGTCGTTTTCCTTCTTTTCTTTTACAGTACAATACCATTACAATAGGCCTCACTTCTCCAATTATGATTGAGTACAAGATTTCAAGCCACAATGCTCTGCCAACAGTCCAGTGAGAAAACTGTTGAAAAGGGAATAAAGATAGGAGGGGGAAAAAAAACAGAATTTTTCTTGTAAATCGGTGCATGTCGAAGCAGAAACGTGGGAGATGGCAGCGATGATTCAGTTAGCAGGGGTTATCTGAGGTCCCTCTCGCTATGATAAAATGGTAAATGGCGACTAACTGCTTAAGGTAGCAAGAGACTGAAAGAATAAGAGATCATGACCTTGTTTAGCACAAAGGATGTGAGCGAAGGATGAATATTTTGAATGAATTTTGTATATGCATGAAGACTCCTGAAAACGGACACGGGTTTGCTCTCCTATGTAGTGTACAGAACGAGAGTGGTGCTAAGTGCCGTTGCCATGGAAATGCTGAACAAGTGATGGATTGTTGGAAAGGCACAGAAAAAGATTTCAGATTTGCAGTTTTTTTTTTTAATTGGGACAACTCTTTTATTCTTTCACTTTGTCTCAGAGAAGGAGGAACATTGGAATCAGTTGCAACTCTTTATCGCTCAGTACTGCAGCCTGGTCAACATTAAGGACAGAAATATCACAATACAGCATCTGTTGATACTGTGAGCATGTTGGTGCACAATTTGTACAAAAGGCGAAAGAGCTTCAATTTATTTTGTAGCTGTATGAACATGCTATGCAGCAGCAGTAGCATGACTAATGTTGCCGAGTCCCATACGCCCACACACATGTACTGACAGATACACACAATGTAGCTGCTTCCTCCTTTTGAGTCCTTCTCTCCAATGCTCTCGAACTCTCATTTTCTCAACTCTTCACACTCACATGGGAATACTATGCTCCACATTCACACACATTCACCTACACACTTGACTATATATATATATTCTATTTCATATATAGTTTGTGGTGGATATCATATCCTGTGTTTACTCTAGCTACGTCTCATTGAGCTGTCAGTCACTGTTGCAAACAGTCTATATTTGTGCATGCATGGGCCACGTGTGTGTGTGTGCCATTGTTCTGTAGAGGTTTAGAGGTCAATGTGCGAGGGGACATTTCAGCAGCATATTTCCCAGAGGTCCTTGCAAGGCTTGACTCAATATACGGCTGGTATGACTGACCTGTGTACAGAAGGGGAGTTTGTATATTTGTATGTGGATTGTTTTAGATATAATGGGACGGACATTTGTCTGAATATGTGTGTTTGTGTCTAAGAGGGAGACAGACATTGGGATTGATGGACAGTATGGGAATTAAATGCTTTTTTAATCTGGCCAAATTCTGCATTGTGTGTGAAGAGGTCTTTTCACATGACTCACTGGGGTCGAGGGGGATATGTTTTCCCCTTCAGTGATGCCTTCAGCACTGTACTATTAAGGGCCATTGTTGGAGATACCCATGACCCAGTCATGGCATGGAAGTGTGCGTGTGCGTGTGTCTGTGTGTGTGTGTGTGTGTGTGTGTGTGTGTGTTTGATTGTAGGTATAGGCTGTTTGGAAGTGTTTGTGTGCCATTCCAGAGGCTCTAGCCATTAATAAGGGACTACTCAGCCATGGAGTTCACCTTTTCCCCCCATAATTGCTCTCTCTTATCCATCATCCACCTACACAGACAGACGCTCTCTCCTTTACCAAAGCTACTCTGAAACAGTGGCGGATATTCTGTGGGGGCACAGGGGGCGGTGGCCCCCCCTGTGATCTGATTGGCCACCCCGTGTACCCCCCCCCAAAATTTTCGTTAGAAATTTATATTACTGATACTCCGATTTCCGACGCTCCTGAACGCAACTTCGTTGTCCGACTGCACCTGAATGCACCAAAGACATTAATTTGATCTCTTGATTGTATTGAAGATGTTTGCTGATGCCGGAGGAGAAGCTTTGGACCTTTGCCGTATGAAGACTATGGCCTATTCTCAGTACGTAACTGTCAGTACTTGCATTCTCACGTACTCATGAAACGTCATCATCGAGACTGCATCAGACCAGATTAGTGTTCATAGATATGAATCAGTAGCTAAGACACGCCCCTTTCGAGCTGCGTGCTACAGTGAGGCTAAGCTCAAAGGGGCAAAGTTTCAGAGCATTCCGTGGATGTAGATGGCGTAAAAACGGAAACAATTATGCCGTCTCACTGTGCTGCATACAATTGCACACAATGGGGTACGATTGAGACAAGGAAACTTGGAATGACTTTTCATAGGTAAGAATAGTTTTTGGCTCTTTTTTCATTATTAAATCTGGTTGAGAGCTTCCAGTCTATGAGAGCTAAATAGTTAGCCCCTAGCAAAACACTAACGCGAGCTAACAGCTTGACAACTAAATACCAGACGATTAATAGTAGCTGTAGTATAGTTGTACAAGCAGTAGTAGTAACACTAAAAATACAAGCAGCAGCAGTGTATATGTCTATGCGCATTACTGTCACCTACTGGTCTGAAGTGTGGAGCAGAAGTTTGTCAGCAACAAAAAATATACAATAATAATTTTTTAAAAATCGGCAAATTTACTGGTCGCACATGCACGAGTAGATGAAAAATTGACTCGCACTGTCTCAAACTGTGGGTTTTCTCCGGGTACTCCAGCTTCCTCCCACAATCCAAAAAATATATGCTGAGGTTAATTGATCGCTCTAAATTGCCCGTAGGTATGAATGTGAGTGTGATTGTTTGTCTGTATATGTAGCCCTGCGACAGACTGGCGACCTGTCCAGGGTGTCCCCTGCCTTCGCCCGAGTCAGCTGGGATAGGCTCCAGCACCCCCCGCGACCCTAGTGAGGATAAAACGGTGTATAGAGGATGGATGGATGGATGTCAAACTGGTTTCATAGTAGAACCTTCACCGTGAAAACGTCATAGTATGGTGTGTTGCTCCAAAAACATTATGACCTGGCTGTCTAGGGTGGCCAAGGAGCGACACAAAAACAGGAGAAATGCTGGTTTCCAGGGGATTAGGCGGTTATTTATTTGAAAGAGCAAATTTACAACAACACGTGAGCAGAAAAGTCTGTCTTTAGTTCAGCTGAAAGTATTAGTTTTTGTCTTTTTTTATTGACCAAACTTTTCAGGAAGTAGATGAAGAATAATTTACTGTTAAATGTATAGAGTACCACTGACTGTATTTTATTGTATTTTAAAGTTTACATTACTGCACAGAACATTTTAGATTATTTTACCACACATCAAAGGTACAGATTGTTGTTGTTAACTGTGTATTGGGTAGTATTCATTTTGATTTAGACTCATTAGTATCCAGAACCCTATGATGTTTCTGGTATACAGCTGAGAACTGGTTGCTGAAAGTACAGATTATTATTTCTTATTTTAGGTGTGATAATTGTCAGTAAGCATTCTAAGAAGTGGAAATTGACAGGGTTGTGTACAGTGCTGTTTTTGCACAATATTTGTCACTGAATTGCCCTTGGGATACGGTCGTTGAGCTTACCAGTTTTACATAACAGGCAGATGCTGCAGCTAATGATGCTGTAATTCACATAAACAAGGAAGCATGTCCATCATAATTTGAATGTTAACAGTCCAAAATGAAAAGGTCATATACAGCTTTCCTATTGGGTTAAAGAGCCAAAAGAAATCCAACATGAAAAGTACTTTGTAAAAGCGAGAGGTCGATAGCAGCTTTAATTTTTTTTCTTATACTTTTTGGTGGCCCTCCCCAAAATATCTGTTGTACCCCCCTGTGCCCCCCCACCCATTAAAATTAATCTGGATCCACCCCTGCTCTGAAATGGTCAGTTTTCAAGATATAATGTCAAACAAGACATTAAACATACAAGCAAAATGCATTCAACCTGAACTTAAATTCACAATTGTTAAGATTTTATCGTATTGAATCCCATTTGTGATAACATTTACAACCAGATTATTTCTGGTTTTTGTATAATCCCCATTCATTAGATTACACCACATTACCAATATTGGTGCAACAATGCTCACTTCCACAACACTGACACAAGTGCCATAAGTTTGTCGATGCATGCAGCAAAGGTCACATATGTTGAAAATGAGGTCGAGCAAGTTGGATGAGTAGATACCTTCTGCTTTCAGAGGAGGCATGTGTTCAAGCAAGTTTAATGGACAGAGTTTTAGTAGTTTTCATTGTTCTCGTAGAGCGAGTCTCCGCTGCACCAATCTCACCAGTTAATCATTGGAAACAATTTATGCATGCAGTGAAGTGTAAAGTACGGTATTTTTTGTCTAAAATTGTGAGTGAAAGCAAAGAGTAGTACCAAGTAGCAAATACATTCCTTAAAGAGTACATTTCTGGCTTTGTAGAAGCAAATCAGATAGTTTATGGAAAGCATTGTTGCTTGCTGTTGATTTTGGTAACTTCACCATGGAGATGTTAAATGTGATGAGAGAGACAATCATGTTCCTGTCGACTCATCTGTGTACTGTGTGTGTGTGTGTGTTTGTTAGGATAATAATAATCAGCTTGTAACGTACCATCACTGACCAGGAATTTGATTTTGGAGACACTGGTGCAGACATATTGATTACCTCCTTAGCAACATAAATACATACAGGCACAACAGGACCTCGCAGTCACCGCAGAGGGATGTGTGCAGTTGTGTGTGTGTGTGTGTGTGTGTGTGTGTGTGTGTGTGTGTGTGTGTGTGTGTGTGTGTGTGTGTGTGTGTGTGTGTGTGTGTGTGTGTGTGTGTGTGTGTGTGTGTGTGTGTGTGTGTGCGCGCGTATATGAGAGTTGTGTTTTATTGCTGTGGACTCTTCACTTTTCAAAGGGTGGGAGAGTGAGAAGGATCATGGGTGGGCCCCAAAGAGACTCTTTAAAGATGGAGACGCCACTTCAGAAAACACTCAGCCTTCACAAAATGGAGGGAAGAGGGGCGAAGAGAGAGAGAAGAGTCAATAGAGGGTGAAGGGAAAGACTGGGTATCAAATTTTTCCACAGAGTTAGATGATCACCAGTGTCTGTTTGTGGAGCAGCAGCAGTGGTAGTAGTGTTTGATTTGAACATTTGCCAGCTCGAGTATGGGTGTTATTCCCTCAGCTCCAACAGCTCCATGCTGAAATACTTCCTGGTTTTAGGTCAGGTATTTCCCAGCAGTGCTCAGGAGGATGTTTATCAACGGTAGCTTTAAATAGATAGGCTCTTCACAAAACATACATTGCTCAAAATCTAGCTATTTGCTCTAGTATTTACCTGAATGGAAGAGGTAAACATATCCAGCAACTGTAGCAAGTGGCCAACCTCATTCTCCGTCACTTTCTTCTTGTTCTCTCGCTCTGTTTCACTCAGTCACACGCGCACACTTCATACTTATTTTCGCGTCAGTCTCCACGGGGCCTTCAGCCATTAATTGTGTCCCAGACTGGGACCAGAGAGAAAGAGAGGCTGGGAGTGCTTGCTGTATCCAGGAGAGCGGCAGGCAAGGCTAGGCACAGCTGTCCCCAGAGGAGGAAGTCACTCTCTCATATCGCTGCCCACATCCATCCTCAGAATAATCGTCTAAAGCTCACCAGCGAGTTCTCAAAGTCCCCAAAGATGTTAGTCATCAGAAGAAAATAGGTGTGTTCCTTCAGGTCCACCTCAGGATAACACAATCAGTACATGCACTATTAGGAGACAACAGTAAGACATTTCCTATTTCCTGAAAACCTTTTGTCTCTTCTCAGTTTTTTAGTCTCTGCAACCGGGGTTTCACTGCAATCTTGCAACTTACAAAGAATAAAATTAAAAAAAGACAACTTCATGTCTTAGTTTCACCTCTCCTTCTGTTCTTGCTTCAAATCCTAATAATTTCCTTTCATTTGTTATTTTTCTTTCCTGCCCGTTTTGTAATATTTCCCACTTGTACAAAATTCACTTGATTTAACATATTTATTTAATAACCATTCCAGCTCTGTTTTATTGTTCTACCGCTCCTTCTGTTCGACAGGCTGCATTAATTGCCTGACTTGTATTGATGTCCTTTTTCATCAAAGGTTTCATAGCACAGAAGACGAAAATGAAACTTGTGGAAAATAATTTAAATGTGATTGTGAGTGGGTGCACAATATCCATTATGTAAATGATCGTGCTGGTTTGCCAGTTTGGTAGTTTGAAGCTGCCGGTGCAAGGAAGATGTGACTTATTTCCTCATAATATTTAATACATTTGTCTCAATATATTTCACGAGGGAGCTTGTATTAGCTGGCACTATTAATATTATAAACTCTTTTATTTCCTCAGTTGACGTCAGACCAGCTAGTGATGCTTTTGGAACTTCTGTTGGAGGAACCGGAGCTGAGCGTGGCATCAATGCGCGCTCTGCAGAGGACCTACAGTCTACAGAATCAAGATGCTGAGGTAAGACCACACACTCGCACACATTCACCCACACACACATGCTCAGACAAGTGATCCTGAGCGCACAAGCGCTTCAATCTCCTCCAATAATAAAAAGTAGACGGTTTCCTCTCCCATCCCAGGGCATAGTGCTTAGCAATGTGTAGTAAATTCAGTTGTAATAGCAGCTCTCTTCTTTACAGCTGCCATTACTGACTAAATCCCACAAGTATTCACTTCATGTTTTAGTACTGAACAAAGTTCCTTAATGGCGCTATTAACAATGTTTGTGAGTTTGAGTGTGTTTTGGTCTGTTTGTGCTCTACAGCTCTGTGTGTGTGGACAGCTTAAGACTTCTTTACTGTACAGCGCCGCCTCTTACTACGGGAGCACGAGTGTGAAAAACACAGCAGTGGCAGAGCCTGTAAACTGTCCATGCTAACCCCCATCATTAACACATGGTTTGTCTTAAAAAGAAAATTTTGATACATATTCAGTGTTTTACAAGTTCTTATTAGTTCTATCAGCCGTTTTGTGCGGGCAGTAATGTAAATAATGTGGCTCATATGTTCTGTTGTGTGGAGCCAGTTCAGTGGTTATTGCGTTAAATCCAGCCAACTTAATGACATTTTAAATATTTACATTTAAAACAGTCTCAGGCATTTTGTTCAGGTCTGTATTTTGAACGATTTTCAATATGGAATCGGATATCCTGAAAACATATCTTGGGCGGGGATGGGCAGCATAGCTCAGTGGGTAAAGTGGCTGACTTGCAACCGGAGGGTCACAGGTTCAATCCTTGGCCTGGAGAGCTTGTGTCAAGGTGTCTCTGAGTCGTGGTTAGTGTGTGAATGGGTGAATATGACATATAATGTAAAGCACTTTGGGTATCTTTCAGGTATAGTAAAGCGCTATGTGCAGACCATTTACTATATCTTATTTCAGGGATTTAGCTTTCTGATTTAGGTTATTGTCTTGTAATTTTAGCAGTCGATCTTGTGATAAAAACTCGAGGCCGTTCTGTGTTTGGCCTCAAGTCCAGCTTTAGGTTAAGGCCTCTTTAGACAGACTTCCTGGCAGATGAAAGCAGATTCTCATCTGCAATTTCCAGGAAAAAAACTTTTAGCGCTTGCTAAAAATACGCAGGGCCATTATGCACATGGTCATGCATGGAAAAACACACACTTACACACACACTCACTCACAAACACCTGCACACACTTGTCTAAAGCCAATGGCCCAGTCCTAATGTTAGTAATCTCATTCAGAAGAGGTTAATCACCTACGTCTCTCCTTATAAAAGTGGCCATTTGTTCTCTTCTTTGTCTGTAGCTCTTTTTCTCCTTTTTTCTCAGTATCCTCTTCTCACTCAGCTTTGCTTTGTCTGGGACCACTTTCTCCTCAGATGATTGATGATTGATCTGTTTAGAATTCTTGGATAAATACAGGACTGAGTAGAGGCCAGCTGCCTGTAGCCCCTCAGTGTTTACTTCACAGAGAACGAGAGCTTTTCAGAATGAATGAATAATGGGTGATAGGAATGATTTCTGAAAGGCTGTTAGTGATACGCTGATGCCGAATGCGTTCTGAAAGAACTGACTGATCACCTGAAAATAGGACTGTATTATCAGGCTGAGCTCGTTCTTATGATGATTTCATGCCACATGAAGTGCAAAGCTTTGATATCTAACCATTCCAATGAATCCATTCTGCTGCTATTTCTGCTTTTAGTGGCAACAATCTGCTGTTATATGTTGTTGAGCTACATGTCAGTTGCATGTCTCAGTGCAAGCAAAGTGGACTGAAGCTGAAGTGAGACACTGCACAAGGTGATACAGGAGGCTGTCTGTGGGTCAAAGGCGCTCTGCAGACTGGCACGCAACCTTCAGTTTCTGTGTGTGTCATCTGCATGTGCATCTACACGGCAGTAAAAGCTAATATGCGGCTGACTACCAGTGTGCGTGCAGTCGGACTTCTTTTGTGTACGGTGTGAGCCACCATGAATATGTGTGTGAGTGCATTTGTGAGTCGGGGCATGTCTTTGCATGTATGAGAGAGAGTGCGTGACTTTTGCTCACTTCCTTTCATATGAGCCTCATGTGACGCGAGACCCCTTGTGTGTCTATACATGTGCACATGCATGTGTGTAGCTTCGTGAGTGCGTCTGTGATTTTGCGATAGCAGTACATGCCCACGTGTGCCAAAACCATCTGTTGGTTAGACGGGTCTTATTGTGAGTAAGGTGCTCGGGTTAGGTTTGGTTAAGCAGCCAGAGAGGAGACAGCAGAACAAGAGGGAAAGAGTTATTAAGAATAGTGAAGACAGAAGTAAAAAAAAAGTCATCCTGAGTTTATTTGTCTGCTTAAGTCAAAAAGATAATCTCAAAGGGCTTCAGAGGCTCACATTAGACTGGAAATAAAAACAGTTAGTCAAGTGAGCAAGAAAATCCTGCCTCAAAAATAATCATAAAAACCTTGGGGAAGGCTCACATGGGAAGAAATCCCTTCCAGGCCTAATAGGTGCCACTGGGCAAGCTACAAAAGAAAAGAGTAGTGGCTACATTTAGCTCATGTGGCAGAGTGCAGATATAGAAGGCAAAAAGGAAGAAACAAACAGCTAAAGGGATAAATGTGGGAAGTTTGCTTATTTCCTTTCTTGGCAAGTGCTATGACCTCCTCTGTATGCTAAAAAAAATATAGAAACGGGCAGAGAACAGTTGCCCGTTCTGTCTCAAGGTTAAAAATGCCTAATGAGTAAAAATCAGCTAAGGAGTAATAATGTGTAACAAATCATCTAATTCTAATCAAAGGACATTTTATTACATTTTGATGATTGCCTTAACAATACAAACATATGAAAAGATAGTAAACTAGGCACGTTTTTGACAAGTTTCCAAAATTACGCTCATGTATGTTACTTTTGTATGTTACTTTTGACAGAAAAAAGTTCACTTTTTTCCGTCAAAAAGTAACATACATAAGCGTAATTTTGGAAACTTGATAGGCCATTTGCCAAAAACGTGCCTAGTTTACTATCTTTTCATATGTTTCTATTGTTAAGGCAATCATCAAAGTGTAATAAAATGTCCTTCGATTAATCAATAAAAGAATTTGAATGTCTAGATGATTTGTTACACATTATTACTCCTTAGCTGATTTTTACTCTAATAGCATCTCTGAAGCTCACTAATTAAGATTTCTTATATTTGGCTCTAGTCAGTCACAGGAGTGCGGATGATCTTTTCATCTAATTCTCAAGAAGAATGAGAATATCACCCCAAAAGCTGTGTGCTATATAGTATTGGACAAGTCAAGGCTGCTGTAACGCTTTTCATCTTTAGTCCATGCACGCCTTTGCGTGAGATTCCAGCTGTATGAGACGTGTAAGTTTGTTCGTCATGGTAAGTGCGCACACACAAGGTGCTTGAGGAACAGTTGTAGCGTTTGTGTGTTGGGATCGGTGGTGGAGGGGGGAGGGAGGGGCGCAGTAATAAATGAAGGAATGTCACTGTGTAATTGCATGTGCTGTCAGAGGAGAGGGGCCCAGCGAGAGGAAGCAGAGTAAGAAGGGGGTAAGGAGAGGTGCACCAGGCAGCTGCTCTGCCCCAGGGCTCTCCCCAGGAATGTAACCCAGCACAGGGAACAGCTGCCGGGGCTGCAGAGGCCAGAAGGGCAGCGCTGGCACTAGAGGGTACACATACTGTACACACTAATGCGCACTCCCATGAATACAGACATACACGTATTCTTGATCTCGTGTGGGCAGGAGGCAGAAGAGCATTACATTTTACTTCCCTCTTGCCATGTCTGCTTAGGGATTTTTGTAGCTTCCCAGAAAGAAAAAAAAACCCTAAAACTATACAGAAAAAGGAAAGATTTAAAATTTGGATGAAAGGGGGACTTGAAAGCCCTTCGGAGACCAATTAAACTTATGCTTATTTAGTAGGCTGCAGAGGTAATTTGAGGATTTAAACGTGGTCGTAAATGGAGCGTTGCTCAGTCTCAGTCATTTTAATGCTACATGAGCAGATAGAAGGAAGTGCCACATTTCTGACACAAAAAAAAAGAAGCAAAACTCCTATTAGGAGTGTGAATGCTTTCTAGAATGTCATCTCAAAATGAATATCTGTATCTGCTTTAGAAATACTCAAAGCTTTAGCTGTTGAAATTGAATCAATCACTAAAAAAAAAAAAATCCCACTCTCGGTCACTGCACTCTCCAAGGGGCTAGTTTATTATCCCGAGTGTGTGGAGATGGTTACGCAGAAGAGCGAAGCACCCACAAAAAACCAGCCAAGGGAAACTGTTCGGCTTTAAAGTAGTGACAGTGCTTTAAAAGATTTTTCATCTGGAATTTTTTATCGCTCTCCTGTCTTTTTTATCATCCTCAGCCTGTTGTGTCTTCTACACAACAGTATATACTCACACAAACACACACACACACACACTCTGCCTGCGTTCACCCAGACACACACGCGCTCACGTGCACGCTCATAGCAGATGATGAAGGATGATGGTTGAGGCAGGGACAGAGCCAGTCTCTGATCTCTCCTGTAACCGCGGCAACAGAGCTCCTATTGATCCTCTGGGAGAAAGGCCAGGAATTAGCTTTCACACACACACACACACACACACACACACACACACACACACACACACACACACACACACACACACACACACACACACACACACACACACACACACACACACATATATATATGGACACATACGGTAAAAACTACAGCTACAAACACACACACACACAAACTGTGAACAGTCAGAATTAAATGGAACTTTTAAATGTGAAGATTGAGACGATTCTCTTTCCAAAACCGACTTCACATCTGTTAATCCCCATTTCCTGGATCAATCGATTTATTGTCAGTGGAGCAGTTTTCCAGATTTGTCTCCAGGCCTGTCGGATGACCTGTTTGTCTTTTTTGTTCCTGGCATTGAGGGAGACCTGTTAATGTCTGGCTGCACTGGCTAAAACCAGAGAAATAAACTGTTTTCCGCAATGGCAACACACAAAAGACTTTAAATCTTCTCATCAACACCATTCTGCTTTTTAGGGATTTTATTGGCGGCATAAGCTGCATTTTAGAGTAATTAATTCTTCCAAATTCATATTGAATTACTGAAGGTATATAAATGTTGGCAAATGTAGATGTTGTTAGTATTTTTCTTTGCTTTCTTGGTTCTATTCGGGTTCAAGTGTTTTGGCAGAAGAGAGTTTACATCTCACATCATGCATCTTGCATCATATTTACAATAAATAAATTTAATTTGGCGTTCCATTAAAGGCATTTCTTTTCCGCTCTGTTGGTTTCCAGGTGCGACATCGCTGGTGTGAGCTGGTGGTCAAACATGCGTACGCTCAGGCTTATGGAGACGTCGAACACTTCCTGGTTCATGACCAAGTAAATGCACACAATCAAAGCATCATTAAAAACACTGATCGAGCATCAGAGAAAACAGGAGAGTAAAGCAATTGTGCGTTCCAGGCCATGGGTGTGTATCTGTACGGGGAGCTGATGGTTCAGGAGGACGCCGAGCAGCAGGCCGTGGCTCGTCGCTGCCTCTCGTTGGTCCAAGAGGAAATGGACCAATCGGCTCGCAGGGTGGTGGAGGAGATGGTGCTCTGACTCTGGAGGTGAAGTCTCATTTTCAGTTCTTTACATTGACTGGCGTCGAAGCATGTCTCGCCATATTTTTGCTCGTATGCTCTCCTTTTGAAACTCATTACGCCGAAATCAATTTTTTGCCCCTCAACTTCGAGGAGCTCCGGTTTCATCGCTCTGCTTTTACTGCTCTCATTGGCACCGAATATGGTCCGAAATTACATCAGCAAGTCTCTAAACAAGCTGAATCAGAAATGTAAAAATACACTCGCGTGGGTTCATAAAATAAGATTCGAAGTTATCTGCTTAGGGTTTTCTGTTTCTTGATATTTGCAGCTCAGTTCGCAACAAGACGCCTGATAATACGCTGATGAGTCACTCGAACCATCCAAAGGGGAAAAAAAGGAACCAATAACATTCCAGTACAATAAAGCGCAGAGGGGCTGCAGAAATATAATAGCAGCATTTCCCAAATATTCGGTATCATCTAATACTTTGGCTTAGGCTAATTATTGTTATTCTTCAGATGTTTTGAAGTATTTCCATGTTTTAAAGACACTATTTTTATCTCATATCTGACCCTGTAGTCTGAAATGGCTTCTGTTAAGGAGAGCTTTGTGTTGAATTGATCCCGATTGCATCTGCCCCAGCGGACAGTTCGCACTTGAGCCACTTGGCTACCTTTGCTGCACATTCCTCCCTGAGGCCACTGAGTGTGCGTCTTATGTGTGTGTCTATGCACATGTGTGTTTGTAGACTCAGAATGGGGCCTTTTCCGTGGTTTCACAGCAGCGCCGTCAGGATGTGTTTGTCAGAGAAGGAATTTGGGAATGCGTTCCTCAAACAAACGAGAGAGAGAGGACAGAAAATAGAGAGGGAACAGGTCAGTGAGCATTCTGTGAGGGGCTCAGGATGGTCTCCGCTCGATGTGGAGTGATTTTTATACCGCTGACCCCTGAAGTTCCTCCTGTGCGTGTCCGTGCACATGCATAACCACAACTGACTCCAAACAGTGAGGGCTTTTATTGGTCTGACACTAAATGAAGGATGAGGGAAATTTATGGTTCAGGAAAAAAGAAAAGGGAGGAAGAGAAAGAGCGGAAGGGAAGAGCTGAGTGAAGACAGGTCTCTTTGAAGCTGCTGATCTTTTCATAACAGTCCTGCTGTTATTGACATTAACCGTTGAATAATGAGACCACGCAATTAAATTGATCTCAGCTTGACAATTTAAGTATAGTATCCCAAATATTCTTCAAAGTTATTTAATACAGTATAATGTCGTATCGTGGATGCTGTAGCACAGTCAGATTTTTTCTTTCTTCAGATGTCTTTGACAGCAGAGACAGACATGAAAGATGTAAAGAGATCCAAGCATGCAACAAGCTGGAATTTAATAAAGGACAATGGCACATGCCACAGTAGGATCATAGCATTTGTAGAACTACGCAAGCAGTAGTCAAAGTCAAAGAAGGAAAAAAAAGATCATTTGTCCAAATCTGTTTTGGATTTCAAACTCAATTACTAAATTTGTCTGCTTCATTAAACTCGTGTCATGTGGTTTCAAGCTACAACTTATGATTATTTTCTTGCCTAAATTATTGTATAGTCTACAAATTGCCAAAAAAAAGTGGAATAATTGCAATGTTTAAGACGAACAGTGCAGAAGTCAATGAAATTTAATTCAAATTCATACAAAGCTGAAAAAGGAAGGCAAAATATTGTCACATTTAAGAAGCCAAAACCAGCAAATGTCAAGCAAGTTGCTTGAAAACTGGGTTAAGCAATTCTCAGTTAATTTATTGTCGACCTACTAATTACCTAATTGGTTAAACTGAAGTGTGGTCTGTAGCGCGGCTTGGTTGAAATGTGTTAAAATCTTTCTTGTAACTTCAGCAAAGTGTGAAGCTGTCACCAAAATCTGGTAAAGAGACTGATCAACTCTGACATGCATGTACAAATGATCAAGATTCTCTTTTCTTACAGCACCTTCCTTACATCTTCTAACCAAACACAATGTGAGAATACAAATTTCTGACAGGAAATAGTCATATATTTTTCTAGAAGTACACACGTGGACAAAATTGTTGGTACCCCTCAGTTAAAGAAGGAAAAACCCACAATTCTCACTGAAATCACTTGAAACTCACAAAAGTAACAATAAATAAAAATTTATTGAAAATTAAATCATCAAAAACAGCCATTACTTTTGAATTGTTGATTAACATAATTATTTAAAAAAACAAACTAATGAAACAGGCCTGGACAAAAATGATGGTACCTCTATAAAAGATTGAAAACTATTTGACCAGAGTGACATGATTAACTCAGGTGTGTCATTTAATTGACATCACAGGTGTTTCCAAACTCATAATCAGTCAGTCTGCCTATTTAAAGGGAGACAAGTAGTCACCCTGCTGTTTGGTGAAAAGGTGTGTACCACACTGAACATGGACAACAGAAAGCGAAGGAGAGAATTGTCCCAGGACATCCGAAAAAAAATTATAGACAAACATCTTAAAGGTAAAGGCTATAAGACCATCTCTAAACAGCTTGAAGTTCCTGTGACAACAGTGGCTCATATTATTCAGAAGTTCAAGACCCACGGGACAGTAGCCAACCTCCCTGGACGTGGCCGCAAGAGGAAAATTGATGACAAATTGAAGAGACGGATCGTTGGAATTGTATCCAAAGAGCCCAGAGCAACCTCCAAAGAAATTAAAGGTGAACTCCAAGGCCAAGGTACATCAGTGTCAGATCGCACCATTCGTCGTTGTTTGAGCCAAAGTGGACTTCATGGGAGACGACCAAGGAGGACACCACTGCTGAAAAAAACTCATAAAAAAGCCAGACTGGAATTTGCAAAAATGCATGTTGACAAGCCACAAAGCTTCTGGGAGAATGTCCTTTGGACAGATGAGACCAAACTGGAGCTTTATGGTAAGGCACATCAACTCTATGTTCATAGACTCAAAAACCAAGCATACGAAGAAAAGAACACTGTCCCTACGGTGAAACATGGAGGAGGCTCAGTAATGTTTTGGGGCTGCTTTGCTGCATCTGGCACAGGGTGTCTTGAAAGTGTGCAAGGTACGATGAAATCTGAAGACTATCAAGGCATTCTGGAGAGAAATGTGCTGCCTAGTGTCAGAAAGCTTGGTCTCAGTCGCAGGTCATGGGTCTTCCAACAGGACAACGATCCAAAACACACAGCCAAAAACACCCAAGAATGGCTGAGAGAAAAGCGTTGGACTATTCTAAAGTGGCCTTCTATGAGCCCAGATCTGAATCCCATTGAACATATGTGGAAGGAGCTGAAACATGCCATTTGGAGAAGACACCCATCAAACCTGAGACAACTGGAGCTGTTTGCTCATGAGGAGTGGGCCAAAATACCTGTTGACAGCTGCAGAACGCTCATTGACAAATACAGAAATCATTTAATTGCAGTGATTGCCTCCAAAGGTTGTGCAATAAAATATTAAGTTATGGGTACCATCATTTTTGTCCAGCCCTATTTCATTAGTTTGTTTTTTTAAATAATTATGTTAATCAACAATTCAAAAGTGATGGCTGATTTTGATTATTTAATTTTCAATAAATTTTTATTTATTGTTACTTTTGTGAGTTTCAAGTGATTTCAGCGAGAATTGTGGGTTTTTCCTTCTTTAACTGAGGGGTACCAACAATTTTGTCCACGTGTGTATGTGAGTTTGGTAATCTAGCAGTATACTGTTGAAATACAAAGCTGACAAGGTGATTTTCAGGGCTTTTCATTGAACTCTATCTGACTTAGCTGAAGTGAAAACACTGCTAAACCTAGCCTCAATTCTTCATCTTCCACGCTTTCATTCAGCTCGCTGTATTACTGTCTTACACACCTCCACTTCAGCGAGGTCAAGGAAGGCGTCTGCAGCCTCGTTCAACACCGGCTGCGTCACAAGGTGCCGCTAAATACATGTCCACAGCAACCTGAGTGACTTACAGCACCAAATCCTTTTTTAGGCCATGACCAAGCTGTTATAAGACGGGCTTTTATCTTCAGACACAAACACACAGACTGAGACAGCTTTATGCATTTGCACAGGATGTGAAAAGGCTTTCTCGACAAGTGCTTGGCATCTGGCTTGGTCCTGATAAATCTGTCTGACACACACACACACGCACACGCAAACATACATCCAGCAACACACACATGTAGCGTCTGTCTGTCTGTGCCCGCAGATCTTTTGTCATCATCGTCCGTCGCTGCACCTCCCTGTGGAGTCTCACCACAAGTACAGAGGGAATGAAACGGAATAGCAACAAACCAAAAAGAACAGAAGAGGAGAAGGAGCTGTTTGAGATTAATAACCTAACTTTTACTATTGCTTCCCATTGGACCGACCCAAACAAGCCTAAACATCAATGGATCATGCTGGTCAACTGAGCTCAGGTCCAGACCCCTCTCCAATTAAAATGATGGATGAACAGACCTCCTTGCTGCTTTTTCATATTGCACTGTGGGGAGATGGATTTATGTTTTACTGCTCAGTTTGTCTTCCCCCATCGTCCTTTTCCTTTTTTTTTTTGAACTAGAACAGTCCTCCCTGTACCCTTTTACACCCTCTCTCTCACACACACACACACACACACAGACCACAGTACAGTGGGATTAGGCAGAGGCAGGCTGAGAGGGTCTTAACTGAAAACAACATGTCTGTCAGGGCGCACTCCCTGCTCTGTGTTTTTAGTCCTAAAAAGCACAACCCTTTAAAAGAGAAGGGTGGTCTCTCCCCCTGTCTCCCCCCCCTCCTCTCCCCACCACTTTTCCCCTCCCTGCTCACTCCCTCGTTCTTTTCTTCCCCCGGTACATGCCTCTGGAATCCCTCTTGATCCGCTTAATGAGGGGCATATCGCCGGGTTAGCCGAGCGTGGCGAATGGGAGACGAGGAGAGGGGTACCCAAGGAAATAGTGTGAGAGAGCGGGAGCGAGGATCTACAGGTCTGCTGTTTCACAGCAGACATAAGGGAGGAAAAACAAGGAGGAAAGTTAGAGCAGGGTGTAGTAGGTTAGCGGTGGACTGGAGCTGAACACACACACACACACACACACACACACACAAAAGAGACAGAGAGAAGATCTTGTTCTTTCATGTCTGGGCTGTGAGGGTTCCTGGCGTGATGATTTGTGACTTATGATAAAATCACATTGCCAGGGATTACCACATAGCCCTGACCCTGCCGGCTGCTATAGCAACCACAGCCCCTCCTATACACACACACACACACACACACACACACACACACACACGTCCCTCCAGAAACTTAAAACTAAAGAAGACATGATTATAAGGGTGTGCATGATTGTGTTGGAGGAGCTGGAAGTGGAGGGGGAAAAAAAGGATGATGAGGGAGCTCATCACTGTGGGCGTTTTGTAAGAGTGTGTGCGCGCATGTGTGTGTGTGTACATGTCAGTCAACCAGACAGGTTTTTGTATCCTCTCTCCAGCCAGACACAGAGCTTAGCTGATTGGTGAACAGTGATTGATTTCCTCTTTGTTCACAGTGGCTAAGTTCTGCACCTGAGGAGAGCATGACCCAGACAAGCAGACAAAAGGAGACAATAAGTGGGTGTGAAAGAAGGAAAGAAAGGAAAGAAATGTGCTGTTAAGTTTTTACAGTGGTGGGAATGTGTGTGTGTGTGAGGACAGTCGAGCCTTATTTTTACTTTCCTGCTTTAATTATCTCACGTGTTTTCACATTTCACTCCATCCTGTGTCCTGCTGTTTTCCCACTCGATCGTCCTGCATCTTCTTTCACCTCTCCCTTCGTCCCCTTATCTCGTTTCTCTCCTCATCTCCCAGTTTTTCTTCACTTTGCTCTGAATAGCTCTCCTCCAGACTAACTTGCATGTCTGTATAACTTTCCGCCGAGATCCTCTCACTCAGAAGAATTAAACGCACCGGGCCTCCTCGCAAATTCAAAACGCTATGCAATGTTACTAATGAGCGCCACGCTACGCTCTCCTGCTTTGTCTTTCTTCTTCTTTCATCTTCCGCTGCGTTCACCCCTCTGCCTCCGTCTCCTTTTAGTCGCGTAGTACGAAGGATAATCCTGCAGATGATGCCGGTTTGCACGCTCTGTAGTTCTAGCAAAGGTGAGAGCCAAGTGTCTCAGGAGAGAAGCTGTAAATGCAGTACTAATGAGGCCTGGGGAGACCCAAACGCCGCTAAATGCTGCTGACAGTTATTTCATCAGTCCTGGAGCAGTGGCCATCATCATCATCATCATCACCTTAATCTCCACTACTGTCCCATCAGTTTGATAGTAGACCAGTATTATTGTTTAACGATCTATTTAGTTAAATTAATTCAACCTAGACTCAACATGCATTAAAATTAATTGTGCTCCCCCATTGGAGAAAATGAGTTTTTGCAGATAGAAAAACAGTTCCTGCCTTATTCAATTTAAACCTTTTCTAAAACCCTCAAAGACTTTTTTAAGGAGACTCAAGTCAATTCTCTCTACCAGGACCTGCAGATACCGTAAACACCATATGTACGTTAAACCTTTCTAATTAAGGGCACCTCCAATTTATTTCGCTTTTTGCTCCATTTAATGTGCACACTTGAGTTCTCCCAGCGTGAATATGCACAGCAGCCAAATGATTTTGGTGTCTGCTTGGTTAGCATTTTAAAGAGAATACTTTTAAGGAAATGCATGATGAGGAAAATGATGCCATCCTCATAACAGCAGCCAATTAGCCTTACTTAGCACAGAGGCTAGAAAAAGAGGGAGAATCTGAACAATATATACAATACAATTTATTCTGTACAAAAACTAAAATCTAAACCGACTTTTTGGTGCTACAGGAGGTTAAATTAGCTACTGTTTCTTGGTTAGTTTTTTGCGCCATTTTAACAGCTAGATACACTTCCACTCGCATTTTTCTGTCTTTATGCTGACATAGGTTGACTGCTGCTGGCTGTAGCTTCACATCGGTCCCGCAGATAGAAGAGTGGTATCAGTTTAATCGTCCAGCCTCACAGCAAGAAACTGAATAAACGTATTTGCCAAAATGTCAAACTATTCCTTTGACTTTGCAGTCAAGATGGTCTACAGCAGGGTCACCCGTTGGAAAAAGGTCGGCGGGGGCAATCATAAAATCACTTCTCAAAATCATCCTTTAAGTACTTAAAGTGCCTCGGGTTTGAAACTTGGAAATACTTTGGCAGTGAATGGTGCTGTTCGGGCATCACTGGCTGATGTGTATTGATTTTTGATGTAATCGTAGCCCGAGGAAGCCCAGATACAGAGACCCATAAAGCAGACGGATTCTCACAAATTCCCACAGTGTGAAGGAAAACAAGACTGAGGCGTCAAAGATGGAAATCTCGATAAAGATTTCAAGGTCCTTCCATGATTTGGGTGTCAGTTTCACTTGATCGGGACAATTTAATGCTCCTGCAGTGGATTTCATGTGCAGTATAAGCTTCTGTTGTTTCGTCTCAGATAGGAGAAACAAAAAGCTGCGGTCCTGTAAAACACCCACTGATAACATGAATAGCAGGAATTCTCAGTTGGGTTACACCACATGCTTTGTTTCAAGCATCACACAGTGTGCCGAGAGAAGGTTCCCGAATTAGTCGAGATAAGCTTTACCACAAAAGAAAAACAATGCAAACACAGGATGAACGTTCTCAGCAATATGAGCAACTTCATCGTGCAAGGTTGTGTTTTCTTTGCCGATACAATGATAAATACGTATTCCACACGCCCCGAGAAGTAGATTTGTTTTGGCGCTGTTATACAACAACCTCCATTTGCATCTCCCATCCAAACAAGCAGCAGCAGAGAAAACTAGTTCCTACTAAGAGCAGTCGTCAGCTAACAGCAAGCTGTCCATATCTGCATCTGGATTTTGTGCAAGCAATTAACCGTGTCACTAAAACCCTGAAGTCCTGACCAGCAGTAACTTCATGTAGACTCCATTATTTTAAACCAGCTAATTGTAATGCAGATCTGTACTGTTCTGGACCGACCGCTCCCTAATCAAAACAGTGACAGATGGCCGAAAAAGTATTTTTAAAACTGGTCAGTCTTTTTTCGTCAATTAGAATGTGAGGGGGCATTATAGCGCTCTATATTCACGGCGACAAAATGGCGACTAAACGAGGACAGATGTGTGAATTAGAAATGAGGGCCATGTGGAGCCTGCCATTTTTAGACCTATATTTAGGGCCTGTTAAAAGAGTAATGACCATCAAAGGCCTGTAAAAGAGAGGAATTGCCATCAGAGCCCGTATCTAAAAGGTGATTTATTACACTCTAATAGGAGGGAAATGGTGCTCTACACGTCAAAGGACAAAGCAACATTGTATAAAGACACTGAAAATAAACTTATTCGGGCCCACAACGCTCACATCCTCTTCTCGTCATGCATGTTAAACTTGACTGATTGTCTCCTTAATGTCGGGTTTATTTCAGGGAGCTGTTGCATTGGATTCTTTTTCAAAGCAAAAGCTGGCAACTTTTGCAATCTTAAGTAATGCAGTATGTCGGCATGTTTGTCACAGAAGGTGGTGGAATGCGATTCTGATGGATTTATATTTCAATTGATATGATCAGACTCCTAAAATAGTCTTGTAGCCTCTTTTTGCCAACAATGTGCCAGCATTATTGGATCCATGCAGCAGCAGTGTTCTAGCAGCGGTGAGGTTTGAGCCGTGTCGACCACACCTTTCACCAGCTGGTAAAATCGAACAATCTCAACAGTTTAAATGGACCTACGGTAGCGTGGTTTCTCGTGGGTTTGGCAAACTAAAGGGAACACTGCTTGACGTGCTGCCTAAGTCTGTGTTGCTTTTTGCGTCATTACAGAAACTGCAAATAAACGAAAAGTTCCTAGCGAGCGCTCCGTGAGAAAAGGAGAACAGAGATTTGGGCTTGGATTCCTGTGCCTACTGAGCTGATAATCAGTCCTACAGAACCACTGGCTCAGTTCAGCAGGAACAGGAGTCCAGTCCACTCACCACCGAACCAGAAACAAACATTAGTCCCAACAGACTTATTCTCCCCTTTGAACACGTTACGTACAAGAGCAGTTACTGAGGAGTTTAATTCACAAGATTTTTTTTTTTTTTTTTTTAAAACAGCAGGATGAAGTGCACTATATTTCAAGACAATACGTTTTGCAAGTTCATTAAAGGAGAGTTTCAACTATCAAGGAGTGTAATTAATGGATTTGGGGTCAAAGTTAAACACATTTTTTCTAACAGCTCGGAACTTCTTGGTAAAACCCGGCTGATAATTTAGTTGGGTCGTTTTGTTTTTCTGTATTTCTGTTTATGACATTTTGTTAATTCAACCAATTTCAGTAACCGTTAAATCATTGTTGCTGTTTTTAGGGATATTTCTTTGGATTCTAAACTTTATTTAGGATTTTGGATGTTTTGTAGAACTAACACATCATTTAGCCAACAAAAAATGTCATTAAAATGTGTTTAAAAACTCTTACTAACATATAACAAGGAACTATAGCAAGTTTGCGGTAAAGATGTTAAAAAGAATAGTCATCACTGCACAGTTTGTCCACTAGAAGGTGCTGCTGGCAGGTTTAACGATGAAATGTTCTAAAAATTTTGGACTCTTGGTATTCAAAAATCCAGAATCCCGTTGCATCTCTGTCCACACAGCACACCTGCACTGTGGTGTTTGTCCAGCCGAAAACACACAGCATTCAGTTTGTTTTCACACCAGGTAGATAACCGCAGCCAGAGGATTGTAAACATCTACCAAATGTTGCGTAATGCTCCAATCTGTACGTATTCTTCATTCTGTTCCAGGTGGCTGACTGCGGACAGAGATGACAGGAGTTTGGCACTGAGGGCACACGAGGGTCCAGCATTCACCTCCTCTTTCTCTGGGACGCTGCAGAATCGCTCAGCAGTGTGAACACCAGAAGGCTGCGTTCGTACTCTACAGCCAAGGCCAACTGGCAGGGTTTAGAGCACAGCAGTTCTGTTCATTCGAGTCTAAAGAAATAGCTGGTGCGTGCGAGCCACTAACTATACAAGCTGCTCAGAGTGAGATAATGTTGTCGACGACATTGTTGCTGCGGGTCGAGAGCGGAGAACATGCATTATTTCACCCTTTTTACAGTGACAGGTAACTAGAAACTCATGGATAAAGACTGCTCCTCCAGCCATGTTTAAGAACCCGAGCCGCCGTGTTTAAGTTACGGCCTGTTTGTGTAGGTGTGTGTGAGTTCATGTCTGTTTAGTCTGAAGTCATGATCTGGTTCTTAAGAGTTTAGACTGGAAATGCATGTGTAATGTTTCATCGCAAATCTGGCCTGTAACGAAACTGGAGAATGAAGAACTCTCAGGGCTTTTCTGTGTGTGTAAATGATGGTTTCTGCTGTGCAGGCAAATACTGATAGTGAACCTTTTTCTACAAAATTTTTGATTTGCACATGTCCAAATAAAAATGTTTCTTTAAAACACATATGATGTTTCTGTGAGCATATTCCATCACTAAATTGCTAAGTCTGTCATGTCTATTGCACTGATTTTGCTAAATACTACAGCCAGATCGTCGTATGAATGAAACACTGGTTGCACCAAAAAAAAAAAATAATCCACGTACATTCATTTGTTGCAAAATCCGTGATGCTGCACTTCAATTTTCTCTTGAAGAAGTTGTGTGTTTTTAATAAAATCGAACAATAGTTACTAATCTAAGAACACAATATCTTTTTAACCAGTCAGAATGTGAAAAATACATTTGGGGTTTTTTTTTGCCTTTTGTCTTTTCTTTTGTTAGAAAGGAGACAAGAGTACTCGGGAACATTTAAACTGTCACAGTCTTACGTCAAACATGGAGCCGACCAATTTATAAGAAAATGCCACAGTGTTAACACCTTTTATCCAGAGTCTTTCATAATGCATAAATATGAGCTCCCATGTAGTTAAATCAGTAAACTGAGATCTATTTTAAACAGTCCAGTAACAACTCCAACCTTTAGCCCATTATTGACTTTTGAGACTTGAAAAATTTATTATCAAACAAGAAGAATGTGTCAAATACAAGACAAAATATTACAGATCCTGAATGATGTCAAACACTCATTTTTCTCACAAAAACACAAATGTATAGGCATTTTTTGACATTTGTGTCCCATTCTAGGAGGAGTCAACCAGTTACATTACAGTTGCTTACAATTGGAACAGAAACACAAGAGGACACCTTTACAAACAATGAAGCAATAGAAGATGCACACACAGAAAAAGTGACATTACTTGTTTGCATTTTATCCTTTCCTTAATACTGTGCTAATATTGTATGTTCTCCATAAAAGAACAGTCGTAGCACAAACGGTAATTCCAAAGACAACTGGCATTTGGCTTTCCCTTCCTTCAAAACCGACGTCAGCATGTGTAGCGTGAAGGATTTATATTGTGAGGCAATTACATGAGTGGGAGGACTCCGACACGTTGTACGAGCTGCTGCTTCTTTGCTCTGTGATCTGTCACCGCTCAAGTGTCCTTGTGGGCCTTGCAGTTGTGTTATGTGTGTGTGTGTACGTACGTATAATTGTAGCCTCGCCACATAATCTGTCCTCGCTGGGTTGTTTTGACACACTCCTGTCATTGTACCGCAGCATATCTACACGAGAGCACGGCAATTTGTCATTCCGCAAGCGTGCTTTGGAAAAACCCAAGTGCGAAGATGAACCGACTGCTGCGTGCGTGTGTGGGTTACGCACTCTCACCTGTTTCAGAGTAAGCAAGCGTGTGCGCTCCGCTCGCCTCGCAGCGTGGCTTCATGCCTAATGCATGTGTGTTAGAGTTTTCTGAAGCTCCTTGATCCTGAGATGAACTCTGTCGTTTGATAAGCAGCTTCCTTCACTTAGTCTGAGCTCCAGTGAGCTGAGAACACATGCTGCTTCATCAACCAGACCAGAATGATGCACCACCTGGACTGACACACACACACACAAGAACACACAAAGACAAAAAGTCATTGCCTGTGACGGGGCCGGAAAGCTTTAAAACGAAAAGCAAAGCCCGTCTCACATTTTCTCAAACAGAAAATGGAGTTATTTTCTGCAATAGATTATGATAGAAAATTCAGCAGCACGCCAGAAAAACGAAGTCTCAGTAATTCAATGGTAAAGACAGGGGTTTTTTTGGTCTAATTTGTGTGTGTTGTTTTGCATCAAACATTACATTTATTCAGGCTTTGCATTTTAAAAGCACAGCAAAAACACTAGACTATGTGTTTTCAACTTAATGGAGCCTTTCATGTACATCACAGGCTTTAAAAAAGAGCATATGTTTCTACTAAGTCAACCCAGGAGTAAAACAGTTCTGCCAAGATCAAGATTCAATTTTAGGCTTTTGGTTGTATTTTGGGGGAGCGGCTGTGGCTCAAGTGTTAGGGGTCAGCAGTTTAGTCTTTGTCCCCTCCTGTCTACATGTCTACACGTGAATGAAAGGTAAATTGCGAGGCCATTTCTACTGTTAGAAAAGCATCACGTAAGTGCAATCCATTTTCAGTCTCAAATTTAATACAGTGCACGAAAAGAGGAAAGAAAAACTCAAACATCCACAATTCCATACTGAGGAAGATTGTGTGATGCTCTAAAATGGACCTTGTGATGAGATGTGTTTTTGTCAAATGCTGTCTCCAAGGTCAAGAAGGAACTTCCAGTCACAAAGTATTTATAAATTAGTCTGAAGCAGAACAACATGTGCAGTGAGTCATCATGTGCATGACTGTTTAAGCACTGGACATTTGGAAGAAGAATTTGAAAATGTCTGAAAACAGACTCACCGTCTGTAAAATCTCTGTTGAAACACTCAGTGGCTGCTGGCAGAAAACAGCAAAATTAACTAAGAGGCTGAGGGTCAATAATGGAGCCGGTGATGACGGCAGAGTGACCAACGACTGCAGGCGGTCAATGGGAGGACGAGCTGAGACCGAGAAAACAGAGCGTAGGTGTTCCCATGCTTCTCTGGCTCCTACCTGGTAACACAAAGATCACATAAATTATTAAGCAAATCCTTTTTTAGGGATTTTTAAAGGCACACTGCTTTTGTCATGCAAATACAGATCAGTAAACAGAATTCACGAATGATAGAGGGAGACAGCCTAATGCAGGATGAACACACATTTGTAATGGCAGAGATGGCGGTGACAAGAGCAAGTCTCCAAGGGTTATGAGAGGAGGCGGACAAACTGGAGACAGAGAGACGAAACTCAGGCCAGCTGGCCAGACACTCACTGAGAAATCAATACTACATCACCCTTTTCACCCAGCTCCTCTCCCTCATCTATATCCCTTCTCTCCTCACCACTGCCTCACTCTCTCCCTCTCAGATAGGGGCCATCCATAATTTATTCTTTAATGTGCTATTCTTCTCTCTCTGCATCGGTTCTATGGCTTTTAATGACAACACACCTGCCTAGAGCAAACAACAGGCCATCCACATTGCTACACTGTTGAGTTATGATGCTGCACAACAAAGACAGACTGCATGAGATTTCATCCAAACCATGTGCTTCTCTTGTCACATCAAACAAACCTGTGAACTCCAACACAGAGTTGCTCTTCATCATTTAGCTCCAGTAGAGTTGATAATGCAGGAGAAATAATTTTACTTCCAAATGAAGTTTCGATGAAGTGACCAAGCAGCCACTGTGAGGCTGTGATCGGGCACAGAAGTATGCCACGTTCCATGTTCGTTTTCTTAGTTTAGTGTATAAGCAAGGTAATATTTGATTACTAGCATTAAACACAAAGTACAACTGAGGCTGTTGGGATTCTCATTACTTTTATATTTAGTTAAAAACAAAGCAGTGGATAAATTTAAATTTCGAAACAGAGGTAGTGCAAGTTATTTTAACTCATTCTGGGGGAAACATGGATGTGACCTTATTTCATAGCAAGCCATGCGATACTTAGTGAGATATGTCAGTCAGAACCACAGTGGTAGACCAGTACGGTCATAGCATGGCAAGGAAAAAACAGGAAAAAATGTTATATTATTTATTCTTCAAGTACTATCTTACCAGCTGTAAAGCTCGGTGGTGCCACCTGTTGGTGGGGTGATGGTAGAAGGTCAGCAGCCGCAAGAGGGGACCACAGTCCTCAGGCGAGGTGACCAGCAGCTGGACAGCCGCCTGCACCCAGTGGGCACACTGAACCAGCAGGAACCAGGTCTCAAACACTTTGTAGTGCCCCCTAGAGGACAGAATGACAAAACAACACTCAACACTACAGGTCGGCCTAATCTGAACTGAGCAGCGACTGGTGATGGCATGGCATTTTGGGGCATGACATGATCATTTTCATGAAAAAAACTTCCAAATATGTAATCTTGACGCACATAAATGATTTTTTACAGGTTTAATTGATGACTGGAGAAGGACTTTAGCCTTAAAAATTAATTCAATGGCTCTTGTCATTTAAAAAAAGTCAGCTAGAGAAACACTTCAGGACCACTGCACCTGTTTTAAGTCTTTTTTTTTTTAGCCTTTCTGGATTGAAAAGTCTTTGTGTATTTTGTTTTGTAATACTGTGTGATTTGCTGTATATGTAACCCGTTTTTGTTGTTGTTGGTCTTGTTGTATGCCGCCTCTTGACCAGGTCGTTATCGAAAATTAGAACAAGTTCTCAACTATCTTAGCTGGTAAAATAAGGTTAAATAAAAATAAAATAATGAAAAAACAACCTCAGGTGATGATATTTTATATTTAATTTAGCAACATAGCTGCTGTCTACTAAACTAGGCTAAGCTAAATTACTACATGACAAGAAATGAAGGCTGTGAGACGCGGCTGAGAATCACGTGAGCTGACCTTGTAAGACTGTTTTTGGCAGAAATTTGTAATGGTGGGTTACAAACAAAGCATTACACTGGAACTACCTAAGTCTGTAACACTAGCAGTGCTATAAACAGGTTTTAATATCTATAAACTAAGGTGGTTTGGGTGGTCAGATTCAGTTCCTTAATAGCCTGGCACTTAACCCATCCTGGTCTCAGATTTTCCAAGTAACTTTCTCCATTTCCAATTACTGTCCCAACTATTTTAAAAACACAACCGACAACTGTCAGCAACCATTTAGACTGAAATTGCTGTCCAACCATTTTAAGAAAACTGGCAATTAAAAAAAGAGTAGGGGAGAAATCTTTTAGTGCATTTTGACAAATGAATATTAAAGCTGTACGTCTGTAAAACAGAAATCAAAGTTAAAATAAAACATTCTAGGTTTCAATATGCTGCAAAACCCTCTGTGATAACAGGCTGTCTGGGTTGATTTACATCATAAAAGCTGTATTAATGAACCACATCTGAGTGGCGTAATATTAATCCCACCCCCACTGACAGGAACAATGGATGATCAAAGAGAGACAAACCTGTATACATCTCTGACTTAGAATTATACTGATTTTCATTGTTCCCAGTTGTGACATCATACTGAGGGGCGGTGATATTTTATCAAATGAAAAAACAGAAACAATAAAACAGTGATGAGCAGCATTAGCATGAGGATAAATAAATAATACCTCAAGCTCCAAAATTTGTCACAAATCTAGACAAGCTTCAGCTTTCCATATTAGCATTTCTTTCTTTGCATTACAGTTATAGATATATTACAGCAGAACAGTCCCGCTAGAAACTAATGAGAGGTGTCAGCAGCACAGAAAAAGTTTTTCCTCTTTCTTCATACATTATATGATAGATAACAGAATATCTTTTCACTTAGAGTGGTAGATAATTCAAGTTTGGTCTCTGGGAAACTGTGATGGACATTTTTCTGTATTTTCAGATCATTTGTAGATAATTTTGAAGACAAGGAACTATAATAGGCAGATTAATAGTTAATATAAATAATTTCAAGTTGTAGGAAAGAATAGTTCAGCGGGAAACAAAAAAAAAAGATCATAAGTGTCATGGATTAGTGAAAAATGTAGAAGAGAAAGCAAGCAAGATCATGAGGTAGATTGAGACAGAAAGAGAGCCGACACAGTAAGACTGACTTGAAGTTAGAAGAGTAATAAGGATCTCTCTCAGATTTCCCTAATACTATCATTAAACCTCTCCACCTCATCTCACCTCATTCCTCCTGGCTTCAAAATACAAACAGCAGCAGCCTTCTGCAGGGCTCTGGCAGCTGCAACTTTGCTTGGAGCAACAGAACACACTACTTTCCCACCGCTGGCTCTGAGCTATGTTTTGGGAATTTTGCATGGAGCTACAGAATGGGCGGTGGTGGGGATAATGGACCCTGTTAAAAACCGCAGCTGGAGGGCATCAAGTCAAACCTCTCCATCTCTCGGACATCAACTGCTCTCTGCTTTTCATCTGCATCTCCTATCCAATATTTCTCTAAATCTGCTCAGTCAAAGCTGCTAACTGTCTGCTCGTCTCTACTTTATGTGAAAATGCTGTCATTTAACTTTATCTCGCATCTTTGCTGCTTCTTCTGCACTCCTTCCCTCGCTCTTACTGGGCTTTCCAACACTTGTTTTCTCCACAGCTCTTTTCTTTCCCAAGTTAATAGCCTCTAATGAATGCTTGGAGGAGCCACACAGTGCTCCAGGACCTCTCTGCTGTGATGCAAGGGAAAAATATCTGAGTAACCACCCCCTCAACAGTAACTAATGGAAATAAGAACACGGCACAGGCATGCAGGAGGGTGGTGGAATCAGACACACATTAACACATTCTCTCGGAGAGCCTTTCTCACTCTAACCTGGTGCTTCTGCTGTCTCCATTTCCCTCCTCTTCCTCCTCTGTCAGTCTCTGTAATGAGCCACTGAGCCAGTTCAGGTGATTTCTCCAAGACTCCTGAGGCATCTCTGCAAGAGGAGATTCACGCATAACCACAGAATGATGACTTGTAGCACACAAATGCACTTTTATAACAATCAAGCAGCATTTACAGAATGCAGAGCCAGCTGTTTAGTCGATGTTAAAATCATATTTCAAGATAAAAAAAAATACATTTATGCCATGCCTTTTCAAAAATAACTCAGAAAATTGGCTCATCTGTCATGTCCGTGTGGTAAATATGAAGCTACATCTAGCTTTGGAGTAAAACGTAGCTCAAGCATGCAACCATGCATAATACTACAGATCTGAATATTTGCACACGAGCTACAATTATTTTCACGACTGACTAATTCACCTGTTATTTTCCAGATTAACTGATTTTTTGGTGTAGAGAATATTGAAGTTTCCCAGAGTGTAAGGTGACATCTCCATACCAGACTAAGAAAACAAGCAAATATTCACACAGGAGCTGGCAAGCAAAAGCTTGTTTCAGCTTTATTTCATCCCTTGGCTTTTGCACGTACTAAACAAAGGATTTATAACATGCTAATCAGTGAGATTTAGAGGTGCTGGTAGGTGGATTTTTCTACTTGTTTCGTCCTGTTCCCAGCCTTTACACTAATCTAAGCTACCCCAGCTGCTGACTGGAACTTCAGATTTTGCTGTGCAGATGTGAGAGAGGTCTTTATTTTCTCATCTAACTAGTGGCAAGAAAGACAATTATGAGTTCCCAAAATGTTCTAGTCTTACGTTCAACAGCAGAAAGTAAAGCTACCAAGGCACACAGGGTATCATAAGTCAGTTTTGCATGTGAGGTGTCTTTTACAAACTGCTTTCCAAATATCAGGCAAATGAATTTTCGAAAAAGAACAGGATCAACTGCAATCACTTTCTCCTGTTTTCCAGCAATTATGTTTAACTGCTTTTATGGCCAGAGTGGTGTTTGTCACACAGGCCACATTCTGGAAAATAACTTTCCCACCACAAACCAAATTCTGCACAGAACTGACACTTCAGGTTGACTAACAAACTTGCGCAAGTATTTCAAATGTCTGACATCTGGATCCAGGTCTTTCCTCCTGGCGATGTTTTAACAATGCAATGCTAGATTTTAATTTATGACTCTTTCAGACAGGGCACAAACTCTGATAAAACCTCAAATCTGCTACTTTTCACAGTACCATTTCCATTCTGTCTCCAGTGAAAAATTGCCCTTCACCACACACACACACACATTCACGCAGTAATAATTAACTCTGAGTTCTGGCTTGGCTCCAATGTGTCCCTAAATGGCTCCATTCATGTAAATCATTCCTGCCTACAGGCCAGTCTGGGCACACACTGATAAGCACCACTCCACTGTGCTCCTGCACTCACCTACTGTGCATCTCTTTAAAAGTAAAGATTCCCATACATAAACACTGGCAATCACATACTCAGTACTGATATCAGAGATTCTTACCAATTACACAAATTTAAAATGGGCTTTTAGTGTGCTTGTTGATCAATGGTTTCATTTAGTGAATAGAAAAGCAGCTTTTACAAAACAAAACATTCATTCAGCTGCTGTATAGATCTCACATAAGTGATGACACTTCATTTACACAAGCTTCATTTCCACTTCACATGATGTCAACTTTTACATCCGACAAAATCCTTAATACAGTTATTAACTATTATTGATTAACAAGAACAAGAGCCCATTCATCGTGCAGCCGCAAAAACTGTTTACACACTGTTAAAGAATACCTGAATACGCTGTTACTCACAATATAGGCTTTTGTGCATTGTGTTGGTGTAAAATACATGCATGTGCACACTGACCTGAAGGCAGAGTCAAGAGGGGAACCAGCAGACTCGGAGGCGACTGTGGGAAGAAGGCCTTCAAAGACACACTCGTCTGAAACAACACAAAGCACAATTTCTCCTGAGCTTCATCAATGTAAGTCATACTTACCTTCAACTCATACATCACTGTGCTCCAAAAGCCTGAAAAATGACAGCTTCAATGGGAGGCTGTGTAACATTGATACAGTAGGTGCTAATGTGTAATGTAGCGTGTAATAGGTAGCGTTTAGTGCAGTGTGACTACAGCCATTAAAACTGAGGCTACTGTAAATACACTGCAGCACTGCCATCTACTGGTTAACAGAAGGGAAAGGGAATAAACCCTCTTCACAAAGCTGTGTATATATAGATACAATCTCATACCAACACAGTAAAACATTTGTTTTCTGGCCTTTTGACAGTAATGGTTAACATGTAAGTGTCAGATAATTCCCGACAGCCGCAATGAATGCGTGGATGGATGATCCCCCACAAAATAGCAGAGGATCTATGGGAGCTGAAGGGTGAGAGTTTTAGCAAAAGTTGAAAAGCACACAGTGACACATGAGTGTAACAGCTTACTGTGGTTTCCACACATTACAGGCAATTTATCTGTGCAAAGTTATTACCTGCAAACTAATGATGTGCGTTTGTTTTCTGTGAGGCAGAGGTGTGAACTGTGGTGTGTGTAGTGTGAGCAGCAGGTTTCCAGCTGGAGATCAAGTGAAAATGAGGTGGAGGATTCATCAAATGTTAAGTGATTCTGCCTGTAGAGGGGAAGTCTTTGATGTAAAAGTCCCCATTTTTCACTTTCCAGCAAAGATGGTGGATAAGAAACATGAGACATCTGTTGAAAAGTTCAGAATTTGTTACAGTGGGTGAAGTAAGTTCCCAGCTTCTGTGGCAATTAATGCTGAAAAGGAAAATGTTTAAACTACTTGATCACTAAAATGATCAGAAGTATCATTAAAACTGTAGCATCTTGATAAAAACAGAAATCCACATGGCCCCAAAATGTTTACACATGGGGTGGTGAAGGTTAATGGAGTGTCTCAGCTGTTTGTTTCCCCTTCAAACTTCAATATTCTGGCTTTTATCACTTTAAAACAAAGCTGTGCCTAATGCAGCGGGGCGGTGGACTGGAGAGACAACAAAACATTCACTGCTATTTTCTTCTCTATATATAAAAATAATATTAACTTTATTTTGCTAGAAAGTACAGCCGAAAAAAATCATTGATTTCCAAGTGAAATAAAATTCATTAGCCACAAGTCTGTTTTTAAGGAATTGTTGGATTGATTTTTGAAAAAAAAAATCATTTATAATGTGGAGATTTGCTGCTTTTTTCTTCATTTCACCCAACAGTAAACTGAATCTCTTATGATTATGGACTGATGGTTGGAACAAAGAAGAATTCTAAATGCGTAAATTTCCACTTTGAGAACTAAAATGTGCATCATGGACTGCTCTCTGATATTTCATGGCCTAATTATTAATCAACTAACTGATAATTTAAAAAAAAGGCAAATTAATTTCAAATGGAAGGAGCCAACAGTCATGTGAGATTTTCAGGTCTTTTTTTGAAATGACAAGGCCTACCTGAGGCTGCAGCAGTGCCAGCTCCCACAGGAAACACCTAGTAAAGGTTTGGACAAGTGACTTAACGGATTCATTTCCTTCAGCTTGCTTAAGGACGGATCTGCCAGGGAAATGCACAAACACACTCAAGTGTGTTAGTAATTAGCATTACATCGCAACATATTAAAAGAATCTGCAAACAAACACAAAGAAATGTAAACATCATGGAGCCAATACATGTTATATCAACCAAAAAATCCACACATGAAACGTCACAGCCACCCCGACTTGACACACCAGTCCAGCACTCACCTGAAGATGTCATTTGTAACCAAGAACAGCGAGCAGTGCTGAGCACAAGCTTTAGGCTGAAACACACACACACAAAAACAAATCATACAAGTTACACTGCTTTATAGATACAAGATCAAACACAAAAGACTGAAAATACAGACAATAATGAACTGAAAAAGATAATCCTTCGTTATAACAGTATGAGCGTTAATCACGAATACTGACCACTGGGTGTCACTGTTGCGTCGTCTGGAAACCTCCTGCTCTCTTGTCTCCCTGCTCTCTCTCTCTCCCCATTAAACACTCAGTTTACTACTCTGTCAGTCGTTCTTTCACACACCCAGAGACTCACTTACTTTCTCATCTCCTCCTAATGCACACTCATCATGTGTTTTAGATTTAACACATTCTAAAACGCCCCAGCGAAAACATTTAACAGCTGTACCGTTCATATCTTCTAGTCCCTAATTACCCCCCCCCCCCCCCCCCCTCCAACACATGACTTATATAAGTACATGTGTTTCACTATAGGAGGAGCACATGCCATCTACCTCACAGGCTTTACTAATGCAGAAATAAGTGATGTAGCAGTGTAAAGATTAAGAGGAGAAACAAATGTGAAGCAAGTTGTTTAATGGGTTTGATTTACTTAGTCAATTCAAAAGCCGCCATTTGTGTCAACAGTTCAAAATTTAAATGCCATCTGAGGCTGACTGTATACCTGCAATGGCAAATATGCACCAGTACTCCACAATCTGGTCTTATACAAAGAAGCTGAGGGCATTTTCCCTCCTGTCCAGAAACACTTCTACCTGCACAAGTGCCAGAGAATAATTACAATCACTGTGATATCAAACAGCCCCGCCAAGTGTTCACATGGTGTCATTACAATGTCAAAACATTGACTGTTTTTATCTTCATTTTTGACATGTCTGTTTCTTTTTTGACCTCGCAGTCTAGAAAATAGCATTAATCAAACAAAACAGGCTTTATATGTAATTGTTTGCGTGGGCATCAGAAATCTGCTGGCAGACGGTTATGTATAACAGTGTACATCTGCATATGCGGGTTGCATGCCAGCGCGCATGCATGTGAACTGTCATGGTTCCTCCTAGTGAAAACAGATGTTTTTTTCTTAGCATCCTCCTCCATACCTTACCACTAACACTTCAAGGAGGGTCAATTACAGCACGCAACAAACATCCTGTTTTTGGCAGTCAGGTCCAGGAAGTGAGCGTTTATTGCTATTGGGTCTGAGTTTCTCACTGGATCACAGGGGGGTGGGACAAGCCAAAATGAGGAATGTGAGCCTAATTTCATGTTTCTCATTTTTGATTGTAGTTTAAACAAGTCAGTGAAAGGGAAGCGAGGAGAGAGACAAACCAGTCTGCTCATTTGCCTCACATTATTTGGTCTTGCACATGTGTCCCAACAGAGATTTGTCTGCACGGACACTTGGACAAAACGCACATCTGACATCCAAACAACCTCAAGGCTAAGTGAAACCCAAATGTAGACCTTCTAAGCTCTTAATGACAGACACCATATACCAGATGTAATATCATAAACAAAAGCATGGCAACTGTCTGCATGTGTTAACGTTTGCATGCATATACAGTTGTGAACAAAAGTTTATATACACTTGTAAAGACCAAGCAGATCACAGCAGACCTGAGTTTCCAATGACTCCTTTAACTCTTAATTTGACATGATGATATCATTTAAACACATCACAAAAACAATCTAGATTTATTATAGGTGGAACTAAGACAAAATCAAATAGAAATATACATACATAATATTTGGTTAAATGGCTTTTGGCCATCTTTACGTCAACTTTTGGTTGCCATTCACAAGCTTCTGGCTGTACCTTTATCCTCTCCTTATAACAGGTACAGTTAAACAAAATTTGTTGGCCTTCTGGAAAGACTTGTTTCTTCGCCACACTCCACAGGTTCCTGATGGGGTTTGAGACTTTAGGTGCACCCAACTGCATCTATGACCAAAGCTTCTACCTAATGGTTTCAGGTTTTCCTGAAAAACGTGGAGGTAATTCTCCCTTTTCATTATTCTGTTTACTTTGTGTAAAGCACCAGCTCCACTGGCAGAAAAATAGCCCCAGAGCATAATACTACCACCACCATGCTTGATGGTAGGCAGGGTGTATTTGGGATTAAGGGCCTTACCATCTCTGCTCCGAACATGTTGCTAGTCACTGTGGCCAAATAGCTCAAATTTTTTGTTGCTAAAGACCACTGAACTTTCCTCCAGAAGGCCTTTTGTCCATGTGGTCAGCAGCAAACTTTATTTGAGCCTTGAGCTGCCGCTTCTAGAGAACAAACTTCCTTCTTGCATGACAGCCTCTAAGCTATTGGCAATGTAAAACACACTTCACTGCTGACACTGTTGTCGCTCCACAGCAGGTAGATAGTTTGTATTATTGTTTTCCTCATCATTGCAGTGACAGAATTTTGCCATGTACTTTATGCTTACAAACAATTGTTGGCACAGTTGATTTTAGGATCTGTAGCTGCTGTGAAATGGTTGTAAGTGATTTTCCTGACTTGTTCAAGTCAATGATTTTCATTTTCAGATCTCTGCTGAGTTCCTCAGATTTTCCTATTGTCGAGTTTGTGGCTGAGACTGATTCATGTATCAAGCGGGCCTTATTTAAATTGGATCAGAGAAGTCTGCAGTTGCAGTCAATTATAATCACTCACAGAAAGATAAGACGCCATGTAGCTAAGAAAATTCTATTAACATAGCTTTCTACATCACCAAAACTAATAATAATTCAAGTCATACTGTCATATTTCCACAAGACCTATAACAAACCTATAAAAGAATAAAAATGCATTAGTTTGTTGAGAAAAACACAAATAGATCAATTATTCTATCCTAAAAAATTAGAGGTTATAAGAGTTATTGGAAATTTAAGACCACCATGATATACATGGTCTTTACAAATGAATGTAAACCTTCGTTCACAACTGTATGTATGTATGACCTTATAAGGTGACGGTGAACAAATACAGTTGTATGAAAACGTGTGGCTCCTCTGGGCCTTACATGATTGCAAAGTTTATCGATTTGAGTGGAAAAAGATAAATGAAATCCCTGCGGCAAAAAAAATTATATTATATCACCCAGGGGTTCCCAAACATTTCCATACAATTGTAGATTCACGTCAGGACAGAGAAAAAAAACAGTCATCAATTGTTGTTCTGTTTCCCTTTTTCTCCCACACGCACTTACAAAGAGTTAGTTCAACTGTTTACAAAACTCCTCTTTCAAACAGTGTAGGTCCCACAAACACAAGATGATGGAATCAAGCGCAATCAGCAGACAGATATTTCAGTGCATGCAGTGGTAGTAATCCGTATCCATGTACACCAGTGTGTTCCAATCCATCTTAATTTTTTGAGAGAACAGTTCCTACACTGAAAAACTGTCCCTTGCTACCTTGTTATGTACACAGCTCAAGTGGACCATCACTCTGTGAAAACAAGAGCGACACAACTGACAAACTTTACCTTGGTTAATTGGAGGAAAATGGCAGGTAAAGTTTTGTTTCATACTTGAGTTTCAATGACATTTATAGCTACCAAAGGGAATGCAATCAGTAACGTAGGTAAACAGGATGCCATTTGTAAGCAGCACACAAGGTCATTTATTTATGCAGGGATTTGGCACAAACAATAGGTCGAAAATACATCTCCTTCTGACACAGCTTTAGATTCTGGTCGACAGCGCTGTATTTAATTTCTGCGTTTTGTCCGAGTTTCCTTGAATTGTGTTGTGTCATTGACAGTTTTAATTACTTTAATGTTCTCCTTATTTCTTTTAGCAGCTACAATAATTTGTTAAACAAGTTCCCATTGTGGGATAAAAAGCAGCAGTTGCTGACCAAGTTAAAAGAATACAACTCACTGCTGGTATTTTCTGATTGTATTGTAGTAATGACAACATCATCTTCCATAATCAGTCATAACAATCTATTAAATCAAGAATCACATCTGACTTTTGAACTGTGCATGATCTTAAATTATATGAAGTGAGGAGTGGCCAAGGGCTCAAGTGACAGAGAGTTCAGTACTTACCCAGCACAGTTAAGACTGTGTAGCACAAGCCAAATGATGTGAGATGCGGTTTAGAGCTCGCCAAATTATGTGAGATGCATGCAGAGCAAAGCCAAATGGTGTGAGTTAGCCAGGCAAAAACAGTCAATAAAGACACACCAAAGAAGCAAAGGAACGTATCCAAGAAGTATGCATATGAAAACATACCTCATAATAAAAAAGAAGCAAGGCCTATATTCAATCGATTTGGTTTCACAGTTTACAAAGCAGTTCAAAGTGGAGCTAAACACAAAAGGAGTGTGCGATGATTTCTAACGTGAGACAGTATAACTCAGGGCAGATGAGTCAAACTCTGTACATAACAAACTCATTTACCAGCAGTAGTATATCGTAAACTAATCAACACTCCTAAGGGCTGCCGATTCATGCAGCAATAAAACAGCAGAAAATGCCAAAGTATAGGGCACAGCAGTATGCACATTTCTCAGCAAATGTCAAGATGCAAAAGACACAGTAGTTATTCAACAGTGTATGGATGTTACAAACTTCTCTGAGGCACTTCGGATGCACATTTGATCACAATTTCCGCTCTCTAAATACAGTACAAAGTGCTTTGGCCTTTTGGATTGGCCAGTACTTCGCACTAGTAATTTTGCTGCCAAAATAGTTCATGAGATTAAAAAAAAAAAAACACCAGATTAAAACCACTGGCTGTAAAAAGCTAATGTGAAACAAATCCAGACATCTGTGTTATACAGAAAACTTATCAGTTAATTAATGAGTCAATTAACTGATTAGCTAATGCAGAAAAAATAATCAGCAATTACTCCAATAATCCTATGAAAACACAAAAATGCAAACAGATTTGCTGTTGTTTTTGTTGTTGTTATATCACTGTAAACTCTTTAAATGTTTTTGGCTCTGATAAACAGTAATGAGCATTTTTTTCCTTAGTCTTTTGACATTTTGTTGAGTGCAAATTAAAGAAAAAAAAATAAGGAGCAAATTTATAAACAAGTAAAAAAATAATTATTAGCTGCCACCCAAGACTAAAGTAGTCACATACATCAGGCCACTTAAGTGATGAAATTGTTGTATGAGATCATAACTACAACAGACTTTATCCTGATAGAAAGATTCCTTATAAAAAAATACCCACCAGCAGAGACTGTGCTACTTGTTGATGTAGCATCTGTGGTGTTGACGTCGTGTTGGTAACAGACTCCAGCAGACTGAGCACTGCCTCTTCCAGGCTAGGGAGGCTGTGATGCCACAAAGACACTAAGGCCTGCTCCTCTAATGACAAGTTCCGGCTGAAGGAAAAAAGCACTGATTAATTTCTGTCATTCAACACCATTGCAATTTTTATCTTCTGTTTGACATCACTGAATATATCACCAACCAAATTCTAGTTTGGAACTTTTTCGAAAATCATTTATGTCTACATATGTCTATAACACTGTTCCTTTATAATAGTTTACTCTGGAGTGAGCAGTGAATTAAGATTTCCAACAGCTATCATCATTTCTATGTCATCACTAGCAGCTGCAGAGTCACAAGTGTAATTTTTACATCTGTAAATCCGGAGAATAAGCAGTAAGGAGTCTACATGCTTTTGTCATTACATTATTGGGAATGCTTTAGTGAACTATACAGATTTCTGGCAAATAAAACGGTGAACCACACACAGTTTGCAGTACACACTATACTGCAATCAGTAATTAAAATGTACTATACAGTATAGCAAATAATCAGTGATCTGTGCTACAGCTGCAATCTGCAAGGGACTTCTCACATAACTCTGTTCATGTTGCCCTACCTTGAATAGGCAGAACTCAAAGCATCCAAAAAATCTTCGCTGAGAGCTTCTTTGACACAAGTCACTGGCTGCTGAAGTAACGCACCGATGAGAGGAGAAGCTTCGGGACAAGTAATCAGGGGAACACAAGCATCTGAAGTAGCCAGAATATTGTCACATGAACACCTGCAAGGAATAATTCATGTTAATTTTTATGTTGAACATGAAGAGCTGTATTATGAAGACAGATAAGATAGGAATGCTTCCATCCTAGGGGCCTTTGGTTTTAATGTTCTTTGATTCTTTCCAGAGAAATGTATTATTTGTGTATGTTTTTTAAAATGCATACCCTATTAGGTTCAAACAATCAATCTGAATATGAACAGAGGTGCATACAAACCAACACTACTCACAACTTTGCAAGTTAATTAAAACATCTTGAACTAAGAATCAGCAGTTAAAGTCGGCATCCAGTAGAGCTGCAACAACATTTTACAACTATTGCGATGACTGATTAGAACCTTTTAAATGTAGGAATTTACTGATTTTCTCCGTTTTATATCATTGCTGGATAAATATTTTAGGGTTCTGGTCTGTCAAACACATGAAAGCTGAACACTGTCTGGGAAACTGTGGCGGCTGGTTTTATCACCATTTCTTGACATTTCATAAATCTATAAAATGTACAAATTAATTAGCAGATTCATTAATTATGAATGTAATAACTGCAGCCCCGGTTTCTACTGTGACTGTGTGTGACGGGTATGTTTGCCTCTGATTTATGTTGCTCAGAGAACAGCAACTCTTCCCAACGTTTTCCTGCAGCAGTGCCACCATCTGGAATGCAGAAAACAGCACAATTTACATACACGGCATGTTGACAACAACAATCATATGTAGTATCAATTCATTCAAGAATTACCTGTAAAAACACACTGATAATACCTTTGTCAAGACGTTAAGATGGTACTCTTTAGCTGGTACACCCATATGCTTCATTAGCGCCTGTGCTACACCATCGTCTTCTTCTGTAGCAAGCTGACACAACACTTTCTGTGGGAGAGCAGGCAACACAATGTGCAGCAGAATATTAGTGCTTTATGTGTGTATCTATAAAAGTGGACATGACTTTGATACAGTCTACCCAAATCCCCAGATCCATAACATCAAAGCTAATGAGTTACTGGAATATAGGATGACTCTGTTGGCGTTACATCATTTGAACCACATGAGTGGAGAAAAGGTATTCCAGTAAGTGAGAATGTATGGACAGCATATGAGCAACTTCAGATTTGAACATTCTTTGTTACAGAGAGCCATGGTGTTTTACAAGAATTTTTTAAAAAGGGGCCTCATCATACACTGATAAACTAGACTAATAAACTCAGCTGATTCTCGTCGGTGAAAAACGCTAGTCATAATGAAGGAACAAAGAGTGGGAACACAGCACTCAAACTGTAAGTAATAATGTTCCAGGAGTGGTTCTCAAAACATTTCCAAAAAAGACTTTTTTTCTCAGCAAATAAAGTAAATATGTTGCGGCAGAAGAAGGGTTGAGACACGTTGGCTTGTCTTACTTTCAGTATTGTCAGAAAACAAAAAATATTTCCACACACCATTCAGTGGTGTAATGATTAATATGCTGAATGTTTGACAAGAATTTTCTTCATTATAATTCAATCTGATGCGCTACGAAAACCCCAAAACCTATAACATTAAATTAGGGATTGATTTAAACCTTAGAAGCAATCTTCTCCATTTGACCACCAAGTTGACTCACTGGCACAAGATGGAAAGTGAGATCCAACAGAAACAACCGAGGCTTCACATCTTAAGCACACATCTGTTTTCACAACTGCGATGAACCAAAAACACTGAAACATCCACACCACTGAGAGCAGACTAAAAAAGTATAAATCCCTTTCAAACTACAGATAAATGAGGCTCGACGAGAGACGAGCAGAAAACGAGATTAAGAGAGGCACAATTTGGGGAAAAAAAAGTGCACATAAAACAAGAAGCGAACAAGAAAAAACAAAACAAAATCTAAGGCAGAGGAGTGCTGCAGTGCTGTTCATGGAGCTGTGTGGTTTCTTTGGCCAGGCCCTACAGCACGCTAAGATGCTTACCCTCCACATAGTCTTACAAAACAACCCCAATCACTACCATCTGAGAGCCCTCAAACCCTGCACATTGAATGCACACAAAACCAATGACACTTATCCCACCCCTGGTAAGAAGGCTCGGTGGGGCTGGGGGATGAGAGGGAAGGAAGGCTGGTTCGAGGAAATATCAGAGAGAGACTGGAACGCAATTCAATGGCTGCATTTGAAGCGGGGAAACCGGGTGTGGTCGCCAGAGGAATGGGATGAAGGGCAAATGGATAGATGGATGGCAAATACTTTAGGTCAAAAGTCATCTTTCTCACAGAAAACAGCAACTGAGTTGGCTTTGGGGACACGGACAGGCTGCTGCCACAGAAATTATCCCTCCATAAATCTAAAATTAAAACAGAGGATGTAGAAAAATGCACAAGGCAAAGACTTGGGGTTGTTTTTGATGGGTGTCTGTTAACAATTACTAAGCTATGATTGAATTCTCCCAAAACCAGGGAAAGGCTCAAGTATAGCCTCAGATGGTCAAAACAGCAAAAACAAAAAAAAAGAAGAAATGAGGGATAAGAGTGCAGAAAAGGAAGGCTGATCCGAGAAAATGTTGAAGTTAAGAGCAGCTGTTTCAAAATGGTGCACTGATTGCTCAGATTGAAGAAAAAGTGCAATTTGAAAAGAAATGTTTATATTTTTAGAATCACTAAATCAAAAGCCCAATATATCATGCTTGACTAAAAGCAGGCATTTGGACATTTTGAGATGCTTACTTTTACAGGAAAATCTACTGTTTGTGAGTTATGCAGCCACATAACACTGATGTAAACAGCTTTCTAACATTGTGACAAATGTTCATAATTTGATTAAGTTCTGCTTGGTATTAGCTTTCAGGAGCGACAGCAGTTTCCAATTCACTGCTTCATTTTTTGGTTGGAGGCATTTTTTGTTGTTTTTTCCCATCTGGGTCATAAATTGTGCTTTAAAATGAAAAGTAAAGCAAAAATGCTAGAATTAAATCTGAAAGTAATTATTAGAAATGGCAGCACAGTGATGCTTCTTCAATCTTGTGAGATTAAAGGAATAGCTTGACATTCTGGAAAACAGGCATTTTTTTTGTTGAAAGCTAGTTTAGAAGCTCCTTAACGTTAGAATTTATCATAAATGTAGATAAATATTAAACACATATATCCAGCCAGTATTTGTGTTGTATTTAGTCACAGTGAGAAACAGTCACTGCCTATAACGGTCTTAAAGAAACACAGCCATTTTTATATTTCTGCTTGGGTACAGAGTTAACAAAAAAAGCTGAGAGATCAGTGCATTCCCCAAAAAGTCAAATTATTTTTACTAGATTTAAAAGAGCAGAATAGAAAAGCTCATTTCAGTCAGTCAGGCAGTGATACCCAAGTTGATTCAGAAAGGTAAAGCGGGATCATTATTGTTATAAAACCACTTCCATCTTCAAATAAACACGCTCCGCTTAAAACATCCCCCGCCTTATATATAGTACCTCTAAGTGCAAGAAATAATAATATATACTGGACAAGACACCTACAAAATGATACATCTTCACTACAATAAAAAAGAAAAACAGTCAGGTCAAGGTCATACACCCCAAAAGGCACATCTACATTACCAACAGGCTTAGTGTGCGCAATATGAATGAAATCCCTCAACTAGTTTCTGAGATATGATCCGGAAACAAAAAAATATTTGGAGTGCCTCACTATGACCTTGAAAATCAGGTCAAGGTCATACACCCCAAAAGGCACATCTATACTATATAGAGATGGCCTGGGTGCAATATGAGTGAAATCCCTCAAGTAGTTTCTGAGATATGCTCCGGAAACGAAATGCGGACGGACGGACGTACGGACGGACGGACGGACGTTCCCACGCCAATATCCCCCTCCGTGCCTACAGCCGGCGGGTGATAATAAAAAACACACAGAGAGAATAGCAGCCAACTTGCACCAATAGTAAGAAATATGTTCAAACTAAAAAGCAGCCACAGTGGCTCCAGGGGCTACCTGTGGTTCACCCTGTTGGAGTCACCATACTACAGTGACTGTACACATCAAAGATTAAGCTATCAAAAAGTTCATCCTTTCACCCTCTAATATTACGCTTTCATGCTTTATTTATCTGTCATCGCCTCAAAGATCATGCCATGTTGCTGCAGCACTGTGTGGTCCCTCTGCTGGTACAGGATGTCGAGAAGCAGACCAATTGAGTTAATGACTATCTGACATAGCCTGCAGCTATGTGGCTGTACCCAGAATTCATCAAACCCAGTGAAAACACTTAGATGTGGAGAGGAGAAGCAGACAGGGAGGGGTGAAGCAAAAACATAAGGGAGAAAAGACAAGATAGTCAATGCACTAGCATAACATAATGAGAAAAATATATGTGGTTACTAACAGTATATACAGTAGCAGAAAAACACATGTATTTGTACAAATACTCGAAAAACATATGCATGCACAAACTTACAAAAGACATAGAATTTAGGTGCCACTTAGCACCAGACCCTCAGTTTATTATGGAAGCAGTGAGAAAACAACGTTGGGGAGCAAGATCAGAGAGGGCTAACAGAAAACAGGCCGCATTCTGCATTCCAGGACAGGCAGCCCAACACAACGCAGACACAGGGAGAGACACAGAGGCAGAGACAGACTATCTCTGGCCTAAAACCATACATCTGCCCTGCTCCCCCAGACGGGCTGAGTTGTGGTGAAAAGGGTTTTTTGTGCTTGCCGCCATTGCTGTCATTTGTGGTAAGTGGAAGCTTCTTTGGGGGATAAGAGAAGGACAATAGGGAGAAGCTGCAGAGGTGCTTATGAGTTTACTGTACTTGTGCTAGGACTTTTTCAACCAGTTCCCTGCTAAATAGAATACATGCTTGTAATTTTAGCAAAAATGGCCCCAGTGAACCTGACTCTGGTCGAAATAGCCCCATGCAATATGAAATGTTAAAATACAGCACATACCTAGACTGATTTTTAAACGTCTATTAAAGACCACAGTGCAGCAATTAACTATTATTATTACTGATTAATCAGTCAATCGGTCTCTTGATTCATCAATTGATCACTCTGTAAAATGACAGAAAACAGTCAAACTTTGTTTGCCCATAGTCACATCTTAAAAAGTGTTATCCTGTCTGAGCAAGAGTAAAGAAAACAAAAATATTGGATCTACTGCCACAGAAAACCTGAAACTGTAACTACTGAATTTGTGGACATTTTACTTATTACTGATTCAAGTATCACAACAGGTAGTCATAATATTAGCCAATCAAATCACCATTTCAGCACTAGATCAAAGCACTTGTTCCTTCTGATTTCTGTAGGAATCAGAAAAGATGTAAACAGGCACTAACTATGTAATCATAACCAATTCTCGTTTTGCACATACATCATTAACAAAAACACACGACACAGATGCAAACACTACCATGCACACATGCACTCCACTTCCCCTCTCATGGGTCAAAGACCATCTGGCAAATTCAAGGTTTACTTTCAAGGCCCTGTTTTAATTAGTAAGATGTTTTATTAGATGAGAAATTAATCAAAAGAATACAAACACACAGTTAATCTGGCAAAAATGTGAAGGTTCCACATTGTTTATCATAAGCCATCTGTGTGAACCCTCTCAAAGTTGAAGATTGCAGAATGTTTTCTTCCCTCTGTTCTCTTTCCCTCCTTTGTTCGAGCGCCTTCAGAACACACAGTGAGTATGATCAGCTAGCTATCATATAAAAGCTGATCCTTCTCTTGACAAGAGGCAGTGAAACAGTCAATTTTAATTTGCTTTCAAAATATCTTTTACAGTTTGGAGCACAAAGGCTTAGGCTAGCAGAGGCCCAGTCTACTTCATTCATTATCCACGTCCAACTGGAGAGGAAAGAAAGAGAGCTGGCGAGCAAACTCCTATTAAAAGTAAATTAGACAGAAAATCTCTTCAGCAGCCTAAAGGCAGTCAAAGAGAGATTCTTTTAAGAATATTAAAAGAATGATCCGGAATTGCCAAGAAAACATGTATGTCAAGTCTGTCCAGAACTAATTAGGACATAAACAGCAAATACGTCTGGCCTGAAAACAACAAGAATAAGCATATGACAATAAGTACACAGTTACCGACAACGAAACACAACTCATACTCATGTATAACTGTTCTGGATACGTCTACGTATGTTTTTGTGATGACTGAAGTCTAATAATAATGAAGCCAGAGCAGATACAGTCCATTAAAAGTTTCGATGTCAAGTGAAACAGAAATTAAACTTAAGAATTCTACTCATTTTTCCCCCACCTTCACCGTACGTTCCCTCGGTGATCTTGGATGTCACTATTCTTTGCCTAGTTGCACTGACTGTGCATTATGTAATTATATTATGTTTCTGTGTATTTTTTTTAACTTAAACAAATAAAATTGTAATGGCCAGAAGTTTTGAAGAGAATGACGTGGATTTACATCAAAATCAATGGGTTCTTTCTATGCCCATGCTCCAGTTCTCCGCCAGGTTTCATGAAATAGATCAATAAAGTGTGCCTACATCAGGTGACTCAGGTTCAGTGAGTACGCTTCCATTGGCCTAGGAGCTGTCACAAAAGTAAAATATGTCTAAACATTGTTTATAATCTTGAAAGGCTTTCCAATGCACAGACTGCACTTTTTTTGCTTCTGTCTGCAACTCGTACAAGAACTACAAACTGCCACTGATGGCTTGACTAGATTTATAATCTTGCTTAGTCATGTTTTCAAGAGCTAATTCCTGATTTACGCAATAATTTCTATTTAAGAAAATTTTGTTTGATTCAAGAAAAAAATAGTTCTTTAAGCATTTTGGACATTATTAAACAGTTTTTAGCATGAAGTAACATGAGATAAAAAAATAATAAACACAAAGAACATCACTCACAATAACTGAAGTGTTCTATTGGGACTGGTATCAAAATATATCAAATAATACTCAACCTCACCCGGCTACTTTATGGCCTTTTTAGTATTTTTTATTTTTGTACCTTAATTACAGTAAAGTGATGGTGTAACAGTAAAGAGATAACTGGATGGTAGTTCATGATTGCTTACTCAATCACTTGGCCAACAGGGCACCCTTGCCTAATTTCTACCTTAAATGTGTTCCTGAATTTCAGTTTAAACTGAGATTGCTACCACAGACAATGTTGCGTTGATAGGCAGTAACTGTACAGTACATGCAAAGACTGGGTGAATCCAAAAGGTATTAATTAGGTTGGTATGTAAATGCAGTCAATATTATAAATGTATTGAACTGACCTGAGTCATGGGTTGTGCATTAATTATTATTCCCTGAGTTCTGCATTAACAGAGATAACAGAGAGTATCCAGTCCATACCCGTATCCATTGGTTGGCTTTTCTTTCCACAGCATTGCTTGGATGCTCTGAATACAGTCCCCACAGACACTGGAGCAGCAGGTTTCTGCTCGTATCTGCAGACAATACGCCACACATCATGTCAGATTCATCACCACCATTATTACCTCTATGTAAGAGCTTCAAAACCACTACTGATGGAAAGCAAGTTGTTAGGAAGGTTCACTCACCTCCTGCAGTGACATACGGGTTCCAGCACAGTCGACCCAAAAACTGGCCTAAGAGAGGCAGCTTCTTCATGGTTTCTGCTGTGGAGCTCTAAGAGACAAAGAGAATAAAACTGATTTAACACTGTACATGTTTTCAGTTTTGTATATTCTCACATGTCTGGGAAGGAACATACATCAATATTTTTATTTGGCACATAATCAAACTAAACTATGACACAAGAGGAGCCGGTGTAATAAATGATCTTTCATCATTTCTCTGTATAGCAAATGTTTACACCTCATCACCTGTTTCAGCCTCTTTTGTTTCACTCCTAACTTAGCAATATTGTGTCACAACACAGAACTTCAGAAGACGCAGTCACAATTCTACTTAATGGATGAGGGAACTGAGCAGAGCAACAGGCCCATCCACAGGTGTACAGTACATAGCTCATGCATCACCTTTGTTTCCTGTGTTTTGGTCAAAATACAACTCCTTCCATAGTGTCAGTAGTGATAGATACAGAAAACAGAGCACTGTGCAGAGCAGGGCTCTGGTAAAGTGTGCTATACCTGTAAGAGTTTAAGTATGTGTGTGTCTGTGCTTGTTTATCCAGCTCAAAATAAAAGACCATGTGATATACTTCACCTCACAGCCAATTAAAACACACAGCGAGTTTTTAGGCTACAGCAGACGCTGGTACTAAGAACTGGAACAACCTTTAATCCTGACTTCCTATTCATTTCAACATTATACATATCCAAATTTCTCTGGACAAATAATGGAAAAATCAAAACATGGTCACGTCTGGAGCATGTCATCATTTCTATTATTTAGTACAATAACTAAACAGAAGGTAAAATTTACAGCTGGTACAACTGGTAGCTCAGTAGAAGCAGAAACAACTAATATTTCTATTTTGCTATGACAAAACCAAGCACGTGTGTTATTGTATGTTCTATAGGTCAAGCAGGAGACTGACACAAAAAAGAAACAACTAATATTTCTATCTTGCCATAACAAAACAATGCATGTTATTGTATGTTTTCTAGATCAAGCAGAAGACTGACATGAAAACTTTCAGTCTGGATAAGAAGCTTCAAGATATTTTTAATCATGATAACTGTAAGTAAACAGGTGTATTGTTTTTGTCCAATCTTATTTTCTTTCTGGGTTTATTACATCAACACAGAGTAGATTAGGTTTTACGATACGATGACTGCATTGGGACATGGAAGAAAACAGATCAAAGAGTTGATGCATGACTTAAATTTACAATCCTGTCTGCATGTGTGCATGAATCACGTACATACGCATGGATAGAATCACTTATTACTCAACTCATATTAATACACTTCACCTCAAAGTTAATTGAACTCTACAGCAAAGCTTTGATGCCAGAAAACCCCACACAGTAAAATCTGGCATGTGACAGTTGTAAGTGAAGCAATGTGCTTTTGTTCAATCAAAGACAACTCTGCGTACTCGACTGAAACAATTAGTAGATTAACAGAGAAGACAAAGGAGAAATGAATAATCTACAACACGCAACTATTAGGAAGCTGTGAATTCAATTTATCTTAAATATCTTATAATATTTGAAAAGTATGGCAGTGGAACTGGAACAACAAAAGCATTGCTTGGTTTCTGGTTCAGACTGAAGTGAAATGGTGACAGTGGTAGTGGATACATGGTACTCTAGATTGAATATTTCATGCTATTCAGTTTACATAGGTCAAAATGTGAGCATATCATTTCGTGGGGTATAGTGTGCTGTCAGGAAGAGTAGGCAGATGTTAAACACACACTGCACAGTGCTGAAGGCGGATGAACTGAACATACAATTCAGTGAAAGTAATGTCAGCAACAGTGTCTGGTATTGCATGTTCTGTTCACACTGTCAAAAGGTTGTGGAATGTTGTCCCTTATTGTAGGGTATGTGAATATTTGCCACTTAATATGCCAACACATAACAGTACAACAACCAGTTTGGAGTTGTAGCCCAGTCTGCATCAATGACTGACACCAAACACACACAAACGAGTCAAGGCATGGAGATTATATGAGTGTTGTGAGGAACACTGTCTCTTTAGCAAAAGTGACAGTTCTTTTTTCACAATTACACAGAAATTTGTAGCGACATACCAAATTTTCATGTGATAACAAGAAACATTGGTTTTGGAAAATCACAATGTTGTGATATAATTACATGACGTAAAATTTGTTTCTCACAAGAGCGCTTAAAAAAACATAGAAAATAGGTACTTCATAATAAAAGAAACGCTGTAATAACATGAAAATGATCTTGAAAAATGAAAACATTTCTTGTTACACAACTAATCAATTGACTAAGGAAATAATCACCAGATTAATTGACAGTGACAACTTGTTATCCAATAAACCTCAATGACATACGTACATTATAACATGAACTTTATCAAAAGTAAGTAAGGTACTTTCTCAATGAGTTCACTGTGTCTTCAGGAAAAAAATATGTCTTGGTATTTGGAAAGAAAATTTTGCATTTTGAAAAAAGACCACCATGTAGTTTTTGTAGCCAGCAGGGGGTTTTCATAAAATGACAGACAAGGAGGAAACAAAAAACAAAGGAAAAAGATTGTTTCAACACCAATCAGTGGGCAGTTATTAAACAAAAATGATGAAAGCAATCTTTCAGTAGTTTCAAAGTAATGTACTATTATTTGAGAAAAGTAAAGATAAGGCAGCTTTAGGCTTTTGCATTAAAAAAGAGCATCAGACTGTCAAGGAGACTAACTTGACTCATTCAAGAGGATGAGATCACCGTTAATGGGAAGCATAATGGTAATAGGCCAAGAGGAGTTCCTCTAAATGGCCCCACATTTTGCCCAACAACACCACCAGTGTTGTCTGAAACACAGCCCTCACACTTGGCCTTCCCATCAGTCCAACAGCCCATATTAAATACTGTCTGTGTGTGTAGACACATGCATTTTTGTGTTGCTGATTCAAATGAAAAGGAATGCTCATTTAAAAAAGTAAATTTACAATGCTTTGTAACTGCAGGAATGCCCCTTAGAATGAATAATCAAAAAACAAATCAACTATCACTGATAAGCGTGATAAAACAAGTATCAAAAATTTGTCGACATTGTCCTTAAATATGATCAGGAGACCATGTGTCTTGTTTTTGGGGACAGACATCTCAGACAGAAGTGACTGATTATGTACTGGCTAAGGAGCCAAACAGGATAACTTTATAGACAACAGTAAAGAGAACGGTGAGGTAACACCTCTGTCTCTGTCATCACTGAGCCACAATCAGATGTAGGCATGTGAATAAGTCGTGGGTTCCTCCTGGGATTAGCACCAGACAAGACAACTGCGACTGGCTTTAAGAAATACAAACAAGCCATAGTGTTTTTCCACGAGGTGTAGCAAGTTGCAGCCAGGCTATTCTGCTTCAGCACTGTGGAGAAAGGCTTGGCTATGCACGACTACAATCAGAACAATCCTGAGAACATTTACAAGAACGTATTGCAGGAATTCCTACATTCCATTCATCTTTAATTAATGCTACAGGGTTTCCTGATCATTTCCCTTGAGGAGTGATATAATACTACATCTGTCGTGTAGCAACTAAATTAAAAAGGGGATCTGACAAGCTGTACAAAAATGTCATAGGTGTTCATACATAAACACTTTATGGAAGTGTACAATTGGGTGGACGTGCTTGTTATCGCTCTTGATGAGAACCAAAAGGAGAATAAATACCAGTCACACATCTGTCCTTCTAATATGAAACTGAAGCCAGCGGCATAGATTAGCTTAGCGTGAAGACTAAAAGCAGGGCAAAACATCTAGCCTGGCACCATCAAAAATGTCATTGTCAGCACCCCACAGCAGATAAACCTCCTTTGTTCAATACTTATAAAAATGGAGGAGGCAAAAAGCCAATCTGTGGTTATACGCGGAGGCACAGTGACTTCTGAGATGTCCACTGGTTGCCAGGCAACCTCACAGTGATAACAAGACTCCAGTAAGTTACTGCATCTGGCTTACAAATAAGTTGGCATACAACGCACTGTAACACAGCAAACTGTCATTTTTACACTTGAGTGTTTGTACAGATTAAACCAGTGAGATACAGTTTACCAAACCTGTAGAGGTACTGGCAGGTACTGACAGATTCATGTTTAATGTTATTGCTTCCCTGCTTTAGTTTCATACAGAGTGGACAGATAAATGAGTGGTATTGGTCGTCTCATGAAACATCTCTGTGAGATTTCCTGAGCTCTCTCTATTCTATTAAGAAAGACAAGGTTGAGATTAAAAAAAAAAGTCCTTCACTGTTCTCACCAAGTGTAAACCTGGAAATTAACAATAACGACGAGTATTTCTCATTTTAGGCCATAAACCACAGGAAAGTTGTAAAGTCATCAAAGGATGCAAAATGCTGCCAAGAAGCAGGCTATCCTCAGCTGGTCTTTTATGAGTCCACTGCCAGTAAAAAGGATTTCAACCCAATTAAGCTACACCATTCTTTTTCTTCGTATCTTTCTTTGTATCCGCTCCATCACTCTACAATCGCTGACACCTCTGCATGACGCATACCCAGAATAATGCTAACAGAAAAGGAGACAGACAGAGAAAAATAATAGTCTCTCAGCGCTTGATCTATAAAAACATACGGCTAGTTGCCAAAGCAAAGAGGAAGCAGAAAGTAAGACAGACAGAAACACTGGGACTGAGTCTAACCATTACAAAAGTGTTACAGTCAAACATATGGAGTGTAGAGCATCACAATTAAAACTTGCAAGGGCACCATGAGTGTAGGACTAAGAAAAAGATTCCTTATTTGAGAAAAAGAAAAAAACATGGGAGAGAGGAAAAAAAGGTTACAAAAAGCAGCGAGACAGAGAGTCCTGAGGAGAAAAAGCTGGAAAGAGGAGGCATGACCACAGCAACTGAAATCTTGCAGTACTGCAGTCCTCCTGTCCTCTGCCTCCTTCCCAAATTTGCTGGACCTGATATGTGGATACATTAGGTTAGCGCTGGAGGTCCCAATGCGGCTATTACCTGACTAACTCAACATTGCAGTGCTGCCAGCCAGACATACACAGCCTCTGCACAGCACAGAGCACCTTCTGTTAGTGGGACCGTACCAATGCTGGACTTACTGTTCAAACCTCGGCTTGGACGGAGAGTGAGTGTGTGCATGTGCATGTTTGGGCATGTGTACGAGACTTGCTCATGTTTGCCTTAACTTAGTGCTTCATAAATCACACGGTCGCTTGGGTCTTGAGTCTAATTGATTAACTGTTCTAATTTATTTCATTAGGCAAGGTGTGATGAGCCTGTAAAGGAGGCGCCTGAGTGGATATGGAGCATCTAATTAGACTTAACAGGCATCTAGGATGTCCAGTGTAGCCACACTACTATCTGAATTAGTCAAGAACATAAATCTCAGAGCTGAATCAGGAAGGTAACAAAGTTTAGAAAATATTGGTTGTGAAGATATAGGCTCATCTTTTCACTCCATGTGCTTACCATGTTGCTGATGTGTGCGAGAAGCTGCTGCAGGAAATCCCTCAGTCTGTTCAAGTGCAGACAGGTGTCTTTCTGAGTGTCTGGACTGTCAGCCTGGCCCCAAGCCACTGCTTTGTCCAGCCAGAACTGCATCTCCTGGACATTTAACAAGGGCTCTGCTGTTTGTTGGGGCTGGCTCAGTGGCTGCAGCTCAGACATTTGGCTGCTTGTCCAGGCAAATTTACTTGGGAGCTAAGAGAAATCCTACGAAAGATAAACAACAAGACTATTATGAGGTCCAAGGATTACACAGAATGCATTTTATCATCTGGTCTTTATCATTTTGATTTTGTAGGTATTAGAGCCAAGCATTGGCAACATGTTTACATTTGATATCCTGCCTTTATATAATGAATCAAAATAACACAAAACAACATGATGATGACTCTTTGAAGTTTTTGAACACTTTTTGGAATCTGGAGACATTTTTATGAGTGGTGCCTGTTTGACTTGTATCACGCACATGTGCAAAACCGGTATGCCTGTCCGTTGGGAATAAGATTCACACTCCTGCCTGTTTCACACTGTTCCACTGACCATTGTCTACAAAGGCTATACAAAATCTAAAATATATGCAATTTGAAAAGTGCACTTTCCAAGGTCTGTGTGTAATGAAATGCACTGAACACATTTGCTTGACCACAAGGATACACACGATGTGCTTTGGTGAGAAAGCCTGAATGAAAACTGAAATTTTGTTTGTTTACAAGAAAACTCCACAGGGCACATTGAACCTTGAACAAAGAAAGACCAGAGACACTATTTAATGCAGCATAAGTAGTTTATGCTGTGAATGAAGCTACTGTTAAGGCCTACTAATTAAATATTCATAAGCCAAGATGTACCAGGATAATTAAATAATATAAACACAACCAGTGCCCCTACAGTCAAAAACAACAAAGATATTCAGTTTCCTATTACATAGGACAAAGAAAAGCTTGGAAATCATCATTTTAATAGGAGCATGTGTGGTCCACGTGATACACAACTTTCTACAGAAGAATGTGTGGCTAATGCAAAAATAAGTGGATTAATAACAAGCAGAAAATAAAGTGAGGCAGAGCGTGTTCATCTGGTTATGTTAACTTCTTATTACCACAGTGTAATGAACAAACTTTTAAGCTCCAGGCAATCAAGGCCTCTCTCACACATTCATGACAGCCTACTGAGAAATAAACAGTATATTCTTCGCCTTTTATGAAGACGGCGAGAAAAATGTGGGGGGCAGATCATGAGCGTGTGTGTGAAGATGTGTTTCATGTCTGTATATAGCCTGAGAATGGTGTGTGCGTCTGTGCATGTGTGTGCATTTGTTGTTTTTTGCCATAATGACAGGTCTGTGTGGGACACCACAGGGTTGTGTTTTATGATCACCTCGTTACACACGATTTGTTTAATGTCTTGCCATCATCTCTGCTGGAAAGCCCCTATGGCTCGCTGATGTGAATATATAAATACTCATTTTCGAGGAGGAAAAAAGCCAAACCAAATTAGTAACAAACGCCTCTTATTGACTTGTGTCTTAGGGGCTCTGTTTTTAGTAAAGCAGAGGTGCAAAAGAACTACCTGCTGAATATATAAGCAGCAGACAGTCTCACCCACAATCCCTGACACACAGATGACTACATGTGCATACGCTGGCACAAATAAACTGTAATTATAAAAAAGTTGCTGGTGCAAACGCATGTCACACAGTCAGAAAAATATGTCCATGCACAAACCCATTCGTCAGCAGCTCCGGTGTTGGCTGAACATATTCTGGAGCAGGAACGAGATGTGACTGGTCAAATATTATCTTTGAAGATTTGCTAAACTAAGCTTGTGGACTTTGGGTTTCGCTGAGTTTGCTGTTCCAATTATAAGATTGTTGACTTTATTTCAGTATAATCAAATCAGTTAAACATCACTTTCTGCAAATTTACTTCTGTATGCTTCAGTATGTTATATTTAAGAAGACCTGGATTAAATGACACTTATGTATGGGCTGTCTGAATAATAGTCATAAAAGGAAAAGTTATGTTCTGCCGATTTAGAGTAATGTAATACATTTCTTCATCATTTTACCCAAAACTACAGCATTCAGGCAGGGTCATGAAGAGCCACTTAATGGTTTGACAAGTACAGAAATTATGAATCACATGGTATGATTTTCCTATTCAGCAGATCTCAAACCCAACTATAAAACATACAATTAAAAAACACCTTCTGGATAAGCGCATTCAAAACACTAAGTAGTGTTTCATTTCTCCAATAGAGTTTTAGGAACTTCAAGAACTGCAGCTTGTGATAACCCAGCAACCCTGCCAAAGAACCCCTTAAAGATGACTGTTTACAAATATTTTTGATTTGCTGATTGATCCACAAAATGTTGTAAAACTGCATTTAAATGCTAAGTTAGCCAGCAAATTAATGCATTTTTATTCCTGATGAATCAGTTAATTCTATTATCAGATCATTTATCATTCCTACAATTTCCAACAACCCAGGGTGATGCCCACACATTGCTTGCTTTGTCCAATAGTCAAAAACCTAAAAAAAAATATTCCGTTTTCGACATAGAACAGTAACAGAACAGAGAACCATGTTTGCATTCATCAATGACAGAAACTTCCTAAAGTACTAAATTATCAAAACGGTTGTAGATTAATTTCTAGTCAATCAACAAATATTCTATACAACTAGTAATTTTAGCTCTACTCATCACAACTTCAAAAAAGAACAAGTGACAATTCATTGCATGCAATAACGACCCCTCACCACAGGATGCCAGTGTTTCCCCCACTCTGCTGTGGTGACTAACACATGGTGCTAAACTGTCAGTTCAATGTAAAGATACATAAGAACTCCAAAGAACAACTTCTGTGTGTCAGTCGGTGTATGTCATAACTTCATGAATAAACCACATTTGAACTTTTCTTCACTCTTCTTCGCTGAATTAGCTGCCCCTATTTCAGCTGTTAGCTTGTTAGCAACTTAATTCCTCTATAGTCGCACAACTGTTTGAAACACTAGCTTCAAATGTAAACTTACGTGTAAGTGTAAGTCGTGTAGTCATAAAATTTGTATCTCCACCGAGCAAAAGTCACCTATATCCATTCATTCTTCGCGTCTTCAGATAAATAGACGAGATTTTCGTACCGCGATGTCAACAAACTGAACTTCCCTCTTCTCCCGGAGTTCCGCGTATCAAAGACGATGATTGGCTGAGGTCCGTGTAATCCGCCGATGTCATTCTAGCACTGCCTGCTGGGAAATTGAGTCACATGGCTGAACATGCAAATTTTGCATGCAGGGTTTGAGTGGTAAAACGGCATTCCACGGCCGTTTTCGAGTTCCTCGCCCACTGAATTGTGAATGTTTATTATGGCAATATTTTCATCTTGTGATGATTGAAATAAGTTTTGTGATAACCACCTTAGTGCACTCATAAGTGTGTTGTACAAGTCTTGCAAGTATCAGCCAAGGAAGTTAAAGTCAGCCATAATACCCACACAAAATAAGATAAAACAATGTGCAGTATTGTAGGAAATAAGTGCCAAATATTATAATTTTAACTTTCACTTTAAAAGAAATGATGTTTAGTGTGAGCCTGTAATGCTTTGGGAGTTTGCTCAACATATGTCTTGCACAGAAAGTGAACACTGCTTTCCCAACGCCTGTGATAAGACAGTTTAGATTTCCTTGGAAATATAATCATGTTAATGTAAATCAGCACTATCGAAATACAATATTTTATTGTGCTGAACATAAAGAGAACACCACAAGCTACACTCCCCTCCAAAAGTATTGGAGCAGTGTGGCCAATTCCTTTATTTTTGCTGTTGACTGAAAACATTTGGGTTTGATATCAAACCATTAATATAAGACAAGAGATGAACATTTTAGCTTTTATTTCCACATATTTACATTTGGAACTGATACACAACATGGAAGATAGCACTTTTTGTTTGAATCCATCCAGTTTTCATGAGAGCAAAAGTATTGGAGCATGTGACTGACAGGTGTGATTTGTTGCCCTGGTGTGTCCTATTACGTTGATTCTTCAAACAATAAATAGAGCACAATATCTACGTTCAATTTCAGATTTGAGTTTTGCCGGTGCAGACTGCTTCTATAGTTAGAGGTGTAACCAACATGAAAGCCAAAGAGCTGTCTATGGGTGAAAAACAAACAATTATGAAGCTGAGAGAAGATGGAAAATCAATCAAAATCACTGCACAAACATTGGCCATAGCCAGTACAACCATTTGGAATGAAGGGGTAGACCAAGGAAAACAGCAGCAATTGATGATAGAAACTCTGTGACAGCTTTAAAGAAAGACCCTGAAATAACTGTTAGTGACATTAGCAACAACCTCCAGTGGGCAGGTTGAAGGTATCACAATCTACTATTCACAAAAGACTTCATTAACAAAAGTACAGAGGCTACACCATAAGATGCAATCCACTCATTAACAAGAAGAATAGGAAGGCCAGGCTGGACTTTGCCAAGAAATAGAGAGATGAGCCTCAAAAATTCTGGGACAAAGTTTTATGGACTGATGAGACAAAGATTAACCTTTATCAAAGTGATGGAAAGGCTAAAGTTTGGAGAAAAAAAGGGTCTGTTCATAATCTCAAGCATACAAGTTCATCTGTGAAACACAGTGGAGGTAATGCCATGGCTTGGGCTTGCATGGCGTCTTTGGGGACAGGCTCATTAATCTTCACTGATGATGTAACACGTGATGGCAGCAGCAAAATGAACTCAGAAGTCTACAGAAACATTTTGTGTGCCAATTTAAAGAAAGATGCAACCAAGCTGATTGGGAGATCTTTCATTGTGCAGCAAGATAATGACCCAAAACATACTGCTAAAACAACAAAGGAGTTATCAGCGGCAAGAAGTGAAAGGTATTAGATTGGCCAAGTCAATCTCCAGATTTCAACCGTATAGAGATGCATTTTACCTGCTAAAGAGGAGACTGAAGGGAGTAACCCCCCAAAACAATCAACAACTGAAAGAGGCTGCAGTGAAAACCTGGCGAAGCATCACAAAAGAAGAATGTAAAAGTAAGTTGATGTCAGTGGGTCACAGGCCTGATGCTGTTACTACAAGGGAAAAAACATAGACTGTATATAAAGAGGGACGTAGCATCTGGCTCCAAAATTGAAGCCCACCCGGAAGTGTCAAAAACTTGCAATATCACGCCGTCCGCTAGGGTTGGCTCCAAAAAGCTTTTGCTCCATAGACCCCAATTCATTTTTGGAAAAAATAAAATTTGATACACTGATTTTCTACAGCTCAGGATTTTTTTCCCGTTAGTTTTCATGGTCAAAATGAGAGATCAGGTGGCCGATCTTAAAATAAATCAATACTGAATTTTAACTAAATTGTTAAAGTTGGCGGAGTCAGGGGGCGTGGCTATACTTGATTGACAGTCCCATTGACTGGTCCTGCCCCGAGTTGCTCTCCGGTCCAGCCTGTTTGATGACTCTTTTTACGTCACTGGCTCCAAAAAATCCAAAATGGCGACCAGGAAGTAGCAAAATCCGGGCTTCATTTTCTCAGCGTTGAAACCAACGGGTGACGTCACGGTTAGTTCACGACTGGGAAAAAATAGCAACTAAAAATTAAGTCTTATTCACTTTAATCTATTTTAAGTATATCCAGCCCGATCTCACGAGGATTCGTGAAACTGTCACGTAAATTTTTGTTTCGGTTTCGGGCGCACCAACACGATTTCGTCATGTTTTTCGTGCCGCTCATCACGAAATGCGCACCAATGTATTTTAAACGGCGGACTTTTCGTGCCACTCAGAACGTATTTCAAACGAATGGGTATATTATATTTTTAATGTAAAACCATGGCGAATCCAATGCTATATTTTGCAAGACATCGTCCCTAACCATAACCCTAACCATAACCCTAACCATAACCTAACCATAACCCGGTGGTACACTTACCAATTTGCATAGGAATTTAAAGAATGTCAGACGGCCGCAAACGCGATCACACAAGCAGTATACGCCGATGGACAGTTTAGATCGTCCTGAATCCGCCGGTATAAACCACTTTCAGATGTGATTACCACAGCGGGTTTCGTTGTGAGCAACACGAAAAACATTTCTCATTAGCAGTTCAACAGTTAAAAGCAGTTACAGATTGCCTGGAACAATGACTATGCTGCGTGTCTGTAATGTGAAAATATACACCTATTCCGTGCATATGCTTAGGTTCTCATCTAAGTGAGTGTACGCATTTGTGTCATATATTTCAGGGGTGAGGGTCCAGAGGGTGAAGCAGAGTGCATACCATGGCCAGGAATTCAGGGGTCCCAGAGCATGTCCCTCTGGAACCCAAAGCAAACTTTGAGAGGTTCCCGGCCTGCACGGCTCGAACTGACAAATCACCCAGAGGCTCCAGCCAGACCCAGAGCAACCCAGCACACCGCACCAGGAAACGATTGTTTAAACATACGTAATGGCATGTGTGTGAGTTTGTTCCTGTATATATGTGTGTGTGTGCAAGCGCATATGTGCAGGGATGTCTGCATGAGAAAGGGATTATCCACAAGAGTGCAATGCGGCTATTTAAATTGCACACGCACCCTCACATACACACACCCTTTGTTTTGTGAATCTCACAAAAACGCACTTATTTTGCATGTGCCCGCGTGTGGTCAAGTGGCTGTTAATGCATGCTCTTACCATGTGAATACTGCTGAATATACGAGTACAAGCCACGGTATTCACTGTATGTGTCTATGCACACTGTATTAGAAAGGGAATGTGTTTAAAGTGGCTTAGTGGCTCGACATTAGACTTTAGAATTTCTGTGGTAGGAAAGCCAGGCCTGTGCATGTGTGCATGTAAGTTAGTGGGAGTGTGTGTGCACAGGTGTGTGTACGTATATCGCGAGTATGTGAGTGTGTTCTGGTTCTGCTCTCCTAGTTTTCTCAAATAGCATTGAAATAACAATGAAATTGTCTGTTCATGCTTTTACTTTCAGTTGCTTGCTACTATGCGTCAAGGTTACATCTATGTAGACAGTGTTTATTAAAAAGAGGGTGCAATCCGCAGGAAATGGGCCTTTCAGACCATTATCTGTCATTATTAATCATATATTAAGTCAAATAAGTCATGAATTAATGGAACATTTCACACTCAAAGACAATTTGTTATTAAACTGGTGATTTTCAATCCCTGCCCTGAAACTGACCCACATATAGACACACTTAGCTTCATTTTTAGACTTTTAATTTATACATATCAAAGTTTTTCTGATATCTGAGTACCATCACATAAAATATATACATTAGCATCCATAAATGTCAAGCAAAAGCAGAAGTGGAAATCATAAGCCACTTGCCCAAGTTCACCATCAGCTCCACCCTGGTCGCCTTCCTGGGCCAACATGTAGGTCAACCAGGGCTAGATCACTCCATGTGCAGGGTGCTCTCTCTCTCTCTCCCTCTCTCTCTCTCTCTCTCTCTCTCTCTCTCTGTCTGTGTGTGTGTGTGTGTGTGTGTGTGTGTGTGTGTGTGTGTGTGTGTGTGTGTGTGTGTGTGTGTGTGTGTGTGTGTGTGTGTGTGTGTGTGTGTGTGTCTGAGTCTTGTAAAAACATCAGCATATGGGTTTGGAACGAAGTCCCTGGCAATATTCAAAAAAGCGAGAGAGAAGGAAAGAAAAACCACTGCAAAAACTTGAGAGAGTGTGGTTTGATGCCCAAAGTGGAAACCCACACACTGATGTTTTTGTGCGTGTATGCATGTGTTTGTGTGTGTGTGTGTGTGTGTGTGTGTGTGTGTGTGTGTGTGTGTGTGTGTGTGTGTGTGTGTGTGTGTGTGTGTGTGTGTGTGTGTGTGTGTGTGTGTGTGTGTGTGTTTGCCCTCCCGACTGCACATGTGTGTTGCTGTGGCTATGCTTGCATGGGCACACATATGGATGTTAGGAGAAATGTAGTGTAAACCACGTGTGTTTTTACTGTACTGCTACTCTGTGATTATTATAGAGGCAGGAGACGGGTTGTCACGCAGTGGGGCAGCAACTCATCCACATGTCTGTGTGTGTGTTTACATGTGTGTATATATGCTTTCATGCTTGGAGTGGAGACCGGATCACAGCCAGCAATTTGGTATCGCCAAGTGGGCAACAGTATCAGTAGGCTGGTAATTCACTGTCCAGCCACAGTTTTTGATTTTAAAATAAACTGAATACTGACCTATTTAATTTGTCGAGGCGGTGCATACTGAATAAAAGACAAAGAGTGAATTCAGTGAAACAGAAATATCAAATTATTCTGGTTTTATCTTATCTAAGCTTTCACAGTCACAGGTGCTCCATTTCACTTCTTGTCTCAGACTCATTTAGCACCATCAGATCCTTTAGAACAGCATTTAGAACATGAAATGTTTCTTCTCCAGACTCTGATGTTGGAAGCCATTATTATTTTTCCATCTGAGAATTATAAATCTAGCTAATACCCCAGTTATAAAACACCAACTATAATTAGATTTTGGGGAAAACACAAATCAAGTGATCACCAGTTTCTGAAGTACATCTGTTTTATTCTTTTGTTGTTGTTGTTTTTTTTTGACCTTGTGGTTTGGCCATAGAGAGATGGAGCCGGGTGGAGAGGTTGGGTATCAGTTTCTGGACCATGTCCCGGGTGCACTGAGACTAGGAGCTGCACAGCTGCTGACAAATTTGTCTGTTCTGATCCAAACCAATCTTATTACTAGTTCTGGTCCAGACCAAAGCCATTACCAACCTGGCTCCACCACTGTGGCCCTATATGACCTGATGCATGTCTCTTCGCACTGCACAACAATGCTGCTCTGTTTGATGGCCTGGTGTGTGTGTGCATGTGTGTGTCTGCTGTAAACCGCAGGAGGAAAATATGAGCACTGCGATAAGGAGCATTAAGCTCAGTTTGCATGATTTTTTCTTTTGGTGTTTTTCCAAAGCACATCATCTGGTGTCTAAAACCTGCGTCCTCCTCTGGAATTTATTTGCACACACGCATAAGAACAAATATGTTAATGTGTACAGAAAAAATTCACAATTTTTTATTCGTAAGTTTTTTTTATGTCAAGTAGAAAGACGTCTCTTTGCAGCTAACATGAAAAAGAGGAATACAAGACAGCAGTCATACATCATATTGTTGCCATAATTGAAAAAGTACTAAATTACCTTCAAGACAGCAGCAGTAGTTTTGTGAAGAAACTGAACATTGCGCTCATTTGCAGATTTTTCTATAACTTTGTTGTAAACTGATGTGATGAAAATGAGACATTATGAAATAACTTTGTTGCTGCAACACCTTGAAGAACTGAAAAGCTTGAAAAATGTTTGTTTTGGAGAAAAAAGAATGGACAAGATGGCACATTAAAAGCATACATTTATTTTTTCACTCAAATATGTACAATGTTTATATTGGAAAGTCCGCTCTAGTTAAATGCCTGTCAGACTTTACAAATGACACTTGAAAAAGTCTCATATTTCACTTAACTCCACCCTGTGTGCCACCAATGTTTGTGAACATGTTCTAATTAATATTTTGTTTGTTTAAAACACTGTACAATATCAATTTTCCACATAGAAAAGAATCAGTATTAGTATATATATCAGCATCAGTATATAAGCATTTTATACACATAGGAGAATCTCTGCAGTACCAATGTCTACATATAACTCTGTACATTATTGTTATTTTGCACACATCTGTGCAATATCTGAATTTCTGTGTTTAGAATGATTTGTTTAATATCAGCAGTCCTTATGAATACGTCTTGTTAATTCATTTATTTTTTCTACTGATGTCCCTGTGTTTTTGCTGCTGAAACACTGCAAATTTCATCATTGTGGCATTAATAAAGGCTTGTCCTATATTGCCTTATCTTATTTGTAGTGTACATTGTCACAACTGGGGGCATTAACTGTAATTACTTTATTGTGTCCACGCTCATGCATGCCTAATACATAAAAATTTGAAAAAGGTGGCTGAACATCATCTGGCAGTGAAATGGAGTCACATCTATCCCACCAGTTGTCCTCCAGTGAGTGGTGGTCTCCCACCGCCGTGTGGCTCGTGGTATCACTCTTTAAAATACTTTTGCAGTCGGGTGTTTCTGTGGCAGTCCTGGTCTTTTTGTGGATGCAAATGTGTGTCCTTTAGAATGATGATAGTTGAAACAGTGGAGGGTGGGACGGAATGAGACATTCAAATTGAAGGAGAGGAATGTGCCGTGTGAAATCTTCACATCCGTTTGGGCTTAACTCTTGATGTCTGGCTGTTAGGAAAGAGAGAAAGAGGGGCACGGTAATGGAGAGGAGGAGGAATGGAGAGAGGACGAAGGGGCACTTTTTTGAAGAAAAAGTAAGAACTGTCAGAGGTGTCTTCAGACGTGGGCCAGTTCGCCCTCATAAATGAATTTGATGTCTCACACAAAGTTTAACTTCCTGCATGACTGCGTATGTGCGTGTGTGTGGCGTTTTTGCTGAGTGTGCTGCTGTGTGTTTATGCATGGAAATGATTTATTGTGACAGTATTTAATATAAGTTCAGGTTTGACATTTCCTGTGATGGCATAAAGCAATTCTAAAGTCATTAGCCATAAATATTCAGTGCATGCAGTAGAGATCTTACTTGTTTTCTATTCTCGTCTCCTTCTCAAAGAAAATTTCAATCCACGTCTTTGAATCTTTTTGTCATCAGTGTAATGTGAAGATGTTAACAGAGTTATATTATACTGCTGGGGTTGTTTGAGTAAAACCATCACTGAGTTTTTCTTTGTTTTGTTTTCTCTTTTTTAAGCAAAGATCATTTAAATTAGCAAATGAGAAAATTCCAGCCAAAAAATATTAAATATGTAGTACCACAAGACCAAGTTAGTAACAATTGGTGTCCCTCCAGTGACCATTTCAGAGAGTAAAATGTCAGAGAACCTGTGCCAATTTCTGTACTGTGTTGAATTAAGCAGGGTCGAGATTTAAGAGGTGTATTTTTATATGCACAGTAAAGTAGACAGTTACAGCGTACAATGACATTCTTTGCTAATCCTCCTTAACCAATTGGACACAATCTAAGAAAAACTATAACAATTTAAATCAATATGCACCCATAAAATGTCAGTGACAGTGGTAAGAAAGTGCACCGTGCATTATTGTAAACCTTGGTTCAGGTGAAGGAACTATGATTGCAATGAGAGTAAAGGTAAAAGTCATGCATCAATTTTGCAGCATTTTCTCTCTATTCTCTACTGTGCTGCCACACAACCAAAGGACACAGAAAATTTTTTTTTTTTTTTTTTAAAATGCTCAACGCAGAAGAGCCTTAAAAGGAAATCAAGATTTTCCCAGCTTCTGCTGCCTTATGATGTCTGGTGTGAGCAGCCACAGAAAATGTGTGTAAAATTCTGCCCGGAGGAACTGATCTTACCTTAGATAACCCTTCTTACATCTTTCACTTACGACCACTTACGCATCTGTTAAAGTGAAATGCATTTCACCAAAAAACTTTATGAAAATGCAAACACATATTTGTTGCATCATGTCGTATCTTCTATGCACAAATACGTGTAGACACAAGGATACACTCTTTATGACAATTCCAGGCATTTTTAAAGCATGCTTCTTTATTGCTTTGAGAGGAAGCTGGGGATTGGCTGAGAAAGGCAGAGAGATTCTGTGACCAATGTGAAACAGCACTGCATGCATAAGCCTGCGCACACCATCACACACCATCACACACACACTACATACTGAGAGCTGCACTTTCACAATTATGACTACTTTTCAGAAAGTGTCCACATCATCTCACAAGTATGTAAGTCATTATTTTATGTACAAACTGAACCGGTTCTCTGTGTGTGCGTCTTTTTGTATGTGTGTGTGCCACAGGTTCATCTGGTACTCTCTCTGATTACAGATGGTCACATATAATACAGCTGCCTGCTAAGTCTGGCAATCAACCAGTAAGAAGAGAACCAGATGAAAGTCTACATTTGCAATCAGTCAGTGCAAAAAAAAACAACACACACACAAAAAAAAACAAACATCAGGAGTGAAACTGCAGCAGCTGTCACATCTAACCTCTTTCACTTCTAATTTTCAATTGCAAATCCAAAAATTAACTCAATTTGCACTCAACAAGTTGTCTTTGAAATCCAGGAGAAAGCTTCAGAATTACTCTCTGCAAAGTTTGAATCACGCTGACTGATCGGGGTTTGAAATCAGTACTGTGTGAAATTTAGATTTTTAATTGCAGTGAACATCTAAAAGTTGTTTGATCTTTTTCTGTTTGTTCTATGAATGCCTGCTCTAAGTCCGACCAGTAGTTTAATGAACATTGGACTGAGGGGATGACGCTGTTACAAAATCTAAGATCGCTTCTGGCTACATTGGGCCTCCGAAGACTCCACTTGACCTAAAAATGACAGTGAGTTGACCCCCAATGCAACTTTGTCCCTGCCACTCATTCATCACCCCAGTTTAACAACCCAATAGCAGAGCTTTTTTGTCCATTTTCTCCATGACATACTGTATTATGCACACACACACGCGCACACACTGACTTGTATTCATACCACCACATTTACTGCACAGAAACACACACACACTTAGACACCTGCTTTCTATTAGTCCAGTAGATTGCAGGGAAATTGAGAGGGAGTGTTAAACACACACACATCCATCTATCTGTCCCTCTGTCTGCAGTAATTACACACTTCCTGCTCTAAAATCCTTCTCCGACAGCTTCCACTCCAATCATGTCTCTGTTTAGGTTTGAGCGTGCATATGTGGGTGGGTGAGTGTGTGCATGTGTCCGAGGGGTTTGGTTTGCAGGCGCACAAGTCTGCATCAGTGCATCATTGGCAACACAGATGTACTTTGAGTAAATATGTGATGTGCATAGAGATACAAAAGAGAAAAAGAACTTGTAAAACTCCTGCTAATTTGAACAGTTTCAGGTGTTTCTTTGCATGTGTGTGGATGTGTCAGTGAAATGCAGTCATGTCAAAGCTCCTCTAAGCTCAGTCAAGGAATTCTCTTACTTTATTGTGATGATTCCAGTTTCTTTTCTACCGCTTTATCTCAACAACAGCTTTTTGATGTTTTTGATAGAATGAATAAAGTAAATTAACAGCAACTGCAATGTTAGGAATCTAACAGGAACTTTTACAGTTACATCACAAGTTGTGTGTTTTTTCTTTTCTTCCTTCTCTTAGGTGCTTTTTCCTTGTGAATTTATTTGTGATGCTGGGATGAAATATTGGATTCAGAGTCTTCACTGAGACTTGAAAAATAGGTTTAAGGAGCTCCAGGTAAACACTGGAGGTCAGTATTATGTGTGACATCTGGATTATCTTTCTCTCCGTGTGCCTGTGAATTCAATAGAAACGCATCCCTGTGCATTCTCATGTTCATATATATGAATATACTGTATATTTATGTACATGTGGCTGTGCATTTATTCAGACTGAGTCTCCCTCTGAAGGTCCTCAGAGCTCTCCTCCAGCCCTGTTCCTCATTAGGCATCTGTCATGGTGCCAGAATCAATAAGGACAGATGGAGAAAAAAAATCTCTCCTCTCCTCTCCTCTCCTCTCCTCTCCTCTCCTCTCCTCTCCTCTCCTCTCCTCTCCTCTCCTCTCCTCTCCTCTCCTCTCCTCTCCTCTCCTCTCCTCTCCTTCATCATTAGCAAATTCCAAAGTGTTTACCATCCCCACCAGTAAAAGACCCTCCTGAAACTCACTGTACATTTAGCAATTTTTTACCAGTATCATTTCCTTTATCCTCCTCCTCGGCACCAAGTGTTACAGACATGTGAAAATCATATGCTGCAGTTTGCAGAATTGTGTATTTGCTCAACACTCCCAGACACAGATGAAAATATTTAGTCGAGGGTTTCTTTCTGTCTCCCTTTCCCTCTTCTGTCCCCTCAATGTGAAGATGACGTATCTGTTTCCATACATTGTTGCATGTTTGCTGGCAAAGACAAATAGCATAGTTTAAACAAAGAGGTGGGTGGTGTGCACTCATCTGGTGTGTATGTGTGTATGTGTGTATGTGTGCGTGCATGCCACCAGGACTACATTAAACAAAAGGAAGAAAGGACGACAGCATCCAACCTCGGTTTGTCATCTTCAGTGTAAACAACCGTACATCATGCTAACATCTTACATGTGCGAGGCCCAATCACAGCAGTCACACGCAGCCGAGTCAACACAGCCGTAATGAAAACACAAGAATGGAAAGAGGGAGCTGAGAAAGAGGTGGATGGAGACAAAAGGCGAATGAAAAGAAAAAGATTATTTATAAAGAAGAGGGAAGTCGAATGGAAGCATATAAGTGAAAGAGGGTGGAAAGGGAGAAGCTGAGGGCAAGATAAATGTTTCCAGTATTAGCGGAAGAGGAGAGATTATGACATGGCTTGGCACAAGTCTGCAGTGCTTGTCTGAAATGCAAAGAAAGAGTGGGTGGGTTTTCCACCTCCACAGAATAAATGATGCGAGGGGAAATGGGAGTAAACAACATCAGTCATTATAATTACTCTCATACGGCTACTCCCATCCACCATCAACCATCCTCCACCACCCTTCACTTTCTTTCTCCCTCTTTTTTCCATCTGTCTTAACTTCCAGTCTTTTTCTCTGTATGACGCGACTGCATCTTTTACTTCACTCTCTCTCACTCACTGTCTCTTTCTATCCATCCTTAGTGACGTACATTTCCTCTTTCGCGACCACATTGAAATGAAGCTGCTCATAGTAGGTTGGTCTGAATCTGCACTGCAAAAAAGAAATATGAGACAGGAGAAAAATGCTACAAATTGCTGCACATTCTCATTTTGTTGCTGCAAAAAAAATGCAGAGACAGCAGCTAGCGATTGGAATAATGTCGGGATTTTTTTTGAGAGAGAGAGAGAGAGAGATACATGCTTTGGTTCTGTACGTGAACATGTCTTGCAGCAGAAGCCTTTGAACACTGCTGAGTGCACAGTAAATCATGACAGCTGTTTCTAAGAACTGGATGCAGTTCCCTCACTGTCTTGGATCTGTATGGTGCTCTGTGCAGCTCTTGTTCTCTCCTTTCACTCACATGATTCCTGGAAAGCTGTGGTAATGTGTTTGAAAATGTGTTCAACAAAAGCTCCTGTAGAGAACAGTTACTCATGTCATGCCCAAATGAGAGGATGTTTGGCTATGAAAAATAATTCTCAGGGCTGTACAACGAAGCAAGTTTGACACAGCCAGGCTAATTTTTGTGTAAGCTGGCTCGACAAAACTGAAAGCCCCAATCAGAGCAAATGGGTATTAACACGGTGGTTACCAGCTTCCTTTGTTAAGTCAGGTTTTCATCACCTCTGTTCTGCAAACACTGCCTTAAAAGAGAATGCTGTACCTGTCATGTGACTCTTACTGCTGCACAAAAAGGTTTGATTGTGTGTACTAAATGTGTAACAATTAGTACACACAATCGGTAACATATATACCAATAAGTACAGTCTCAATGCAGCTGCCACCTAACTATTAACCCACAAAACGGCACATTACAGCTTTTATACTTCATAAATTTAAAAATGACGCCATGCAGTCACATTTCCCATAATGAAGCATAGATGAAAATCCCTGTGGTTTTTGGTCAAATCAAAGTGAAATCAAAATTATTTAATGAGTGTTCTTTGTGATAAATACCAATAGACTAAACATTTTCTAATCTGCATTCTATTAGTTGCAATACCAACAATGTAAGATGGACTTGGCAGGAAGTAAGGACCAAGCACAAAAACGTATTTAAGTATTTTATGCATCACTAGCCAAATGCATGTAGGCTCCTACTGCAATGCAATGCATGCAGTTAGTCTGCTGTAACTGCACAGCTTTGTTAAGATGCATTACTAACATACAGATCCATAGGTTAGCAGTTAGAAAAATATAGTACAGCTATGGCTTATGGGGATTGTTTAGGTGTAGGTTAATTTTTCATATTTAGATAAAAAAAAGGGTTCACCAAACTTACTGCACTTCATCCTGGTGGGGACATGACTGTATGTGCAAAATTTTGAGTTGTCAAGATTTGTCATTCAAAAACAAGGAAGTAGGTTAGACATCTAGTAATTATGACAATCTGTATCACAGTCTGTGCAAATCTATCTGATAGATATTTTTTACAATATATGAAGAGTTCATTTGCAAAAACAGATAACTCTGTTTTATAGTTTCAGAAAACTCATTTTTATTGTTTACTTTAGATAATAATAATATTAACACTAATAATTTATTTATTCTATATTTTGTCATGTATTTTTCTACTGAGTCAAATCTTCAGTTTGATTGATATTATCTCAAGTAAACAATAAAATATAAGGTTTTCTGACAATTTATCAAAACGGAGTTATCTGTTTTTTCAAATGAACTCTTCATATATGTGCAAATGTTGACCTGCTGAACAGGGGGTCACCAAGGTAATTTCTGGAGAACACTAATGCCTGTATGAAATTCCAATTTCAATCTGTACCAACAAGTACTGACATTTTGCTGTTGCAAAATATATAGGGGATACTAGAGGGGTAACAGGTGTTTTGTTGTGTTAATATTGTGTGAAATGTGTACAAGTTGCTTTTGTGTTGTTGTGTCTTTGGTTCAGCTGTTACAGTGAGTTGTCCACTAATTGCAAAACTGGATATTCAACCCCTATCTCTCCATGTGAGGAAGGGCTCCTGGGCAAAACATCGAACCTCAAGTTTGCCTTTCAAACTGTTAAATACCTACTATAATCACACAAATAGAAGAGAACTAGGTGCTGAAGTCTCTCTTGTAACACTATGAAATCCAGAACGGATAAATGCTCAGAATTTGCATCATGATAACTGCATTGTCACTTTCTCCAACATCTCAAATGACAAGCATATTTTTCGCATTATTACAATAAGCAGCTATTTTCTTTTTATTTACCACCACCACAGCATGTAGAATTGTTCTTTTAATGTTAAGCTTATGTAAATCTGGCCACAGGGGGAATTGGACCTCAAATTCTTCTCGGTTGGTCTTGTAGGAAGATCGTACTCCCTCTGCGGGAGATGAAACAGCCAGCCAAGTCAAACGGATTCCAGACCGGGACTGAACATCAGCACCGAAAACCGCTCAGCTTGAGGATGCTAAAGAATAGAGCAGACCAGAACAGCATAGAAAAGAAGACGATGATGTTTTGTGATGACAAGAGAGCCTCTAAAGCTAGTAATGGTATTTGCGTGCTGATAGATGCAATAAATTAATTGAAAAAAAATATTTTGTGTCTTTTTGTGAGGTATTTTCCCCTGCATCTACATGCTAAGACAAGCTAATGATCTACTGACTTTAATATAATATGATAATCCGCTATGTATGGTAATAATCTTCTGATCCAAATATTGGTGACAAAACAATTAAATATTTCCCAAAAACTTCAAAAAGGACCTTAACATGCCATGTCAAAACATCAATTTAGGCGTAAGTTACAGGTTTCAATACAAAAATCTGCCAGTTATGTGAGTTCGAGAAAGTATAAGGCACCATTTTAAGAAGTTTAATGACACAGGTATGACTACGTTTGTCGTCGCAATGTTTAACCCTGAAATTTAAAGTCAGTAGCAGCTGAGACGTACACTTGTTATTCCCTCTACCATCATTTGCTGCCACTCAAGTCAGGTATTTACAAAACCTCCAGCAGCTTTGACATCAATCTGGCAAACAGGGCTTTTTCGTATGTGTATTGTCGCACACACAGAAGCAAACAGGTCCACGACTGAATGCTTTTCAAGGTGTCTGCAAGGGCCTCAAAGGTAAAAACCCCCATTCGTCTGGATCTGAAGTCGTATCAACACGCCATGAGACGCTTCCTGCAGATTTATTCTTAAACTCCCCCTTTTTTCAATGAAGAATGCGTAAATCTGGCCCTGGATCTGGCAGCAGTGCATGTGCGCATATGTGTGTGTTTTTAAGTGTGTGTGTCCCATGCAGTCGTTTCAACAGAGCAATCATTCATGTAGAGGAGAATATACACTTAGAGGGTTTAGCTGTGCCGGCAGGTGATGATAGACAAGCCTTTCAGGGAAACAAGTGAGGGATGGAAGGAGAAAAGACGGAGATGGATGGAAAAGAAGGACTGGAACAGAGGAATCAATAAATCCTATTGTATAATTTCTTTCGCAAATGTAGGCTGGAGATAAGAAAGCGAGAAAAATAAGAAAGGCAATTCATTTTGAAAAGGGTAGGATGAAAAATAAGCTTTGTTATAGAGTATGTGGCTGCTTCATTGTCGCCCAGCCTGGGCAGAGAGCCATGGCTGAACAGTCCATTAGTCCAGAAGAGAAGGAACCTCTTAATTGCCTCCTCTCTGTTCCTCTTTCCTCCATCTTTCTCCCCCTACAGACCCCCCTTTCTGCTGGCTGAGAGGACAGGTACAGGAAACACTCATTCATTAACAACCTGGAGCTCGTTAGCCTCGGTGAAGCACTCTTCAGAATATGTGCAGTTCCTCTCAGGGCAACTGTGTGTGTTTGTGAGGAGGCGAGAGGTGAGGGGGGCTAAAGGGTAAGGCAGGGCCAGAGCAGGGGGGTGTGCTGGTTCGGTGACCCGGGGTCCTCCAGCAGATGATGGGAGTGCTGGTGAAAAAGATCTCAACAACATTAGAACTCAATGAAGCATGTCACCTACCAACAACCAGGAGGAGGGCGCAGACATTTCACCTTTGAGCAATTTTTTTACACCATTTTTCTTTGATGACCTGAATGAAAAAGGTTGCATTCTTATTATTCTAAGGATAAAAGTGCTATTTTAGCCTTAAACAGCATTAAAAGAATATTTATGCCCTTCAATCTGCATTAACGTGTTCTTTAAATGCCCCCTTGAAGTGCTTTGTAGTTCTGAACGCTACATTACCAGCTGCATAGGCAACATGTGCTATATCTTTACGTTCTCATCAAGCAACGGCATAAAAAAGTCAAGTCTAGTTAGAAAAGTTCAAAACATGATACACAACACCCTGCCACCCAGCTTTCCAAACACACCCTGTCATTTGTAAGATGTCAGCCTGCCCTCTTTGCACTGGTTGGACAGCAAGCAGCAGAGTTGTGTGCCTTTATTGGCTTTAAAAGATAATGACATGCCTACTGCCTGCCTCTGACCGCTGATCCAGGGTCAGCGAGTTCCTGAGCCCGAGCTTTAGGTCCAGGTTTGAGATCGTGGCTTGGGGAAAACTGCGCTCGTATTTGTGGCGAGGAACAACAGAAAGGACACTTGTGTTTGCGAGTTTCCTGCAGGAAGGTTGAAGCTCTCTCTCGCAACACTCGAGTATGAGAATAAATAGGCGCCACCCATGCAGTTGACAAGGCACTCTCACTCTTTCACCATCAGTGCAGCGAGCTCAAGGCCACATGCCCCTTTTCATTACTCTGAACAGGCCAGCTGTATTATAACTACAACCAATTTCCTTGCAGTCTATAAAGCTGTCAATCAAAATCATACGGAATAGAGACTGGAGGTGGGGGGTGCAGGGGCGGAGCTGGGTGGGCTGTTGGGGAGGGCTGCAGGGCTCCAGACCAGATGTCAGGAGTTTTTACACTGCAGGATGTGTCAAGAGGGAGTAAACGGGAGATGAGGAGGAGAGAGAGAGAGGGGGGAGAAAGGGTGGGAGGGGAGGTCATGTTTACCTGCAGGACAATCAACTCACAGCAAGACCACAGCAATCTCTCTCTTTTTTTTAAAGTTTCCATTTATTAAAGTTATGAACAAAGAGACAAATAAGTTATATTTTTATTTGTTAGAATTCTATCAGTGTTTGAACATTAATATTTAGAGAGCTAGTACAATTTTTCTACTTTCATGGCTAGCCTTTGACAAACCCATAGAAACAGCTGTCTCTCTCCTAGGATCGGAACATAATACTGAAGGGGAGGTGTCAATGTTGTCTCACAAGACAGTTAGCAATGAAAGTGTGCACCTTAAGGCTTTTTTTTCTGTTATGGTATATCATTACATATAAACTCTTTAAAAATATACTTCTGTCAAATACCTTGACAACTACTATGTACACTACAAAAATAAATTTTCATATAAATAAATTATATGGCATACATTTATCTTTGTAACTGAAAACAGCATACATCCACACCAACCGAGACCAAACTGGCAGTCTGGAAGAACCAATGATTTTTTTTCCTTTTAAAATCCTCTAAGAGCTATGATGAGACCTGTAGTGTAAAATGTTATATACTCTTTTTTTTCCTATTTAACATTAGTAAGCACTTTATACAGATCAAACTCCATTATGTAAAAACATTAAACTGTAATAGTGTTTTTTTTTCAATAGACATAAAAATCCCTGCATTTGTTATCCACTGGCATCACAACAATAAAGAAAAAAAACCCAACATATTTTATATTACAAAAATATAAATATCGCAATTGAACGAAAACAAACAAAAACAAAACATTTAAAAATGAATAAAATAGTTGCCAGCTATGATTCTCTCCGCTACTGCCAATGTGACATCGGGAGAAAACAAAATGAAAAAACAAACAGAACAACCTATTTCATGCAAGCAGCTGATGTAACTCGGTGAACAGGACGAGGAAAAATTACAAAGACTTCTGGGAAGAGCTACAAGTGTTCAACAGGAAGTGAGAGTGTAAAAGTGGAGTCGTGGAGGGGAGTGCGTGAGGGGGGCTAAAGGGGCCTGGGGAGATTACAGGGGTATGTGTGCTAGCATAGACACACATGTAGATATAAACTGGCCATTGCTGGTGGAGAGAGGGGCTGGCGGCGTAAACTCTGACCCCTGAGGCTCTGGGCTGTGCAATTTAGCAGTTGAGGGGAGACGTCCAATTAGTGTCATGGCATTATGTTGTGGATTTTTATGAGCTGAGGTCAGTGGGGACAGCTGTGGCCAAACTGGGGCCAGTTGTCTTAACTGTCACAAAAAGGAGAGCTTAGACAGAGTGAGAGGATGGACTCACACACACATAAATGATTAAACATACACACACATTGTGACACACATGGAGCGCATATTCAGGCTATATAGGGCTTAGCCCTTAGCAGGCTGAATGGGCTAGCTTATTGGATGGAGAAAAAGAGCTACTTTAGGTGACATATTCCTGTGAATGAAGCATAAATGCAGTCAAGTGCCATGTTGAATTGGGTCATACAGTATACAGTCTGAGTTTTAGCTTATCCACAAGACACAGCCACTTAGGGTGAGGAGTTAGTGCCCTGTGTTGACCCTGTTCCAGAATCAGTAATGTGAATGTCCCTGTAAAAAAAAAAGTGAGTCTCTGAGGTGGGTTTACTGCTCGTATGTCAGTACACAAGACAGAACCTGTTTGAGCCTGCTAGGGTTAAACAATACATAACCTCTTACAGTAAAATACACCAGAGATCAGTCTAAGAGACAGTGATACAAAGCTGAGAGCAGAAACAGGTTCCAATGCCGAGGCGAAAACTAAAAACAAAACAAACAAAAGAAAAAAAAAACAGATTTTAAAATTTCTTCATATCAGCTCATCTTAAATAGCACGCATGGCGTGTCAAGTCAAACAGTAATTGTTTCATAACTACCACAGGTTTGTGATAAAAAAATTAATAGTTTTCCAAGCGTACCTTTATACAATAATACTCACTCACACACACACTCACACACACCATAGCTTTGTTTGATAATTCCAACAATTTCTCTCATGTTTTAAATGAGTGTAAATGTTAGTGTATTCTGAGGATGTATCTGATGTATAGGCCAGAAAATAATGGAGCCGTTTCACATTTTACAGCCCTACACACACACACACACACACACACACACACACACACACACACACACACACACACACACACACACACACACACACACACACACACACACACAAAGACAGATCACTTCTTTTGTTTTAAGAGACATTTGCATAGAGTTATAAATGTATATTATTAAAAAATATTTTAAGCAGCAACAGTGAATGCTGACAGGAGTTTTTTTGCCTAGATGAAGCTTCCTAATGGCACAGATCCACAGATAAGTGAACAGTAATCAGAGATCTATCTCTCTCTCTCAAACACCCACACACACATGCACATCCACACACACATCCACACACACACACACACACACACCATACAAAATGGCAGCCCCAGTCTGTTAACATGAGGAGTTGTACAGCTCCTAAAATTATACCTACTTTTTGTTCATATTTACATATGTTTACATCTTTTAAATATAGAAATATCTAAGACAATAGTCCACTGGGTTACAGTAAGAATGAGCACCATTATGGCAACACTGGCAGGTTTCTGCTGCTTAGGGTTGGGGGCCAGGTTGGGCTATGCTGGGCTAGGCTGTGCCAGGCCGGGTCAGCTGCTTAGTAATACAGAGGAGTCCATCTTTGGCCGTAGTACTTCTGTTCTCCAGAACTGGAAACAAAAAGAAGATCATATTGTCAGCAATTTATTAAAAGTAACAGACATGTCTTAAAGAATGATGGTATCTGCTCAAGCTGAAATGGTACCTCAGCTAGCCCGTCTGCCATTGTTGCTCTCAGCTGCCTCAAACTCCAAATCTTGGAGCTCCATGGCCTCCACCTTGAATCCTCTGGCCCCCGTGTGGGTGTAGAGTGGCACATGTGGGTCCTGAAAGGCAGACTCTGGCTCCTCTTGCCCTGATGGGCAGTAACTGTCCGCTGCAGTGTACACTGGGTAAGAGGAAGCAGGGCTCTGGCCGGACAAGGGCGGGGGCGGGTGAACAGCGACAGTGACAGAGGCCGACGCTGTTACTGTGGTGATAGGTTGGCAGTATGGGGTGGGGTTGGGGTGGTGGTGTGGGAGGTGGTGATTAGACTGTGGGTTGTGGGAAGAGCGGCCTCTGTGGCCCGCTGAGTGTTCTCTATGGCCGTGTGAGCTATAATGGCCCCCAGCCTCAGTAGCAGTTTCAAAAGCGTCTGTGCGCGGTCGGGCTGGGGGTGGGGCCTGCCAGTGCAGCTGGCTCTTGGGGTCCCTGCTGTTGTTTCGCTGAGTCGCCCCTTGTTGGGGCCCAGAATCACAACCCTGAGAGGAGACAGACTGTATAGGGAAACAATGAGATTCGTATTTCCAGAAAGTCAAAAACACAAGAAGTAAGGCAGATAGAGGATCGTACATGCAGGGGGATATTTTCTTACCGAGGACACAGTATAGGCCGGAGGATCAGGCTGTCTGGCTGAGCGCCGATGCCCCGATCCTGCCCTTCTTTCCTCCTCTGTCCTGGGTGCTCTGCCCCTGCTGGTTTGGAGGTGATACTGCTGCTGCTGCTGCTGCTCCTCTGCTCGAGTTTGTCCTCTGTGTGAGTGCAGGTTGTAGTTCTGCAGCTCCTGGCTGATGCCGGACACTGTGGTGTTGGAGCTGTACTCTGAGTCTGACGAGTCTGAAGCTCCACCAGAGGTGTTGGTGGCAGCAGTGGTGTAGTGAGGACGGACTGAGAAATGGACCACGGGAGGAGGGGCCTCTGGAGAGGGGGTGGGTAATCGGCTACGACCATCAACTGGTGATACCTGAGTGGTGAGAAGAGAGAGGAAGTTGACGAAACTCTATGTCCAAACAGTATCACCAGCTGAATGGGTGTCCTAGATTCCTTGTTTCTTGCATTTTTATATTTTGACATCTTACCTCTGGATAGGGTCCAAAGTATGACAATAATACTGGAAGGAGGACCAATCCATTCAGCACTCCGAGTAATGTTAGGATGGCTAACACTGCAAAGAAATACCTGCAATACAACCCACATTCACAAAAAGAGTTCAATATGAAGCTTTAATACAAGGTCTAATCAAACGCTGCATGCAAAACAACATGTTCCTCTTGCCTTTTCTGTGACACATGAAAACATTTACGAAAAAAATAGAAGATGTAGTAAACACATATGGGGGAAAATCCATGACAGGATGGAAAAACAAAAAGAGTTGCTCAGACCAACACAGACAGACAGAGCAGGTGAAGAAACAAAGAAAATACCTGTGCAAACCACAGAGGTTCAGACGTGGGGAGACATGTGCGAGATCAACCATTCACACATGCCCGGAATAATACTTCCACAAAGACGCCAGCCACTCCCCAAACAAACACACACATACATATAAGCCCCCCACAGACAGGCAGGCATGCACTGTGGTTTTTTTTCCTGTGGAGCAAAACAGAAATGTACCTTGTGTGTTTCTAAGTCCTGCCAAAGAGGGTTAGTCTTAAAGAAGCCGCAGAGAGAAAAGAAAAAGGGAAAGCATAATTAGCCGGAGCTGGTTAATTCAAAGGCAGGGGAGGAAAGGGGGAAAAAAAGAAGGCAGGAGGGGGGGTTATTGGGGGTGAGGGTACTCTCTCTTGGGTGTGTGGTGTATAAGCAAACATGGAGAAAACAAAGCAGTGAGGAATGTGAGGGGAGGGGGGCAGATGAGGGGAACATTCGGGCATGGGGGGGCACAAGAGGACAGGGGCCTCTCTCTCCTCTCTGGCTCAAAAAGAGAGAGAGAGAGAGAGAGAGAGAGAGAGAGAGAGAGAGAGAGAGAGAGAGGGGCAAACAAATGAAGTGAAGGGTATAGAATTTAAACAATTTAGTCTAGGAAGAAGAGAAGGGGACCCTCCGAGTACCACCCCTCCTCTCTCCCTCTCTTTTATTTCTTTCTCTCTCTTCTCTGCCTCGCTTTTCTCTCCCTTCCTTCCAGCTAAGCTCCTGTGAAATTCCCGGCCACTCCACAATCCCCTCCGTCTAATTAAATCTCCAATGTATCAGGTAAGACCCCCCAATCTCCACTCTAAATCTCTCTCCCTCGCGCGCTCTCGCTCTCTCTCCAGTCCAGTTTTTCTCATTTGGGAAGTCTCTGCTCCTCATTGGTGGAAGTTCTTACGTTATCAGCGACACACTGATGAACCATGAACCCCATTGCGTTACTTCTGACTGTGCTGTTTGTGAGCATGTGTGAGTGGATGGGGATAAATAGGGACTAATTGAGGTGTAGATGCTTTGGTATGCTGAGCAGCTGGGCCTCAGACTAAGTTCACATTCAGAACTAATCCTTGTATGTATATGTGTGTGTTATATTGATATGTGTGTGTGTAGAATGGAGGGCATTGTAGGGAGGAACATCCATAAGTGAGGAAGAACGGTCCCTGTCCACACAGCAGGGCTGGCCTCACCTACACAACACTGGAAAATTGAGTGTCACTGTGAATCCAGATGGAAACAAAATGAATTCATGATACAGCTACAGTTGTGCTGCTGCAGCCTGAAAACACTAATAATATAATTGACGGGAATCTGTTAGAGATCTAATCTGTAGTACTTTATTTTACTTCACTCTTGATTTATATTTATATTAACCCTCTAAACCCCAAAACTAATTGGGGAGTATAAAAAAGCTAGAGCTAGAAACTACTGCAAAAGCAGAAGGTAATGTCATATTTCTAACTTTTCATACATCTTTGATCAATCTGTGATGAGGCGCTTTATTGGGAAATGTAACCAAATCTAAGGTAAGTTAGCCTGCCATTTTTTTAGATGATATGCCAGGTTGGTTGATGCTTGGTTTATTATGGTGGTACCAATCTGCAGTGTGGGTGTGCTTAGCACCATTCATGGAGTTGGTAGGAGGAAGTAACTAGTGGTAATCAACAGAAAATTATCATGTTTGGTGCGATTCATGGCTGATCTACAAAATACTGAAGAAATGTTAAACATTTTCAGAGCATGCTGAATATAAATCTTTGGTAGTAAATGGGCACTGACAGATTATATTTATACCTATGATTGGCTTTTCGTTTGCTCTCTGGTAAAGCTCTGTCTGCCTGCAGACACACACACACATCATACTTCACAGTATTTGAATCCCACCCATCCTTCATCTGCTTCTATTCGATTATAACTGTTTCTGTAAGTCGAACTGAAATAACTGTGTCATCACGACGGTTAGCATTTCCACACACACCAGAAGGGGTAAACGCCACATCACCTTTGGACACACATAGAGGCACACACATGTACACATGCACGCGTGCGGCCCACATACCAGGCTAAGTGCCCTGTCGGGCTGTTTAGAGTAAAAACATTCACAGGGCTGACGGGGAAAGTCAGGGAAACATTTCTTTCGGCGCAAGCAGAAAAATACGAGCAGGGCCTGTTGTTATTGCACCGTCTTGGGGCGCAGCTTTGTTTGCTCAGACAACAGCAGAACCTTTAAATGGAGGCCCGGGACTGAGCCAGAAACCAGAGCACACCACTGGAGGTGAGGAGAGAAGGTCTATAGGCCTCTACAGTTTGTGTGTGTATGTTTGTATGTATTTCCCTGAGTGTGTATCTGTGTGCGCACTCACAGGCAGGCACGCCATCATTGACCCCCATGATTACAGGGTCAGGGAGCAGGTTGGTGTGTTTGTGTATGTGTGTATGTGTCTATATGGGGGTGGGTGGGGGGGGACTATGTGTGATTGTGTCCATACATGAATGAAGGCCTGCGCACATGACATCGTTTGTGTGCTTGCAGATCACATGGAGTTCAGGGTGCCCAGTTCTTAAAGGAACAGGCCAAGCAAATTACACGGCTACCTCATCTAGCTGCAACCAAGAATGTGTGCGAATGCAGTCATGTATGACCATAAGATACTTAAAATACATCACTGAGCTCAGTGGAAACTTCTCATAAGGCTCCAGGCTTGAGACTGTACGGAATCGTTCACATTCGTCAGTTTTGTGGCAGCTGGTTGCTACCTTTTCTGTTTGATGGTTAGTAGAGAGCAGACACACAAAAGGAGCCACCAACACAGAGCCTCCACAGTGTGTCGGTTGTAATTTCCACTTCTCCTGTCTTTCCACAACTGCCCTCTTGCCGCCCACTCTGTTACTCCTTCCCATGCTTGTAAATGTCTAGCGAGGGCAGTTAAACTAGTTGAAGGAGATTACAAAAGCCAGAGGACTTTCCTGCTCTCTCCGTCCCCTTCTCCCCCTCACTCTCTTTCACTTTGCTTCCCTCTGCCTCTCTGTCTTCTCCCTCCTAGCCCTCTGCCTCCTCCTCCTGCTGCTGCTGCTTCTCCTGACCTTCAACTCTCCATCTTTCCCCTGGTTTCCCCTAAAATGTCAGGAATGAGAGACGTTAAGAGGGAGAAGAGGCGGATGAAAGAAAAAGACACAAGCGGGGTGGAGGACGGAGAAAGATAAAGGCCTTTTTTATGAAGTTTCTTGGAGATCATCCCCCAGAAATGGACGAAAAAAACAGGTATGTCAACGGTAGCTGGAAAAGGGATGAGGTCTACAAAGAGGGAGGACAAAATGGAGATGCGGGTGGAGGGGGGAAACAGAGGAAGAGAGCAGCCGTCATGCATGATTGGTGTCTCAGGTAGATTCTTGTGTGACATACAGGTTGAGGCATGGTCTCAACAGTCTATGGACGCCACATAGATGCCACATAATAACCCTTGTAAGTCCAAATCTCTGTGGTTTCTTATGAGGTTCTATTTTGTGCTCACCTGACGATAAAGTCGAACTCAGAGCCTGCAAGCATTAGGACACCTAATAAAGTGGAAAAGGCTCCATCGAGCACCGGAGCAAACATGTGCTCCAATGCCAGTACTGCCCGCTTGTGTCGATCCCCTATGGCTGTCAGGAATGCCTATGACACACACAAACACACACTTTAAGTCTCACTGTCAAGGGAATCACCAATTCCAGAACTTTAACCACAGAGATTCAACAAAAAAACTTTCGCTATTTCATTAACATTGCCAACAATACCTGTTATAGCATTTAGTATCAGAAATTTGAAACAGAAACACACACTGATCCTAGTTATTTATGTATTTTTGTATGCCTACCAGAGCCACATGGACGGTGAACTCCACTCCGATGCCCACAGAGGCGATGAGAATGACAACAGGGACGGCACTCAGCTTGATTCCCATCAGCCCCATGAAGCCAAACAGCTCCACGGTCATGAGAGAAAGCACCAACACCTGTGGACAAACAAGGACTTACTGTTAGAAAGGAAAAGCAGCTGCCTAATCTATTGAAAAGTGGTTTTAAACCTTACATCACACCTGTTCGGAAGGAAACAGGTTCAGGATGATTGCCGAAAATAGCAACAATAAGCTAATTTGTGTCAAATATTTTTTGACTAATTTATGTTCCACAACATCCCCGCTTTGGTATAAATTGTTAAGTGCTTGCTATCAGTTTCTAACATCAATTCGTGTTTTCTCCTCTGTGTGGATACTATTACCTTTAATCAAACTGGTAAGAAAATATGAATCAAGCTACTATCATAATGTGCATTTGGTAAAAGAAATTGAAACCACCAGTAAGCATAGTGGGTCAAAAATGTAAATATTCTACTTTATTGTTCTATAATTAACAGTTCCTCTTTGCGTGTGCTGTGTAAATTTACACCTTGATTTTGAACATGGGGACAGGAACACATGAGGATGACACAGTATGTGCGATTGTCTCCGTCTTGTAGTTCTGTTAAGTAGCAGCCATACACGTGGGTGGAATATGTGTGAGCTGGTGTGTGTGTGTGCGTGTGTGCGTGTGTGTGTGTGTGTGTGTGTGTGTGTGTGTGTGTGTGTGTGTGTGTGTGTGTGTGTGTGTGTGTGTGTGTGTGTGTGTGTGTGTGTAGGCTCCTGAGCAGAGCAGGACAGGAACTCTTGAGAGTAAATGCCATTATCAGCTGACAGGTGTCAGGTTACATGGGGCCCAAATCCTTTGAAGAGGGCCGAGGTGGGCAGGAGAGGTAGCCGTGTGCACGTATGCGAGTGCACATACATGCGAAAAAAGCACAGAGGATGTGCATGTGTGTCCACAAGAGGTATTTGTGTGTGGTGTGTTTGTCTAAAATTTTGCACTTTTCGGGGGGAAAAAGTATTTATCTCTCTTTTTTAATTAGCACTCCTACAGATAGAAGAAAATGTAAATCAAGAATTGAAATAAGAACCAATTCGAGATCACAAGTGATCCCTCTAGATGCAACTGAAACTCATCCTGAGGCTAAGTGTTATGAGCAATCAATATCAAGTGGATTAGAAACAATCTGTATAAATCTAAACATGCGGCATGAGATTTAAACAAAGCCTCTGTCTACATAGTTAGGATGGATTTCAAGCGAATGGCTACAAGGGTTTGAATGGCTTGAGGGTTTGATGTTGCAGGGCCGGCTGTGGTCTGGTCCTTGACGCCTCTCCATAACTTGTCTTTTGATCTTGCTAGTAAAGCCTGAAGGATGAACATGAAGTCCCCTCCTCCTTTCTTTAAGGGCTCGGGTGGCCCGGCCACTGCCTGTTATAAAATACAACCCACCAGAGAGAAAAACCAGATTGCTCTGTATGTGTTTCTGTGTGAATTATGTACCTGCATGTTTACACATTCGGACTGTATGTGTGCACTGTGCAAGTATATACATGTCCGTGAGCCCTCAAAGTGTGTTTGTGCATTCGCCTGTGTATGTGCTGCTTTGTAGCCTCGGAAAGTCCTCGTGTGAGAGGAGCCGGAGAGGATATATGTGTATAAGATGAAAATAAAATCAAAGTTTTTATAGGTTTAGAGTGGGAGCCTGTTGCCGGAGCAACTTTGTGTCCTCTTCCCATTTATTTCAGCTTTGGTGTCTGGGAGTGTTGGACTAGACTAAACAGACTGGCCCTAGCAAAACAGCACAAGATAAACACTGGTGACTGGGGCTACAATAACACACAGCAGCCCCTTCTCCTTTCTGACTTGCTCCCTCTGACATGCATTCTGGACCACACACAAAAATCAGGAAACAACAGAAGGAAAGCAATAAAGGATTTTTTTAATAACTGAAAGTTTTCACTCTATGTTCAGGAATGAGCTTGTTTGTGGCATGAACACTAATGTATCAGACTAGCAAGATAATATACTTGTTTGTATCTTTCTAAACAATTGTCTCTCAGAACATCTGCCACAGTTTATGGATATATGTCTGTTTCTGTATCTTCTCCAGCACTTACTATAATGCCAGCAGTCCACGGGTTGAGCAGGAAAAGGGCGCAGACCAGAAAGGTGCAGGCAAGCACAACACTGATGGACAGCAGAAGCCAGTGGCGTAGACTAACATACTGTTCCCAGAACAGGAAAGGGTAGCCATTAGGGTAGGAGGGCAGGCCTTGTCGGCTGTAGTTGCTGCAGATGGCCCGCACGCTTTCGATGGCCTCCACAAACTGTGGCGTCTCGCGGAGCCCGTTGAGGTAGAAGGGGAACTGTGCGTATTCGATGGGCTCAGCAGTGGGAACTGGATGGACAGACAATGAGAGGCAGATGATTTACTTGCAAGTAACCAAGTAAAACTACAATCCCCACATCTTTTTTAAAGTTAGATCCCATGATGCCCAATTGATGAGAATTTTGCACTTTGTGACCTTGTAAGGCAAGGCAAGGCAAGGCAAGGCAAGGCAAGGCAAATTTATTTATATAGCACATTTCAACAACGAGGCGATTCAAAGTGCTTTACAAGGACATTAAGAACAGAGGATGATGATTATTAAAAGAAAGAAAAACTAAAGAAAACATTTATGAAATCATTAAAAAAAAAAAAAAAAGACCATACAGCCCCGCAAGGTGGTAAAATTGCCAGACTGCTGGATTTAATTGGATAAATCAACAATGGCAACAATGACATTTGCAGAAGATATTTGTTTATTCTCATTAAACAGTATTAGGATTTGATCACTGAACATATCCACAGAAATAATTTTAAACTCTTCAGCCAAGCCACCCAGGCACTATTAAGGCTTTCCCCTCTCTAATCCACACTTGTTCCAAGAGAAGTTACATCTGTGGGCAAGTGTGTGTGTGTGTGTGTGTGTGTGTGTGTGTGTGTGTGTGTGTGTGTGTGTGTGTGTGTGTGTGTGTGTGTGTGTGTGTGTGTGTGTGTGTGTGTGTGTGTGTGTATTTGGTGGGGGTTGGGGAGGAGTGTGAAACAGAGCTCCATTCACTCAAACCCTAGCCAGTCTGTGGCCCAGCCTGGCTAATGAGGGCCTATCAGTTCCAGACACAGCAGACTGTCAGGGCTAACGTTGATTCACTGTAATTACAATGTCAGAATCACTGCCATTACCACACCCTAAACTTAGCACCGCCACATAAAGCATAATACAGATGCATAAACACGTATACCTGCCTGTCACTCTGCTATGAAGTCATACTTGATGCCGACAGAACAGTGTATTCATTCAAAATTCTGCTTTCGGTGTAATTAACAACACATTGCTGCCCGTGGTAGCATCAAAAGATTACCCTGCAACTTTACATCTACCGAAAACCTAACTTTTCACTTTAAAAACATGTTTTTGGGCTGTCTGGTGCTGGTGAGTGTGTATTCTACAGTAACTGTAGGGTCAGACAGGAGCTCTTGTTAACATGGTACGGCCCATTATAATCTCAACTATAAATTTCCATTAGAACACCAGCTGGCTTTTGGCCAGCACAGATCTGCTCTGGGGGGGGGCTTCCACACAGCCAAGCACTTCATGCTGCTTATCCAATCACGTTACCCCCCTGTCAAGGGCTTCCTGCTTGTTATCCAATTGTGCTTCCCACCAAAACCCAGTCTCCCCTTGTTAGCCAATCATTTTCCTCCCCCGTGGAGCACTTCCTGACTTTTACCAAATCACAGGCTAGAATCAAATAACAACATGACTATACTTTTTATGTGACTTTCAGTCTGTGTGTGTGGTAGGGAAATGAGAACAGGGTGTGTGTTGTGTTTGGGGTCACTGAGTTTTAATAATGTATGCGTGCGTGCGTGCGCGTGTCTCTGTGTGTGTATGTGTGTGTGTGTGTGTGTGTGTAATACTGGGGCCCCATGGTAGTTGGGATTATAGCATTCACCACAGGCACTATTAGAAGAACAACAATGAGTTGTGTTTTGGTCTACAGCTTTGCAATTTGAGCTCACACATGCACATGCACACACGCTGCAGTGGTACAGTAAAGTCTACTGCCTCACTTCGAGCTAAAAGGCAAACAAGGAGCAATAACTCAAACCACAAGAGGTAAACACTGCTCACATGTAGAAGCTGTGTTGCAGAACCTAAAAAGGTCACAGCTGAGACCAATAAGCCCCCAAAAAGTTTAACTTAAAAATTCCGGGAGCAGTTAGTAAATGTAATTTGTTCAGCTGTACTGTGCAGTAGGTATGAACCTCAATATTTCTAATTACGGCAATGCTAGATTGCTGAATTTGTTGGAGTTAACAACATTATTATTGAAATTTCCTTCCGTACATGAAAGAAAGAATTCATTCCATTGCACTAAAAGGCATCCTGTTCTTAACTGTATGATAATTTGCCAACTTCTATCACACAGACTTACTGCTGAGGCGTGTCTCGGGCATGGAGTCAGTACGGTCGTGGAGCCACTCGGGAGGGTGTGGGCGAATGTTAGCTTGCGAGGCAGCGTATGCCACAGGATCGTTGCTGACCCAGGCGGTAAGGTAGATGTAAAAAGCTCCAGGGTTGATAATCCCATCAGCATCCACAAGCCTCTGACGAGTCAGCTGCAAAACCAATAAAGGAGATGGATTAATGATGGTAATAATTACAAATGTAGACAATATAGCTCTGTTACAATCAAATTTTCAGACACATTTTTACTTGTAGGCCCTTCACATTTATATTAGGCTATGCCAAACTTTGAAATTTGAAAATGGAATAATTTGCGAATGGAAAAAATAGAATTGAGGTTCGGAAAAAAAAAAACGTATGTGAAGCTTGCGGTCGTTGAGTATACACTGGATACGAAAAGGCATTGTGGAAATAAGACAAGTTCAACCATAACATTCTACAGGTGAGCTGACCACAGAAATGCTTATTTATACACATGCATGACTGCAAGAGAACGGAGCAGCTTTCAAAATATAAGTCAAATATTACCCTCTCTCTCTTTCCAACCAAAGAAAAATCAACAAGTCAAACACTGGTTGCCTTTCTGAAAATTCCCGTACTTCTGATCACAGCTTCCCAGAATTATCATGCCACATTAAAACATGGAAAATGTTGAATCAGCTTCTCTCTTTACATACAGTGGATATTGGCCGGCAAGCCTCAGACCCAATGCCCTGACCACTCTGAATAAATTTCAAAAAGGAAGCTTTGCAGCAGTCTCCTGTTAAGAAAGCAGCTTCTGCTGATGCCTATAGTACCTAATCGGTCCTCATTAGTTTTAATGTGTCAGAATATTAACATTTGTCATAAGAGAGAAGGTCTGAAGTAACATTTGGTTACAGTACAGCTGTAAATGGTTGTGTTTTGATTTGAGAAAAATTTATATTGAAGTCTTTGGATTGCAATCTTGGTATGTTAGAACGTCACTCCAGTACTTTGGCCCTGACTGAATGTGTCAACAACTACATTAAATCTGATACCTAAATTAATTCTTCAATCATTCAGAGAATGAATCGTTGGAACTTCTGGATCTACTGGATGGAAAGTAATGAAATGTGGAACAAATATTCATGTCCTCCTGAGGATGAACTGGAATAATTGTGACAATCTTTTCACTTTCCATTGCAATTATCAGGTTCAAATTTCAACACTTGGCTCAATAATTTACAGCCACATACCTTCAAAACAAACTACTTAGCAGCCAAACCTGCAATGCTGAACAGTACTTGTTAGCATGTTGAATAAAGTGGTGAACATACACAATATTTCTGCTTAACATCCGCATTTTAGCATGCTAGCAATAGCATTTAGCTTTAAAGCAATGCTGGGATGCTAGCAAGGCTACTCTTCTTTAGACTTATGACCACAAAATTTAATTCAAAATTGATAATGCCCAAAATATTTTGATTGAAAAAATGCTACAGACGCCACATTACTTGTGTAGCAGATACTTTGCACCATGTTAGTATCTGACTGTTAGCCTATAGCTAAATTCCTGACATTTACACACAAGTGGTTCTGTCTTTGTGCAGATTATTGTCAAGTTCCGTTTCAGTTGGTGTTACTTGCCTTTGACTGCTGTGGACACTAGGTCGACATGACTGACTGTCTCACTCAGGGCTGTTACTTTGGCCCTCCCATGTGGAAGCGGGGGAGTGTAGCCTAGCATTGCTACCTCCTGAGAGGTAAAACCATTACTGCACACTGCTCTGCCACTCTCCCTTCTAGGAACCATAAATCCCTCTTTCACGGAGGCAGGGAGAGTTTTTGGGGGTTGAAGCTGGACTCATGGGGTTAGCTAGATGAAGAAAAGAGTAAGGCTTTTTGTGGTGGGGGCGGGAGGTGGGGAGAAAAAAATTGCTTGAGTTAGCGTAACAATAAAAAAATTGGCTGGAGTCCCTGAGCGCGTCTGTGTGCAGTTAACCTGGTTGTTAACACTGAAGGAAATGCCACCCAGCAAATGGAGTAGAGCTATAAAAATAACACAACATCTGTACAAATGTTGCTCACACTTGGTTCTCCTGACCCCTATGGGTACCCAGAATGCCTGGCGCCACAGACTAACCCGGCCCAAAGAAGAAAAGAGCTCTTGATAGCGTTAGCACAGCCTTTCTTTGGACTTTCCACCTCCTCCGCTCAATATTCACCTCCTTCTGTATCCACTCACCAACCCTTTATCTTATAAACTTTCAAGCTGCACACACAAGGAACAAATGCTCACCCTGCGCAGAGATATGCTGGGACAGATTAAAGGCCCAGATCCATAGAGTGGCATATCAAAATAAAGCATCTATCTTTGCAATTTGCAAGGGTTAGTAAAGATCTGGTCCTCATTTTGAGGTACAAAGAAAAAACAGCTACTGCTCTTAGTGCATGCAAAAGCAGAACAGACATTCAAAACATACAAATGCACACAGAGAGCTCCCTCAAAGAAACCACGTGTTTCAGCTCCCCTCATTGAAAAAGGACACAGCAGTGGAGCACAGAAGGAGGGAAAGGGAGGGAGGAAGAGGCAGAGAGAAAGAGAGAGTGGTAGTGCAAGCAGGAGTTAGTGAAGGAGAGAGAGAGTCGGATTCCAGAGGATCTGGATTGAATTTAACAGCGGGATACACAACAACTGTATGTCTTCAAGCTGTCACGGGAAGCCCAGGCAGCTCTGCTGGCGGCCCCCACGCCTCACGGCAAGTACACTTCCCTCACAGGCAGAGGAAGTGATGTCACAGGGCCGCACACCAGGCCCTGCCTTCCGCTAGTGAACGTGATGGGAAGAGTAGTATGCAGCTGCAATGGAGTTTATTGGCTATGAGAAATAGCCAAAAACAAACATCTAAGAGTAAAAGAGGGGGAAAAGTCTTCGTACACATTTTTAACTTATATTCACACACAAAGCAGAGCTACATGTCAGAGTTAATCAACTTTGATGAAAGCGATCTCAGTGTCGAAAAGACATGGTTTGTTTTGTTTGAGGTTTGCAGAAATCCTGGCCAAGAATGTTGTTTTTATATTTCTCCAGTTTCTTATCTTCTGTTTTCGCTTTTTTCCTGCCAAAGAATGCAGCCATGCATCCACGTATGTTGCTTTTTAGGAGGTAGTACTAGACTATAAAAAGCATGCAATGCCCCGTTGAAGCAGAGCAAGTTTCCACAGCGCCACAAACTTAATCTTCCCCTTCATTTCCTCCTGTTTCTACCCCACTCTCTCTCATTACCAACTTGTTGCTGTCTTTCTGCTGCCATATAAAACACCAGATTTGATCTTCAACAAAGTTCCTCCTGGACCTCTTCCTGAGACCCAAGCTGCTCGTTCACTCAACTTGTGTCACTGTTCGCATCACTTGTCCAGGATGATATTGCAGACAGGGCTCCATTCAAAAGCTAAACTAGATATTGTCAGATGATTATATCCTTTGTTGTGTTCTAGATTTTATTTTTACTTTCTGACAGCGAAAGCAGCTTTGCCAGTGGCTTTTTAAGCAGATTTTTTTCACAGTTTTATGCATTTTTTTGTGGCTATGCCAGCTCTGGTGATGAAATTTGGGTGCATTTTAACCCCCAAAAAACAGGCGCTGTATCCAAACCAGTGGACATACAAAATGATGTGGGCTCTCTAATAAACTATGGTGCAAGCTTGAAAGCCACAGTGAGCAAATAGCACAAGCAGCACCATTCCAGGCAATTGGATGGAGTGGAGGTAAAATATGTCTTTTCTTTTTAACTTAAAGCTTTTTAAAACTGTGCTATTTTGTGAAAGCCGCATTACTTTCATTGGCCCTAACGTTTAAATGCATCACATAAGCATTTCTTTAACACAATAACAAACCTGAAACATTCAGTCTATTCTACCACACAGGAAGGCCAAATATTTCACTGCATCGCATGTCAAAGCATGCAGCAAATATGCCAATAGACCTTTATAAAGGCTCTAAATTAACCTCTTGGCGAGAAAGGTTTATTTTGACAATTCTGATTATTCTCTTTTACGGGGCTGCAGAATCCAGAATAACTGTTTACTGACCCACTGAGGTATACAGGAGTTTCTCCGCATCAGTTTCTTGAAAGCCATCCAAATTCTCATACTTCTAACTGTGGCTTGGAGTCACTGAAAAAGTGTCAAACTGAAAGGCTCGATGCTAAAAGGTAACAACTGACTGCCAAGGCCCTGAAATAACGCATATTTCACAAACACACACAAATTGACAAATGGTTTAAATGAAGAGTTAATAGGTTTTTCAGAGGCAGTGCTGCTGCAGCTCCAGTGAGAGCTTTAAATTCCTGAGCTCGGTAAAGTCATCACAGAGACAAGATGAACACAGACACAGAGAAAGAGAAAAATATGAATAGAGAGAGGCTGCTTTAGGTTGGGTGTGGTTCCTCTAGAGTCAATCACACATAACAAACACACACAAAGAAGGAGACAAATAAAACTATTTCTCGGGTCTATTGCCAGACTGCGATCCATGTAATACTGTCTGTGTACAATTCCTCATATCTTAACTCTGAATCCTTTTTCATCATGGGAATGAGTAACATTGGTGTAAATTCTTAACATACCTGGTTGAAGTTGATGGGCTTTTCCCTGCGTCCCGTCTGCACCAGAAGTTTGTACGCCAGAACGCCATCATCTGAGCCATTCCTGTAGCTGACGGTGGTGATGCGGCCAGCCTCCCAGTCCTTGTCAAAGGCCTGCTGGAGACCTGCAGGAAACCACAACAAGACAGATTGGTTGGATGCGGACGTTTGAAAAAGTTACATGCTCTGTTATCTTCATGCTTCCTCTGCGACACACTCACAAAGCACCATTCACAAGGAAAACACAACACATAATAACCCAGTACAGTAAAGGAGAACATAACATAACAGTGCAACCTAAGCCTGACCCTATAATAAGCTTGATTGATTTAATAGTTTGATTCTCAACCACCAAACAAGACTTCAAAAGCTGAAAATCTGCTGGTTTTAATTCAAAGCGATCATTAGGGACTATATCAGTAACATGTGCCTCCTTTTCTATACTACTCTCTAATCCATATGTGTATCATTCCCCTCCTCTCGGCTCTCCCCCAAGGCCCATGCTGTGGTCCGTCTGCGGGAGATGTTGTTTTGGGTCTCGTTCCTTGGCCTGTCTGGCTCCAATTTGTCCCACCATTGCAGAGAGCAATATCAGACACAGCTCTCTCTCTCTCACCCACATACTCTCTGTGTGGTTCCCAGCCAGCTCGCACACAGACTCGCACAATGTGTTTTATCGTTAAGAGCAAGTCAGCGAGTGCGTTTCCCCACTCAAAATGAAGCCATTCTTGGAACTGGCTGACATGTGAGAGATAATACTCTTGTTTGGTGGCATTCTGGAATCCAATATAAAGCCAAGCAATTCATCCAAAAGTGATTCCTGTCATCATACTAAATTTATTTATAAGGTTGCATACAACTAAAGGAGCTGTGTTGTCCTTGCTATATGCCAAATATTTAAGATTTTTTGAAAAAAATTACATAAACTAGCATGAGCAATACTACGGAGTTTAAGTAGAATAACTACGTTTGAGTGACAATTTGCACTGCCACCATCATTTACAACTTGTTGCCAGAGGTTCTAACATACTTTGCTTTGCCTAAGGCCAAGTTTAAAAAACACGGCCTCCCACTTCATCCTCCTTCAGCCCCACTTACGGAAGACACAAGTGATTTTAATCAGCTACTGTCAGTGTCCATTTTACAATCCCTCCTACTTCTGAACTCCTGCCTAACATCTTGTTTCCTGCAGATTCATGTCAAAACACAGAAGAAAATTATGATCTCAAAACTGTTTCATGAGAAAGTGAATTATTCCCATGCCTAAACTATCCTGAATAGTAATGTTAAATGAGGTATAAACAAAAAAAAACATCTGTGTTGTCAGTGTTTGGGTAAAATTTTAAGTGAACTAACACTGACTGTGACTCATAATGTGTAATCCAAACCAGTTCGAGTCTGGTTGAGGTGGCAATTTTACATCAAGTCTAATTTTACCTTGCAGCCAGTCCCTGAAGTAGTGAAGCCACATGCGTGGCAGCTGTCCATTGTCTTCCTTCAGCACATAGCGGACAGTGTGGAACCTCTGGTGCAGCTGGTGCAGCAGTGGCTGGTTCTGGGCATAATCAGCCCGCTGTGTCACCACATGCATGTTGTAGAAGGAGAAGAACTTGAACTGGGCACCAATGAAGTCGTACTCGCTGGTCTCTCTGGGTACGATGTCCGTCAGCTCTAGGCCATCCCTCACCTGGGTGGTTCCATATAGACTGACTCCCAGCAGGCAGAGGAACAGCACAATCACAACCACCTGGAATCATAGGGATCAAGCTTCAATCAGTCGCTTCGCTGCACTTCAACTTGCACTGATAACTTCTTAAAGCATGTTGCATACTCTGAATGATTGAGGAGCAAAAATATGGATGATGGACATGTAAGCTAAGGTGAATTTTAGCAATATATTCCAAAACATCCATGATGATTTATGTACTTGAAATTAATTGCACCAACAACATTGTCACAAGTTCTCTGACACGCCAAGAAATGCATGCAGTCAGATCGAATTATCATCCAAACTGTCTGTAAACATCAGAGTTTATAGATCGACACTTTGGTTCTGCTCGACCTACTGCACGCACACACCAACCAATCAAACTGTCTGCTTGCTTACAACCCTTCAGACATTTTGTTTTTACATTGTAACAAAGTTGCCATGCCATGATGTCCAAAAATAATAAAATAAAACCCACATTGTAATAAACCAGACTTTTCCTTTAAGTCATTCAGTAATGAAGAGAGTCCTTCAGTCAGGCATCAGAGGAGTGCGTGAAGCAATTTAGGAATATGGTGAAACATTTGACAGTGTAATGAAATTGAGGAACATTTTCTAATATCAAGTACAGGCCACCAGATGATTTCAGCTCTGGAAGGCTTTGAGAGGACTGGCCACCCACTAGACTGAGGTCAGACAGTGTGTGTGTGTGTATGTGTGATTCAGATAGGACATGACCACAACCTCCACCCCAGATTTCTTCCATCTACTCTGCTCACTCTGGTGACTAACCCTCCCATTCAAATTATCACTGCGGTGAGTCAGCACGCAAACACACTTTTACCTCACACAGAAGCTATTCAAGCCTTCTTCTCTGCAAATGCACGCAGGGGCACTAAACTCACCTTGGTGGTGGGCTGCAGAAGGAATGGAGCATAATGCTTCTCGGCAAAAGAGGCCAGGGTCCAGCGGGAACAGGGGGGCTCGAGGCAGCGCAGGCCCAGTGAAGCTTCTCCAATCTGGGACAACAGGTCCCGCGTGGAGCTGTTGTTCTCTGGACTCTGGCAAGTTGATGAGGCTGCATCACCCAGAGGAACTGAGCTGGCACTTGATGTCGGGGCAGCCGGAGGAGGAGCAGGGTGATGATGGGAGAAGGTGGTAGAACCTCGAGATCCGCCATTACTTCGGCTTCCGTTGTTGTTGTTGCTGCTGAGGTTTGCATGATTGCTGCTGCTGCTGGTGTTGTTGTTGTTGTAATAGTCATTGTTGGGGTTGCTCCTAGTTGAAGGAGGGTTGATGGGCTGCACAGAGATCTGGGATCTGGGCTCAGCCGTGGTGTAGAAGGCCTGAGTCCGGGGGTCGTACTCTGTCCTGAGCTGCACTGTGGACTGCATGGTTATCTGGGTCTGCTGGGCAAAGCCGTGGCTGCTGTAGGAAGGAGGGGGGCTGCTGTAGCTTGGAGGAGGTGTGCGATACGAGGGAGGAGGAGTGCGATATGATGGGGGAGGGCTGTAGCGACTCCCATCTGCCCCATCCAGGTACGCCTGAGGCTCAATCTGAATCACACGATTGGCACATGGGCTGCAGGGATAAATACAATGGAAAAAAGTCAGACCAGTGAAGCTTTGCATTACATCTCTTAAAAATATTTATCAGCTTTATGTTATTGCAAATCTTCTCTCTTCCTCTTTGCCAACAGCATGAAATATAGAGCTGAGACCCAACAATGGAATTTAATAGTGTGTGTACACATCTGTACGACTGTAGAGCCAACAAGCATGCCCAGGCTGGCAGGCAGACTGGTAAAGTTTAATAAAGACTATGACAGATAAACACAAAGTCAAACAACCAAGCAGCCAGACAGAAAGAGACAACATTCACAATAATTAGCTTTTGACCGAGGGGGATTAACGTGAAGATGTGAAGAGATAACAGTTTGTCAAATTTATTCATTGTCAGATCAGAGATCTGAGGAAGAACATAAAAGGAAGAAGAACAGGAAAGCAATAACTTTAATCAGAAATGAAAGAACTCCTTTGTATGAGTGTGTGCACACCTGTAGAAGCAGCAGAAAATGTCAAAACGTCTGTCTTCTCGTCGGTAGAGATCCATGCTGAGGATGGCAGGAAAGATGAGGAGCACCATGGCAAAGTTAAACACCACCACTACTGCAGCCTGCAAGAAACACAAAAAACACTGTCTTATATTGGAGGAAAAAAGGTGCTTTGATCAGAAAAAAGAATTAGAACTTCAATGATTTTTTTAGAATTTGTATACAGTTGAAAACTGACAGAGGAGACAGGTCATGACATATGGTGTACATAACATTTTGGTGGTCTTAAGTCTAAAGCAAGATTGAAATTCCATGGAAACAAAAGCACAGAAGACAGTTTTTTCAGATAAAACAAAAGAAATCACAGCGTAGATAAATAATACATGAACATAAAGGAAGGTATTTCTCACTAAATGTTCCTGCAAGTTCTAAACTGTGAAGATGTACAGCCTCCAAGAATTATCGTCTCTTAGCAAAAACACTGAGATACCTTGGATATATGTTAAAACAACACAGTCTGAATAAGCTAATGTCAAGGAAAAACTAGCTTTCAACACTTTTCCAATTCCTTTCAAGCCAAAAACACTGAGTGTCCAGAGAAAAAGCGAGGTGTGTGTGTGTGTAATAGAAGCCAGTACAATGTTGTGGTTAAGTATTTGAAGGTGGTGCACTGAAGCAGAGAGTGGGGGTTGGGGTTAGGTTGGGGCCCTGCCCAGAGTACAATCTGGATATTGCGTAGTTGCCAGACCGCTACACACACACGCGTGCACACACACACACGTACGCTCACACACACAATCCCGTGTGTGTGTGCCAGACCACCCAAGGAGCCAGAGGCCCGCGGGGCCTGAGGTGATGAGCAGGCGCTGCGGCTGTACAGACAACACACACTTACACACCCCTTACACACTCACACAAAAAATGCACATAAACACACGTATCTACTGCCAGCTTCAAAAAACTGTACAGCCTCCTACTTAAACCACACCTTAACACCAACCAGACACACACACACACACACACACATCCTCGCCCTCCCTCATTCCTCAGCTCCCTGCTCAGTCAACAAGAGAGAAATAACGTCAAAGAGATGAAGTTAGAAAGAAAACCTCTGTAAGTAGAGTAGAACAATTAATTCTCAATTGGCCCACTAACACCCAGACAGATACAGCATGACTCTACTCACACACACACACACAGCGACCGCTAGCTGACCCCACAGCGAGGATATTTATCATCACATCTGTCCACTGCGTATGAATGTGTGCGTGTTCCTGTGGGTGTTTTTGTGTTGCTATCTGGACAAGATTTCTCTTTTTTTTTTTTGTTCATACCGATGGAAGGAAGCAAGTAAGAGTCATAACGGATAAATCCACAGAGGAGTCGACCACAGGAAGAGTTTAATGCTGATAAAGAGACACACACACACACCACAACACGTAATCTCTGCACTGATACGAGGTTGGGAGATGTGTGTCACCGGTTGTGGATGTTTACCACAATAAAAGATGGCTATCATTTTGATTGTCTAGTCCGTGACGTTTGCCCTCCACCAGTCACAAAACCCCAAGTTTAAAGTATGCGTGGTATGTATGTGTTATGTCCGTGCGTGTGCCGTTCTGAAAGTGTGTGTATGTGTGCGCATATGTGTGTGTACAAAGCGAGGCTGCATGGATTAGACCCATGGGGTAAATGGATCATGTTTGACAGACTCGCTGTACTAAAGCCATCTATCCACACATGCTAATATTGTACTCAATGTGGCGACATCTTACCTCACTCTGCGTGTGTGTGTGTGTGCTCAGGTGCTGGCTATACTTGTGGGGACCAAATGTCCCCACAACTGTAGGAAAACCGAAAACAATGTCACTTGTGGGGACCTCATTTCGGTCCCCACAAGTTTAAACAGTGTTTTCTTGGCCATGTTGTTGTTACTGAAAAAGTAAAAGTGCAAAAACATTTCTTTAGGGTTAGGCATTGTTTTGGTTTGGGTTAAGGTTAAGGTTAGGGTTAGGGTTAGGGGTTAGATATGAATGGGAGTCAATGGTATGTCCCCACAATGATAGAAAAACACAGTGTTTGTGTGTGTGTTTAAAAAAGAGAAAGGAGAAGGGAGAGAGACTTCTATTTTGTTCAGCTATTTTGCTTACAGCACAATCACTTATAACTGAAAATAATTGCAAACATATCAGTAGAATGTGGTTTTTTATATCTCCCTTTTTTATTGCTTGTGCTTGTTTGACTGATGGCTGGCAATTTTTTTAAGTTTCTGTGCTAATTAGCAAACCAGAAAAGAAAGACTGAAACAGAACTAACTGAAGTCAGGACATGTTAAGAAAATCTTTGAACAAATAACAAAAACGACGACAATTTCAGTGAGAAACCCTTTTAGGTGAGGGCAAGGATATAAATTTAACTAAGATCTGCTCTAAAAAGGGTCACATTGGGGCGGTATGGCTCAGTGGGTAGAGTGGCCGTCTTGCAACCGGAGGTTCGATCCTCGGCCCGTCGTGCTCATGTTGAGGTGTCCCTGAGCAAGACACCTAACCCCTAATTGCTCCTGATGGGTTGTGGTTAGCACCTTGCATGGCAGCTTCCGCCATCAGTGTGTGAATGTGTGTGTGAATGGGTGAATGTGACGTATCATGTAAAGTGCTTTGGGTACCTTGCAGGTGGAAAAGCGCTATATAAATACAGACCATTTACCATTTTACCATTTACATTCTACCATTTAAAACAGTCTAAAGCACAAAAACAATAAACAGTGGATTCAATATAGGGACATCAGTCATTTTTTTTTAATAAAATCAAGCACAGCTTATTTTGTTCTGCAGTGACTGAAACCCCAACGTTGTATGTCGTTCTGTAACCTTTACTTGTTCATACTCGGTTCTTAGATCTACTGTATGTTCTAATTTCTTCTTCTGTCCTTTTATTTATTACACGGCTCTTAAGACCTTCATACAGGAGTCCTCAAATGTCTAATCTGGCTTTATCCTCTCATTACAGTATGTATCACTGTGATTGAGTGAGTGTTTAAATGAATCGACAATTCAGCGATTATTGGAGGCGTTTTGTCAGACGTTGCTTTCTGTACTTGCTTTTACTGTTCTGGTGACGTCTATAATTAGTGACAGATGTTCGAGAAGTAAGTGCTCCCCTCTGGACCCCCCATTTTTGCACACACAAACAGCCAGGCCATTGCTTTTCAACCTCCCACACAGATACAACTCTCCACACTCACGCATACACACGAGTGAGAGGATATTCAAGTGCACACACACACATGCGCGCGGAGGGATATGGTTACATTGACCTCAGTCACAATCTGGACAGACACCGGGCCCACCACTAAACAGCCTGGAAGGAGGAGGGAGGGACGGACTTAACAAAACACACACACTCTTCCTCACGCAGCCACCTTCAATTTGATGAATGAAATCAATAAAACAATGGTCTGGAGTCAGTGAGGACTGGAACGGAACTATAAGTGAGCGAGAGGCCCCACATGACTGCACTCTCTCTCTTCCACACAAACACACACTGGCTACCCAGCGTACCTGTAGAGAAAAGGCTCTGAGCGCCGGGATGGGGATGAGGGCTGCCATGAAGAATGCTGTGACGTTACTGATGGAAGTGAGAGCCACGCTGGCCCCTGTCCTCTTCAGACACTCCCCCGTACGGTCCTGACAGAGACAGAAAGAGGCGCAGATGAAAGGAAAAGCAACGAAACTTTTGATCAGATCGTAGCCAAAGGCGAATGTGTAATGCTCCAGATTATGTACAATTATCACAACACTGCAATGACTGACAGTGATTGCAGTGTTTCTTGAAGCCCTGAAGTGCTCAGATAATCCACCTGGGCCTCTTCTACTTCTGTTTGAAGTGTGGAAAAGAAGCAAAGGACGGAAGTTCTCGTGAGATCAGCGCTGCCGAACAATTCGATTTTTCACTATTTTCATAATAAACACACACAGACAGAGCAGTGATAAACATGCGCACGACCCTGGAAGGTTTTGTCGGCGACTGTGTGAAGATTTGAGGACGTGCAGGACCACACAGGCAGCGTCTGCTGGCGTGTGCATCTCTGTGTGTGCGTCTGTGTGTGCATCAGGCAGGAGAGATCAGGTTGAGCTCTGTTTAGTTTTCATCTCAGCCACACAAAGGAAGCTTGGGGGGGAGATGAGGGAGGCATAGAGACAAGAGCTGGAAGGGGAGCGAAAGCAGGGGAAAACAAAAACAAGCAAATACATGCCTGTGTTTTCCCCCTCTGCAGATGAAACGTTACCGCGCTCCACAAACACACAGCTGCCCACATGAGATTGCAGAATCGTACACTTTATTTACACTTTTGTAAACTTTGATGTCTGTTTGTTTTGTGTTTTTGCCGTTTAATTCTGTATGTGCTTGAGAACAATCCCTTGCATCCCAATCTACTATGAGTTTACGAAACACTTTTGCCCAAAAACATTTTGAGTGTTTTAGAACTATTTAATATTCATCAAAGTCAGTGAAGCAGACAGAAAAATTCTGAAAGTTAGTTAAATCAAATAACACACGTAACCAATAATAATAATAATGATGTTTTGAAGACAAATGCAAATTATGATGGTTACCATTCTGCTTTGGAAAAAGGGGCACATCTATTATGTAGTGTTGCATAGATTATCGGGCTGAGTGTGTGGCACATGGCTTTGTCTGATGCTACATCACAGGCACAGACAGGCTTTCACACATTCCTCTATGGAGGAGATAAGCCAGCAGTAGGGTATAAACAGGCTGAAATGTGGATATGTGCCTCACCTCGAATGGGATTCTCTTGTTCTGTCCGGTCTCACTGAGGCATGAGCGAGGAGGAAGACATCATCCACTCCGACTCCCAGAGCCAAGAACGGGAGCACCTGCAGCACACCCATAAACTTAATGAGCTACTGTATGTATTTATCTCAGAAGTGTGGAGCAGTCAGAACCATACGCTACTCCAGATACTTCCCATACAATACATGATCTTGTATAATAGAAGAATAATAAACATATCTTGCAGTATGTTAATCATTGCTGGGTATATACCTTTAACAGTTTTTAAACACAAACGTGACAACTTTCTTTCTGTGAAGACAGAAATTTAAATATACAGTAATGTCAGCTGCAAAGCCCTTCTGAAGTCAAGGAGTGGTCCTACGCTGTCTCAAAACGGCCATTCAGTTGACATGGGAGGATCGGCCAGCTCTCACAGCTCACCTGGGGCTTCTAGGACATAAAATTTGTCCTTTGTGCTCAGTCTTTTTGTCTAGTTTTAGTGTCTTTTCTAAGTGTGAGCCATTAGTTTTGACCTTTACTAACCAACAGTCCAGAGTCGCTGTCCTTTGGCAGGTCTTCAATTACCTGTGTGGTGGCAGCGTTGTAAGGAAGATGCCCAGCAGAGAGCAGAGGCCCAGACCAGCCGCCACAGATAGTGTCACCAGCAGGACACCCGCCAGCCCCGACAGCCCCTGAGACTTGGCACAGTCCACCGCAGCATGGTCAGACACGGCATAGGCCAGCTGGGCACAGGCGGTAAAAAAGCAAGCCCCTGATTAATCCACCTGCTGCATGTGTGAGTCAATCATTGCAATGGACATTTTCTCCTCTTCTAAACTGATCAGTATAACTTGTCTGTCTTGTTCAGTCCAAGCCTAAGCGTATTTTTGTATCTTGTCTCACCATCACAGGTATCCACTGGCCACACGGATGACACTGACGTCAGAGAAAGACTTGAGAATATCTTCCAGAGTGGTGGGTGGTGAAAGACAAAACCTTCTGGGACGAGTTTGCTGCGACACTCTGCAGCACTGCCTGAAGAGAGAAACAAACAGAAGCAGGCAGATGAAGAAGAGAGGCAGAGGGCAAAAAGTATTTGAAAAAAAGTACTGAGGATGTTAAATACAATGTAAACAAATCAGTAAATGAGGGCAACAGAGCAGTAATGGTCAGATATTTTATGATTGTGAATAAATCAATTCAGTGACTATGACAGTCCTGTAGGTGCAACATGTGAAGAAAAAATTAGATTAACATTGAACTTAGAAACTATGTACTAAATAACTTTGCAGAAGTTTGGAGTCTTTAACAAACACTCAACAGTGGGATGGCCTCAAACTGTACAGTTGAAGAGGCTGACAGCAAATAGCTATAATACAGTAGCTCTGAACATTCAACTTTTGGTTTAATCAACAGCGAGCCATAACGATAAGTCTTAAATTGTTAATTTGACATTCATAACGAGTGACTGCTCCTGGTTGTTACCTAAATGAGTGCAGATTATTACAACATAGAAACAAATAAGATTTTATTTTCTGCTTTACCACTTTCTTCTCTCAATATAAAAATGTTAATTTGTACCAGTTTTCCATATTTATATAGTTTCACTCATCACATTACTTGCACATGTTGCCCTGTTGTTTACAAGACTTTAATTTCTTCATTCACAGTATATTCTCATTTTAAGCATTTGATACTTTATAGTGCATTTTGCACTTTTGTACTCTTTTTCTACATAGCATATTTAACACTTTATGGTGTGTTTTGTATCTCAGTATATTTTTTAGTTTTTTTGATTTGTATTGTGGTGGTGGTCACTTTACATTATATTCTATTGAACTCTATATGCAACTGACTCTGATTTTCAGTAGAATATGCTATTGACTTTTCTTATTCCTATTTTTTGTTTTTGGGTGATGTTAACTAAAATGTACATTTCTGAAAGAAAGAGGTACACTAAACCAAGTCAGTGCAAGTAGCATCTCAGATTAAAGTCAAGCTGCACACGGCGTCTGTCTTCTATCCTGTTTGATGAATAACATAATAAACAGCATGTTTTTCTGTATCGAATAACAAAAATCCCATCCTGTGCGATTTCAAAAAACAAAAACAGCCTTGAATAAAGGGCTCGGCCTCTGTCATAAGAGAATATGCAGACAGTACCATGACCCATCCTCTCTCTCTCTCTCTCTCTCCGTTGCTATCTCAGGGCAGACAGATGGCTTCAACATTGAACTGCAGTTACTGCTCAGTGGGGAGTAATGCTGGCTGACACACATTAGGAAACACGCACTAGATCACACACACACACACTCACACCCAGGTGTAAACTTGCACATGTGTCAGGCACATACCGAACATGCATGCACATCGTGCAGACACGCCTAAGCGATATGCACCACAAACACACACACACGCACTAACAATATCTGGCATCTTTTTCTACTTTTATTCTTGCCATTGATAAGACAGATACGCTGTATTTAAAAAAAAAAAAAAAGAAGATCACACCTCTTTTTTTAATCAGTGAATTCTGGACTCAGTGATGAATGGCGCACACACACGCCACTCACATGTAACACACACACACACACACACACACCCACACATACATAGACACACAAGGTCACACCATGTGGAAACAGAGGTTGGGCCCCCCAAAACAAAGACCAGATGATGTCACACATGAGCCACCAATGGGGCCACAGCTGGGAAAGCGATTGTGTGTGAACTTTGAGCGTGTTGCGAGTGTGTTTGTGCGTGAGTTTAAGAGAGAGAGAGCAAGAGTGTGAGAGAGAAGAAAAGAGAGATATCCCAGCACTCTCTTAATGTATTCCAGACATGCTCACCCCGTTGCTCTATTGCTCCTCTCTACTGAGCAGTGAGAGCAAAGCTTAGCGCTTTACCACACACCAACAGTGGTGCTAGTATCTATCGGGGCCGGGGCTTTGGATGGGGCCTTTCCATGTTCACCTGTATCCGGCGGTGATTTACAATGTGGTTGTAGAGGATTTAGAGTAGATTTCTGTTCTTTTTTCCCCTCCCCTCTTTTCTTACTCTCTTACTGAAGCTTTTCTCTCACTCATTTCTGAGCGTTTTTGGCCTTACCTCAGGAGTATCTCCTCTGCCAGGCTTCCAGTATGGCTGCAGCCTTTTCTTCATTCCAGTTGATGTGGAAACCTCCTCGTAGGCTCGAAAGTGCTCAAACATCTGCTTGGGAGTCATTCAGCTGGAACATGGTCTGTAAGGCCTGGGCACTGGACAGGAGGGAAGAGGAGGGTGGCAGAAGGAGAGAGGAGGAAAACATGGAAGAGGATGAAAAAGGAGAACAAAAAAGGAGGTAGATGAGGTGCAAGACAACATCAAATGTACACAGACAATTCAACAATGAAAGAGCTGGCTTTCAGCACTCTACAAATAACATTAGAATGTTGTACTTGGATTTGAAAATGCGCACAACACACCCATCAGTAACCACTGAGTCCACAGCTAAGAAGTGCAGATGCTGTATTTTGGCCAAGGTTTTAATACATACTAGCTTTTAATACCAGAGAAAAGGTGCTTGTCAAATGGAGGTCCAGCGGGAGCACCACACAAACAGGGAGATGAAGCAGAAAAGACGGAATCATTCAAGAAACTCACCAACCCAGAAGGCTTGACACTCAAAATTAGCTTATTTCTAATCCAAGGAGTCCCAAAATAAAGGAAAAGGTCAAGAAAGTGCAAATAAATAGAGAACAGTCATAATACATTGAATGTGACTATTGAGAACAGGACACAGACCCATCAGCTCTAAGACGTGTTTGTTTTGTGAAATGAACATGGAATACCGCAGCTACAAATAATCACTGTTTCAACTGTTTCACTTCAAATACTTCATAAATTATTTCTCATTACCCAATTAATCCTTGAGTTTACAAAGTGGATGAAAACTTTGAGAACTAAAGTGACACGTGACCTAAAATCCTTGTTTTATCGAATCAAATCTCACAGACATCAACTGGACAGATCTAAACATAATAAAAAGCAGCAATTATACATGTCATTTGGTTCTATAGGGGATTGTTGGTCATTATTTTGGTCTATCAATTAGTCAGTATATTGATTCATGTAGAAGATGAAACACAAACCACTTGGCAACATTTAGTTAATCAATACATGAATTTCCCGAATAACTCATCCAAAACTACAATCCTCACTGTTACTGTCATCATGAACAAAATCACATAACTCATCATTCTCCAACCTATTAAACAGAAACAAATAAAGGCAATAGAAACGTGTGCGTCCATAGTATTTGTACAAAACAAATTCCTCACAAACTCCCTTTCTCACTCTCCTTCAGAATCAAACACCTTCTACAAGGCTCTCCATCATTACAATGGCCATTCTATCAAGTGTAATGAGGAATGCACTTTTCTGTAAAGTGCACATTAGGAAGAAAATTAAGGACTAGAGTACGATGTGTTTCTAAATAATAAAAGTTTACAAATCCAAAAAGTAGACTCATTACTCTGTCAGTCTTTATGAAAGTGATTTCAGTAATATGGCGAATATAACGGTCATAGTGGAGGTTACTAAACAAGATGTAAAAATTGAGCAGCAGAAACTGCCTAACCCCACACACACACACACACACACACACACACACACACTCTAATGACCCAAGCTTGCCAGGAAAAAACATAACCACAAACACAAACAACGCACCCCACTGTACTCTGTGACCAGCATGTGTGCAAATTTGGGTTTGCCTTTGTGTGTACACACATCCAAACTGCAATTTAACGTGAAAGGAAGTGGTCCAAAACGTTGGATAATTCATGTAGTATTCTCTTGTCAAGGAAGCTTCTTATTGCTGAATGAAATGTACATGTTTTTAGGCCCTGTGTGTAAATTTGCTGCCTTCTTGTTTTAACTGCGTGTAATAACAGTAACTGACTGACTGTAATGTGCAACGTTATGGCATAAGCACCTTATTTCATGCAGAAAACTGAGTAGATTATATGTCAGTAGGCACGTCACATAATCTATAACTCTTGGCTTGGTGCTTGTGCTGGAATTAAGGCCGTGTACCCTAAATCGCTGTATATTTGTACAAACTAGCTGGCAATAGATCACTCTTTGCACATGTGTGTGTGCGTATGAGTGGGCAGTGTCCAAGCAGAGCAGCCCGAGCTGAGCAGGAACAGCTGGAGCTCTAAGATTTCACTGGAATCTGCTAATGACTGCAAGATTGATAGCACACGGCGCACACGCACGCATGCATGCGCCACTTCACAGGGCAAAAGAGAACAAAAAACACACAGTCTGTCCAGAATAAGCGCTGTCGTGATCAGCGCAGTGTTTATGAAGGTGTGCAAGTGTGGGGTGTGTTACCTGAGCAGGGGTCCGCTGCCGTTCTTGGTGGTCCCTCCTACAATCAGTTCCTCCTGCCAGTGCATGTACTTCCTGGATAGTCCATGGCAGCCACCGCTCAGGGCCCGCGCCACATCGAAGGCCTGGTGCAATAAAAGCAACAGGTGAGAAAATAAGTTTCAGCAGCTGGCTTTAAACCAAAGAAACTAAAAGTTGCTTGTACCTCGACATGTCAGGTCAAAAGCTTGAGGCTAGATGCGTGCCTACCTTGGTGGAGTTCTTATTGGGTGCAGTGAGGGGGCAGTCAGGGTCAGCAGGGTTCAGACAGGGTCTATCCATGTAGCCGTGCCCAACGTCTGCCTTCTGCAACATGTCCTCAAAGGCTTCCACGGGGAAGTTTGCCCTTCGTAAGTCCTCAAGGAAGTCCTTGGGGTCAAAGTTGGTCCATTGTAGAGGGGCTTTACCTCTGCAAACGTGAAAGCAAATAAGAGTACTGTGTAACCGTTTTTCATGTAATGTTTCACTTCATTCTAAGGGTAGTTTCCTAACAGTATTAATAAAATTATCCTTAAATTTAAGCTAGCCACACTTACCTGCTTACATTTTTAAACCAGCTTCCATATTTCCATATAGTCCAAGAATTTTTCTTGTGATTGTTGGTTGCAGCCAATTTACTCGTAGCTTCCCTGCTGCAGAGTGTAGAGTTTTTTTTTGTTTTTATTTTTTTACTGAATCTGAACAGAGCAGACATTTTACTTTTGGTGATTATTTAAATGAGGCATGTAGGATAAAATGACTTGGATGAAATATTGTGATTTTAAGTTTAGATTTCATTAAGTTTCCTGACAGAACAGTTAAAAATCTGACATTTTCATTTTGTTTTTCTGATAAATGGTATAATTTTGGTGGTGCAAAGACCACATGCCTTTCAAACTCACTGGTGGGTTTTGGGGTCAAATCTGGAGTGCAGGACACTTCCTTTATTAGTCATGCCAACTGATAAAAAATAGAAGGAAATCAAACAGTGGGAGAACATAAAGTGTTCACATTTGGTTTGCATTTGTCAAAGTGTAATTACCATCAAACTTTACCATCCAGAACAGTCAAACTTCTGGGTGCTGAAAATAATTTCTTTCTTGCTAGGTGACACAAAATAATAAATGGGGATCATTTCCCATCATGCAACAGCTGAATTCCTGCTCCAACCCAGACCTCGTCTCTCTATTCCTCACACATTCCAATCTCTTTCTCTGAATCTCTCTTTCTCTCTGTCATTCAGACTACATTGTATGTGCTTAACCAGGCTTGGGTTATTATTCCCAGCCTTCCAACCAGAACATAGTAAAAACCTTATTTACCATCTTAGGCCAGTGGGTAACACACACTCACATCCATACGCGTATTCACATAGTGTGCTGACAGCGATTTAAGCTGATACACTTTCACACATTGACAAAACACATGTATGCATTGATGGCAATAGCACACATCATGAGAATGCACAAACACATGCGGAGGTAAAGGTCTGCCGAGTATTACTGTAGCAGCAGGCCATTAGCAACAGAACGGCCAGACAATGGTGTGAGGCCCAGGGCTGGAGAGAAAGTATCGCCAGCGATACGCATGCCAGCAACCACTACAAAAGAGCCTTCAGAGGGGACGGGTTCAGGACACACACACGCACACACACTTGTTCCTCTGTGGTGTCTCTTTGGGTGGACCGAGCGTGTTACAGCAGCTTCAACTAACAGGGTAAATACACGATGCACAGATTCAAATCTCCTTCTTCTCAGTCTGTCTTGAAAACAATCTGAACATACTGGGTGCTGCTAGCATATATGCGCTAATTTCATAACTGGCACTCATTAGCGCTCAAGGTCTTGTTTTCCCCAAACATCATTTCAATCAATTTGCCAACTGTCCTCACAGTAATGAAAGCTATTGTGCGCACCCAATTAGGATTTTTAATTCTTTAAGCATCTGATCAGTTGGCCACTTGTTTGAGAAAGATCGGTCAACTTTTGATTGTACTTAGACATCATGAAACACAAACTCTGTCTAGTACAAAGATTCTTGTACTTACGGGAGATAGACCATTCCAGACTGGAGTTTAGCTCCCTCCCAGAAACAGTCCAAAGGGGTGATGATGAGGCAGGGATGTAACTTTTCTATGATCTAATTGGACAAACATACATAGACAACAGTGTTAACAGAGAAAAGAGACAAACAGAAAACAGATATAAGATTGTACTGGTTATGTTTCTGTATGTTCCAAAGAAAGAAAGAGTGCAAAGGCTACCTTAGATTATTTGCATCTTACCTGATCCATAAAATGAGTTTCCGTGACTAGTTCTCCTGATTTGTAGCATAAGTGTTCTAATTTCCATTGTCTGAAAAGGAGAACAAAATAGTTTCTGTTTAGTGGTTCCCATAGCCAGGATAAATTGAATTAAGAATGCTAAAAATGAAAACATATCTTTCATCATTATGAAGTACTGTTAGTCACACCAATATCAAAAGCAGGTATGTTAAATGGACAAAATATTAGATTTAGCACATGATAATGCAATGCAATGCAAAACAACAAACCTGAGAAACTACTCAGAGATTACCACAGTTGATTCTGTGACACAACAAATCAACATTAACAGGCTTCACACATTTATAGCAGGCTTTTTGTTATTTGATTGCATGAAACTGCCCTTTCAGACAAATTGTGATTTATTATCTTTGGATATATAAAACCTACTTGAGCTGTCCAGAAGAAAAAAATATTATGGTTACATGCAAACAGACACAAGGTAAGCCTGAAACACAGGCAGATAAGGAACAGCAATGTACCTGCTATAAAGGTAAACATGAACTCTGCTGGCTCGGATAGCTGACTCCAGGTGCTGCAGAAGCGCCTCCACCGTTAGAACATTGGCTCCCTCCTCCCGCGGCGTCTGGATCATCAGCTGAGGGTTAAACATGGCCTCCTCACCAATCTTCTGCCGCGTATACTTTAGTTCCTGGTTCACGCGCCCACCAACTAGACAAAGAAGGGTAAATGTGAATTTCAACACTGTGTGTAAACATCCAAAGACACCGTAAAGGTGCATGTATACTGGTTTCATTACATTAATATTAATACTTAAGACTCATCAAGTTTTTCCCGCCAAAATAATATTTAGTACTTTTAAGAATCGTCAAGCATTTCCTGCCACAAATTTTACCGCCAAAATAGCATCCAATGTTTTTTATAAAAAGGAAGACCAAAAGATTTTAACTTCCATATCATGTCTTCATGCACCCAAAGTATGTGTTTATGCTGCAAAAAACACTACTACAGCCTAAAGATCTACACAATCCCAAAGAAAACAAAGCAGAAAATTGATAAAAGATGAGTCCCTCTTAGAATATAGGTAAAATCAAGAAATGACTTAAGTCCATTGTGGTGGACTCAAATATGTGCTTTAAAAAATACATTCAGTTCATTTCTGTTGACACGTGGGCACACATATTGCAAAAATGTCAAGAATACCCCAATAAAGTCCAAGACTTGTTTTCCATCGCGTTTTATCAGCACTGATGCAGGAACGCCGGTGTCCATAAAACCATCACATCCAAACAACAAATACAAATGTTAATAAATAGCTTTTGCTCTAAATTAATAAGTGAAAGTTATAATCACTTAACATAGCAGACTTTAGGAGCAAATATCAATCCAACAGTGACAGAAGGTGAGGCAGCCTGAACTAGCTGGACTATTCAAACAGCCACAAGCGGCATCATGTGTTAAAACATCTGCGACTCAAGCAGTGATCCTCTGTTCTTTCTGCAAAGCAAACCCATCTCTGCGCCTGGCCACGACGTTATCAGACTTGTATCTTAAATAAAAGCACTTAGCTTACAGTGAGCTTGTAAAACTGCAATGGCAAACATCCCAACTCCTTTGAATCCAGACAAGTAACATCGCCTCAGCAAATCCACATTTCACAAATAGCTCAACGTTTCTACTCAAATTTGCTAACAAGTCGACAGTGCCAGAACACGTTGACTGCATATGTGTGTGACACTATGTCTGTGAGTGCATGCGTTTGATAGAGAGGCAGTCTTCCAGGCTTTGCTCCCAGTATCGTGGTGAGACTAAGCCCTGTGCGTGCGCTCTGAGCTCTGAGCTAGCCCGAGCTACAAAAGCAGCCTTTCAGGCCATTTAGCTGCCCTGCTCCACCCTCGTACAGCCAAGGAAAGCCTGGCAAAGTCTCCCTCACAAACACACACACATAAACAAATGCAGGCAATTGCAGTCATGCAAGGATGGGCAAAGTCTCAAATTTTCAGTCAAAAGAATAAGAAAAAAAAATGTCCTGCAACATTGAAAGCTACACAAGAGCGCATGCTTTGTTGTACTGAGATTTGTGTGTGCGTCTGCATCCTTCAGTTCAGTGTATCTGTGTCTGATTTACGAGCCGAGGACTTGAGCCTTTCCATCATCAGAGACTAAACGCTCAGTGAAAGCTCGAGCAATTTATAGTCATCTTCTTTCACTCGGTCTCTCACACACACACGACATGAAAAACGTCAAGTGAGAAGGCTGACTGTGTGAAAAATCGGTAACATTTTATTATGCCTTAATCCAATTTTACAATTCCACTCAATTTGTGCAACAGCAGGCATGGATTGAATATTTTTAGTCCATTGTAATGGCATTAAAGTAGAACATAAGCATGCCTGTTCTGCTGGGCTGGACCACCCAGTCAGACCAATGGAACAGCAAGGGAGGGGGCCATGTCTTGGGGCATTAGGAAAACACACTTGATTTCTTTTTTCTGGACCCAAACAGCATTCCCATCTGATCCTGTCTGAAGGCATGTTTATAATACTCATCATTAATAGCAGGCCTAGGCTAACTGGAGCGACATGCTTTCCACTGCTAGGCCAGCTACACAGCTACGTTACACCAGCACTCCTTTCAAAGGAGCACGCATGGAACTGATTAAGACCCGACGCACACTGACAGTGCACTAACAAGTCGACTTGTCTGATACACTCAACGCTCAAAGGCAAAGCTAGCCCGGGGCTCGGCTTAAGCGCCAAGAGGAAGAATCGGAACACAGGTACAGAGAAAGAGGCATTTCCAGTGTGTTTCTACATGGGTGAAGAGATGAAGAAAGGTCTGATTGAAGAAAGATGGGAGGGTCGTGCTTAGAAAGAACTCACTGTCTGTTCTGAACACTTTCCAAGCTGTGGACTGCCACCCAAAGACCTTGAGTTTACAGCAAGCAGCGAGGAATGGGACAAGTCAAAGGAATGTACTCTCTCTCTACAGGAAACAGCACATTACAGCCTCAGGCTTAGAGAATTCCACACTTCACGAGGTTACAAAGTTTTGGGGTCAACACTCACACAGCCTTGGGGTGAAATTAACACCCCAGCTGGACCAAGAAAATGTGTGTGCGCACATGTTTGCATATGTGCAAGCTTGTGTGTGTGAGTGTGTGAGTGTGTACACACAGCTGTGTTTCTTCAGTGACACATATTCCCATATTCGCTCTCCTAAGAAAACTGGTTGACCCGAGCATGTGTTGATATGTTGAAGGCGTCCCGCTCCAGCTTCAGCTGCTGTGTGACCAAAACAAAGTGTCACTGACTTTTGAATACTTCCCATACCGGCTAAATTTCTCACTCACTCACTTGCTTGCTTTCTCTTCCTTATTCAGTTTTTTCTGTATCACTATCTCCTCTCTTAGCAAATTCACTATTATTCACTAATGTCCACGTGAGCCCAAAGTTAGGTCTTAAATGTGCTCAACTGCTCAGACAAACATCTACAGCTCACTAAAAATATTTCATTTGTAGTGACAAAAACAGAAATTTTCACATCTGTAGTGCTATAACAGCAATTTTGTGGCATTTTTCAAACAACATCAATCATCCAACTTGTCAGTAATTAAAGTCTTTTACCAATTTAGATCTGAAATGCTAATCAGCTTATCAATTATTTTCAATCAGCAACAAGACTTACCAGCTCCTGCTTTATAAATATAGACATTTGTTGTTTCTTAGTCTTCTGTGATCATTAAATTAGGCTCTGGGAACGTGTGATAGAAATGGATTACTATTATAAATCCAACAATTGATCAATCATTCAAGAATATAAACAGATGAGTGTTAGTTGCAGCATTAAATCATGTTTTTTCCACTAATAATGTGAGGAATGTCCCTGCTTTCATTGAGGAGTTAATGTGCACCTGTGTATTTTTGTAGTTTGTGCAAGCGTTATGAATGATGAATGAATGAGTAAAAATCCAAAATATGAAGGAGAGAAGAGAAAAGGCGAGAAGAGAAGAGAAAAGAGGAAAAGAGGCCTATGTATGTCACTGTAGTGGAGCCCTCAGTGTGGGTATTCAACATGTTGCATAACATTAACCCCTGGTCCCCCCTATTCTCAAAGTAGAGGAATGGGGGGGCAGTGGGCACGAAAAGGAGAGAGAGTAGGTTTCTAAGGAACTGACATCACCCCCTTCCCCCTTTCAGCTCTGAACTCCCCCTCCTCTTTATAGTCTCATTTTCTCTCTCTTTGCTCTATTCAGCTCTACTCTGTGATTGGCCAGATCATGATGGCAATCAGCCCGGCCCCCCTCTGTCAAAGCCAGCCCACCCACCCCCCATCCGCCCCCTTTTACCCCCCACCCTCGCCAACTTTCTCTCTTTTCCATGCAACACACAACAGCGTGGCCCCACCCCCTGCACATCTCTTAGGTCTGACAACGGAAGCAACCCGCACTTTCCAGGAAAAACATGCACCACCAGCAGCAGCAGGAGCAAACAACTCCTGCAACTCCTGTGTGAATGATGCTGGTATTAAAGCAAACACAGTACTAGCAGAGAAATGGGACCGACGGCGCGTCTTTAGCTAAACATATCTGCACACAAACACCGAAAATAATGTTTGTGGAATCCATTTGAAGCCCCTCCAGATAGTATACAACACCTGATCTTAATGTAAGACTGTGCAGGATATCGTGCATGAATATATGAATATACTGTATGTATGGGCATGGGGTTAAACACATCTTTGTGTGTGTGTGTGTGTGTGTGTGTGTGTGTGTGTGTGTGTGTGTGTGTGTGTGTGTGTGTGTGTGTGTGTGTGTGAGAGAGAGAGAGAGAGAGCCTGTGTGTGTGCAGAGAAAGGATTAGCTGGATTAGGCCCCATCTCAGCAGGGACCCCCTGTAGTGAGGAGGAAGCCCCCCAAAACCAGGTCATCTCTCCGCTACCACGTCTACAGCGACCTCCCATACCCTGAGCCCCCTGTGCTGCCACCCTTACAAACTCAAATAACATGTGCGCTAAGAAAGTTACTTCAGGAGAGTCAACTCTGGAAATACAAGCAGGGAAATGTACTTAGAGCGAAAATGCTTTTTTTTGTATGTAAAACATGTTTTGAGCATGGGAATTGACACCTATAGCATGAGATGTTTTCCAGCAAGGTGATAATTAAGGTGGACTATTATCTGCTTGTAAAGAATAAGCGGGCTTGACATACATGGTCATGGTTGATGTTGGAGCGCTTTAGCAATACAAAAAAAAAATGCACAAAGCATATGTTAGCACCCCCTTTTAACTATAAATAAAGTTAGATCATTTTATCTTGGATTTGGGATCGCTCAGTAAAGCCCCACCTATATATATACCTATTCATGACAATATTGGCAGCATATACAGGATATTAAAATCTGAAGACAAAGCTGATTACACTAGGTTAAACTGATTTACAAGCTATTCAAGAGCCTTGGAAAGAAAACAAAAATGTATGGATCGTACCTTAAAGATGCATTTGTGTTATTGCAAAGTCAAGTTGCATCATTCTCTCATTTATCTTTGCTTTCTCCCTGTTCAGGTAAACTTTCCCACACTGACCTCACGTCACTACCTTCTCTATCCTCCTCCTTCCTGTTTGTCTCCGTCTCAGCTGCTACTGTCAATCCAATGACAGAGCTTTGATCAGTGAGAAGAACCCACCTGTTGCCTTCCTCCACTGTTGGTCTGCGTCTTCTTTGTACCATCTGCTGCCACTGCGTCTGGCTCTCACTTGATCTTGGTTTCTCGGACTCTCCCCTGCTTAGATATCATCTGCTGCTCCCTATTATTGCTGCTATATCACGACAGACACGCTAAAAACTCAGACAAATCTCTGCTATAAGGCATGATGACATGATAAACTGACAACTTACTATAATGTGAACGTGAGGTCTGTGTATCACTCCAAACTATGACCCCAGCAGGTAGGTTCTGCGTGCCCTTGTTGTCTGTAGAGTAACTTTTGGAAGAAACAATCAGCTCAGTTTGTTGACAGTCTTGAAAACTGAGCAACATTTCTTGGATCAGAGCAAATCTTAAGTTTTTACTATCTTCTGGATCGCATGAGTAGAAGAATCTCCACCATACACATCTACTATTCCTTTCTTCCTCTATGAAATCTGCAAAACCCTTCCATAGCACTGAAACAAATTTGCCTTACATTTTTTCTTTTTTAAAGTTCGGTCATTTACAGTGAGTGCACTGCATTGCTACACCTCTCCTCGTGCAAGCACAACTGGAGTCGCTTTAAAAAAAATCACACTGCAGTGGAGAACTTGATGTAGATCACTCACGTGTTTTTTGGAAATGTCAAAAAATAACGGTGTTTAGGGAAACTGTATGTGAAGAACTACAACAAATAATGGGCTATAAGATCCCTTTGAGCTGTAGTGTGCTTTATCTTTGTAATTTAATCAAAATAGTGCTAGTGGCATGTAAAAAAAGCCATAATGAGGAACTGGGGGAAAACAGGACCACCAACTAAAGACCAAGGGTTGAAAATCATTGAGGAAATCTACATAATGGAAAAACTATCTCACAAACTGAGACTACAGGAAGCACAAATGGACAAAAAAGCGGACAGAATACAGGACTCGAAATGCCAACGCTGGAGGAGAACAAGGGAAAAACTATGATTAACTGGACTGAAGGATGATGTAGATGCTCTGTTACCACGCAGGCATTCAATTGTTGTTTGCTCATTTGTTTTTTTTATGTTTGTGTAACTATATAAAACCAATAAAAACTTGAGTGGAAGAAAAGTCACACTGCAGATTGATGAAGAATTTTTACAATGAATTTGAATACTTCTGCTGTCCCTAATGACATTAAATGTGACTTGCACTGATATTATTCTCCCGCTGCAGCAGCAGAAAGAGCCTGAGCTGCAATAGCCGTCGCATACACAGCATTAAAACTAGTGCAGGTGTGCACACAGCCGCAAATATGTGATGAAAGGCCTTACTGAGAGCCGAGACCCTATCTGACCCATGGTGAGCCCCCCTCCTTCACTGTCTTGCACTCCCCCTCTCGCACTCTTTTTCCCTCTCTCCTGTCAGCTTTCAAAGAGGGGGCTGCCACACAGAGGGAGGGTAAAACAAGCAAGGTAGAGAGTAACTATGAAAGAAGACGGGGAAAAATAAGAGGATGATGGAAAATAAAAAGGAAGAAATGATGCGAACAGAGAGTGGAAGTGCTGCGACGTGCAGCTGTGGCCGAGTGTCTCCTCTTGCAGGCGAACACACCCCCTCCAGCACCCCGACCCCTGACACAAATGTGACACCCCAGCTGCCAACCACTGCCCCCCTGAATCCCCACCCACACCACCAACCCTCAGCCCCCCCAACTACAACATTACCATATGTATGGCTCCCCTCGCCCCTGATTATGCTAATCACCTGTCCGGCCCCTGCAGCCCCTAAAATGGGTGTATTTAGCAGTCGGCTGGCTCCCAATGCAGCTTCCCCTGGGCCCGAGGTGTACATTCACACACTCCTCAATGGGCAGATTCTTCCACGTTGCTGCCTTCATTCAGGTCCCTCTCTCCCCTACCAACCCCCCAACGTCCACTCAAAAAAAAAATCCTATTCAATGCCAATGGATTCACAGAGCAATGGAAAGAGTAGTTGGAGAAGAAAACGCTGACAGAAAGTCTGTGTTTGTAGCATGTGCACTCATGTGTTCAGCAGTTGCAGTTCAATTAAATATGATGTATTAATGCAAGCAAGTGGACACATGAGATTTGATGCTACTGTCACTTTGAGTGACGCAAAAGCTGTAAAATCTGCAGGTATGGTGGACATTTTGGTGAGGTAAAGTAATTAATTAAACATTAATAAACTGAAAAAGCTTGTGACAACCGTTACGTCATCTGAAAATTGCCATGGATAAAAATAAAGGTGGAAAATCTCATCCTGTTTCTCTTGTCAGTGCCTGTCAAATTCAAGCCAGGTGAGCCCTCTCTCCCTGCTGCATTTACAGCCTTGTGATTGGCCCATAGCCCAGCCATAACAGACCGTGACATGAGCCTGAACAGCCAATCTCAGCCAGCCATCTCTTTGTCATTTCCTGCTCAGATGGCCCATGATTCCAGGTATCCCGAAATCACACATTCCAAGTGTGAAAAAGAAGACGCAGACAGAAACAGGGAGAGTGTGAATGGAGGAGAGAGAGAAGCCCAGAGACATCTGATTTTACTCCCAGGTGCTTCATTCATGTATGGAATTTCCATGGTTACCTTATCAGCCATTATTTATTATCAATATCTGTGCCCATACAATGCAGAAGAATCTGTGCCAACAACCAAATGTTTTTATTTTGCTTGGAGAGTGTGAACTTTTCTGGCCGCTTTCGGTCAGTGCTACAAACGTTAAACACAACACAGACACATTAAGACTTTTAAATGATTAAGATTAGCATGTTAGCAAACATGATTGCAGTTCTTGCTTCCTGACTTGAAGGTATTCAGACTCAAATTAGCCCCTGGCATTAAACAACCAAGGGGCTGTGCTGCTTTAGATACTGGTGGGACATGAAATATGATCCAGGAAGTCCAGTTTGGGTCACATTTTTAGCTTTAAAGCTTCTCAGACCAAAGCATTCAGCACAAAGGCTTATGATAGCGGACAATGATGGGCAATCGAGGCAGCAACTCTTTTATTCCAGCAGTGGTTGGGTCGTATAGATGGTGGTTACAAAGTAGGAATGTGCATTTACATGCATGTGATTGCCAGATGATGCTACATTACATTGTGGCAAAAGCAGAGCCACAATGTAATGGACTTGCATGAATTACAAAGCTATTTTTGTACTATAGCCAGTTTGAATATGATTCAAGTCCAATTTTCTCCTATCAGCTCTGTTTCAATGTCTACCAACTCCTGATAGATATAAGCATGTTCAACAGCTTTTCATTAATTTTCTGTCTACTGTTTGGTGCTAGGCTGTTTTATAATGCAAACAGTGGGAATCAGTTAAAAGAGCAAAGCTGCAGTTTGAAAAATGTAAAACAATGAGTTAGGATAATAGAATCTTGAAGGATTTGAAGGGAAGTTCAAAGCTGGGTGATTATTATCCGAGTTTGTAACTTTGAGCATCCATTTTTGAAATACGCATCGTCTTTTGGTGCATTGTCAGAACAAAAATATGCATTAAACGAATCTATGATGCCTAACTGAGTACAAATAGAAACACCCACCTTAACAAACACAGTAACTTAAATATAGGACAGGGTGTGCAGACAGCTGCTTTTCCCACTTTGGAAAGTTGGATGTTAACGTTCAAACAGAAAACTAGGGGACAATGCAAGAAAAAAATGACTCCCATCAAGCCTTGCTGCACACAATAACACCCAGCCTGTTGTGTTGGGTCACCAGCGGCCCCGATGTCCTAATGTTTCCGTCAGACTTGCAGGGAGGTCTCAGTACAAGAGACTATTTCCCTCTGACGCATACCGACTCAATCTGGAGCTCCAAACCTCTCAATCATCTGTGAGAGGAAACGCTATCTCGGTATCTTTATGCCTCGCGTGTGCATATGTGGTACTTGTGTAATTGCTATCGCTGCCAGATTCTATGACGACGTGCGGCAGGAATTGCAATGAACTATACGGCTACGTATGTAAATGCGGTGTGCCAGAGGGGATGAAAAAATTCCGAAGACGCACACACACACACACGCACGCACTATGTTTGCAAGAAAATTTCTCCACTCTACAGTCTGAGAAGCATCAATCCACACCCCAATCTCTCTCCTAGTGTACGGTAGGCACCGCAGCCAAAACACAAACACACTACTGCTACTATACTCCTGCTTCTTCCCCTCACTCTTTCTCCCCTTCCAACACACACACACACACACACACACACACACACACACACACACACACACTCTGCTGTTTTGTACTTTCTCCACCCTTCTGGCAGTCAGCGCTGCAAGGGAGGGAAGAGAGGAAAGGGGAAGAGGGAGGGATGGGAGGGGAGGGAAGGGAAAGGGAAGGAGGGAGGCCAGACCACCCTGCTCTCATGGCAGGGCTGAGTGTTTACATTGCCGTGGCTCACTCTGTAATACATCTGGCATTCTGAGGCCACTCTCTCCAGCCAGGAACGGGGGAGTGGTGGTGGTGGGGTAGGCAGGAGAAGGGGAGGTATAGAGAGAGACCTTTCTGGCAGAGAGGAAAAGAGAGGGATAGAGAAGAGAGAGAGAGAGAGAGAGAGAGAGAGAGAGAGAGAGCGAGAGAGCGAGGGAAGGAGGTAGAAGCTGGGGGGGAGGGAGGGTAATTCTCTCCACAGTCTCCTGTGGTCGGTCATTCGCAGGGCTCTGGTTTTTGAATAAGAGCGCCTGAAAGAATGCAAAATGTAAACAGAGAGCTTGGAGGCATCTCAGGATGTTGTTTGTGAATGGGAGCAGCGTGCGCACACACACGCTCACACAGGGATGTAGTTAATGAGCGACTTTTTAAATTTTATTTCATATTTACTTTCGCCAGGTAGGCCTAATATACACAAACTGTTTTCAAATGCTGGAGAGCGAGCTTGAGAAAACAGCGCTGTAAGTCTGTGTACAGTACCAGAGGCGCAATGTTTCCCCACACTAAATCCCTCACCAGCTCGCCTGCACTTTTCATCAACTCGTAAAGTTTAACACAACACTGCTGGAATGTTATTCCTTATACAGAGGTTTAATCCTGTTTGTAGTGAACTGATGAACACAAACTTAATTGAGTCCAGTTTGCAGCGAGCGTGCACGCGTGTGAGAGCGGCAAACACATGAAGACAGAAAAGAGAGATGACTCCATGCGAGCGTATTCTGTGCTAACTAGGAAAAAAGTACTGGGTGTGGGTGCGTTTGTGTGTTTGATTGCTCGCGGCTGCTGAATGAAAGCTGCTGGAGATAAAGTGTGAGGGACAGATTGAAAGAAAGAAAGAATTAAAAAAGAGAAAAAGAGCGGCAATAGAGGAAAACAGATGGGCAAAGAGGGGAAAATAGCAAAAAAAAAAAAAACATCGCCTGCCATGCCATCCCTGGTCAACCACCTACTCATTCACAGAACCAAAACTCCAAAGCCTCTCTTCATATGAAAAACTGTGTGTGTGTGTGTGTACACATGCATCCATGCATGTATCAGTGCTCCCATACACATCAAAAGCCGAATAATTCAATCATGCAAACCACAATCTTCTCAGTGGAGACGCCACATTCAGGGCACTCCTCCTCCTCCTCCTCTTCCTCCTCGTCCACAAGAAAGGATGTCAAGGCTTCTTCCGCATGCACTCAACATTATACTGCTCGCTTCTCCACTGCCATTACCAGCAAATCAACAAAACAACCACCGACTCTGTCAACTCAACTCTTAATCACACTAGATACAAAACAGACATACTAGATGGGGAGGGAGCTGCTTAAAAAAAAAAAAAAAAACATTTGGTCCTATCAGAGAATTCTGAGACCTTAAATCAGACTCAGGATGCACAAACATAAATACATAAATTTGGCACCATTTTAACTGTTACCATATTGACTCAGAAATCTGCTGCAGGCCCAAAAAACACACCATTATGTAGGACACTGAATATTAAAAACTCTACAGAATAACTTTAAATGTGCCTCTTTTTCCCCTCATGTTTTACAGCATCAAAGCACAAGTAATGACAAACACTGAAGTTTAAATTGTTATACAGTAATTCAGAGATTAAATCAAAATATATCTCAGATTCACTGCCCTCTGCTGGAGAATAGATGTCAAAAGGTTAACCAAAAATCCATAAACTGAAATACTGAAACAATAAGAAAACAATGCATTCTCTCTAGCCAGCATCTGGCTCATGAGATGCACTCAGAGTACACCAATGCACACACACGGACATACACTGGACACAAACGGCGGCTGGTGACAGCTGCGACTTCTGCTGCATTTCTACCACATCCCCCCCACCCCCCACCGTCACCCCCTTCCACCCCGCTCCCTGATGCTGTGAGTCCTCACTCTGCACCCAGGCCACAGGGTGAGTATCAGGTGAGGTTTTAAATAGCGGGGGCCTCTAAGAGATGACCTCAGGGTCTCAGGGGTCTACCCCTGTGGCCCCTGGCCTCTACACTTATGCCCCTCCCTCACCTCCAAGCAAAGCACTCCGGGACCAAGAGCCTCCCCTCAGTCTGTAGCCTTGAGACTACAACCGTAACCCCCCATGCCCCGCTTCAGGCCATAAATCTGGGGACCATAAACTCATTTCAACTTGAATCGCTCGTACATATCTCTGCAGAGCTCAACTCCAAGTCCATGTACGATGAAAACAAAGTACATCCTCTCTTTAGTGTAGGCTAAATCTTCAGGCTAACCACAACTCAGCCCAGATTACAGTACAGCTCCGGGTCATCTGCTTCACCCCTGGTTTCAACTTCAACCCTTGTCCAGAGCTCAAAGCTTCAAAAGCCCCATTTCCAAACCTTCTCCTCCTTTTTTACCTTCTCTCCCCCATCAGCATAGTCCCATAATCTGCAGCCCCTCTCCCTCAGCACAGAAACAAAGTGAAAGCGTGAGGGGCTGTCCTACAGGAAGGCCAATGTTTATGTGATACTGTTTTAATTAGAGGCAGGCAGTGCTCCTATTTTCTTTACAATTTGGCCTGTGTTTGCCTTAAGCTAGAATGCCAAGGGATGGCTCCTTTTTCCATTTGTAGCCATGAGGAAGTGAAAAGGGGTCTTATTCCTCTCTTCTACGTCCCTGCTCCCCGAATGTGGCTTACACTTAATCACCGCAAGATCATCTAGAATCATCTGCAATTTGAAATTGAGGATGTATCTAAAGTCAAACAAGCCAAAAGGCATGAGTTCGGACATTGAGGGAAGCACAGAGAGGGCCTCGAGCCACATTTGTGTGTTGGGAAGATCAAGATAGGATGCCACAATACTACAACTTCCGGTTTGAACTAATCATTTCCTCTGAGCGCCACTGTGGATATAAACACAGAGTTGGTCTGCAGTGAGGATGCCCTGAATACACGCCACTGCCACTTTTATGTTTCTCGGAAGGGAAGCTTTAAAAAAATGTTATTATCATTCCCCTGTCTGGCTAGCAACGCACAAACCCCCATAGATCCTCGGAGGTTTGACACAATCGCCTCTTTGTGCGAGCATGCGTCTCGCTCCCAATTGGTCTCTGTCACTTTGTCTAATAAACAGAACTTCCTGTGTCTGAGTATTTATAAACAGTGCTGAGTGAGCACTGTGTGAGAAGAGACAATCCCTGTGAAAGCTGCGGCACGTGACAGCGTGTAGAATAAACACACTGGCCAGCTCCGGTGCAGAGCTAATGGTGGTCCTCTGCAGACCTCAGCTGCTTTTTGGCACCACCAGAAAGCAGGTGACGAGAGACACGACGCGAGATCACAAAACGTAAACGCAGCTCCGGCCAATTCCACAGCAACCGATAGATCTAATATGAGCCGGCTGTATTGTATGTGTGCGTGCATCCACAGGCCACACAGCTTCCAGGCAGGGTCGTCCACGGGTCGCCTGCGGAGGGCAGATCCAAATGAAACATAAACAGCCGCTCTGTCCTCTCCTCCTCTCTCCTCTTTTTCCTCTCGGACGATGGGCTAGTCCCCCAGCACGGCCCAACACAGCGTTCCACGGTCCAGGCAGAACTAATCTATCCCTCAGCTGTGCAGTCTAATCTAAACAAACAGATCTCTCCCTACCAACATCTGGAACCCCTCACGTACCGGGACCTAGGAAACCACCGCAGCCCTGTCTCTGAGACGGTGTCTGTGTGTGTAGGAGCAGGTCTCTGTGTATCCCTGTGAGTCAGTATGAGGCCAAGCTGTGGATGTCTAGCAGAGGCCACAAACACTGCACGGGTGTCAGCCAGGTTCACCCTAAAACTAGTTTCTGCTGTCAATGCCAAAACCACACGGTTAAACATGAAACACAAAAGAGTGGAAAAAGGCCCAAATAAAAAGCAAAGACTGTTTAGAATGATGAATTTAGAACATTCTGAATTTGATGTAACATTCTGAATTTCTGTCAACTGCACACTAGGGCAGGTGGATACTTAAAACATCTCAGAATAGTGACAAACACAAATCACAGAGTCTGTACTGATAAGATATTAGGTCTGATGAATGCAACAAAACTGTTTTCAAAATCAGGAAAGTCAGAGAAATCCACACATCCTCACATTTGACAAACTGCAGCAGGACATTTTTGCTACTCAATAAACAAAAGTCCATCCAAACTATGTATTCCTGTATCAGACATTCACCACCTGTTGATTTAAAATGTGGCTGTAAACGGTTTGCTAGCCGTCTGCTTAATGAAGCAGCTGTTAGACGCTCTTGTTGCAATGTAAATCGTTGGCAAAAAGTTTTTCCAAAGTGCCAAAAGGTATCAACACCTCAAAACTAAAAAAAAAACTATTGCAACTGAATACACTTATGGACTGTCCTTTCACATGTTTAGTATGCTCTAAATAGTAAGTTTTCCAGTTGGTTTTTGAAGCGCTGCAGTGTTAGAAGGATGAGAAAATACTGAGAAAATGTGTTTAAAAGTTACCAGGCCCAAAGTGACGTCCTTCAATTTCTTGTTGAGTTTTCTGCTAAAAATCCCAAAAATATTTAGTTTGAAATTAACTGAAAAGGGGAAAACCAGATGGGTCATCATCAAAAAGGCGACTGATCTCAGCAAATGTTTGCTTACTTTATTTAATAAACGGTGATGAATCATCAGCAGTTATTTCTCTGTTCTGATCAGTTTCCACAGCAAAGCAGCAAAGGATGCCTTGATGAGTCTGTGGTATTGTTCAGTTTCTTACGGTGGCCCTCGCTGTAGTGTCCATGACCGTGGTCTGGCATGTGAAAAGGGTGTGAAAACAGAGTGATCCTCTGAGCACAATCATGAGTCCTGTGCTGAAGAGTCTCCCCTCTGCCTAAACTGCTGCCAACTGCGCCTGCGCCACAGATTAGAAGAACACGCTGTCTGTCAGACCCCTGCAGCAGCACGCAAGGAGAGAACAGCCAACCCGGGGAGGAGGTGGGGTGTTTGATCTGTACGGGAATCAGTCTGCTTTAAAGCTTGATCTCATGAACTGTACATTTTTTTCCCAGTTTTAAGGTGGAGAATCAAAAAGTGGAGAAAGCAAACAAGGCAACACAATCTTAACACATCTATGTGAAAATAAGATTTTGCTTCCTCTTTCTAAAGCCAAAGAAAAAATTGCTCGATTCAATTCCTCAACTGCACAATCTGCTCCTCCATTCATGACTCCTACAGCCGACTCCAGCCATAAGTGCAGGAATGTGGATCAAAGGGAAGGAAAAAAGCTCAGCCCCTTCCCTTTACCCCCCCCAAGCACCACCCATATGCAGTCTCCTTCTTCCTTTTAAATGTTCATTCTTGGTAAGTTGTTTCTGAAAAAAAAACAAACTAAAAATAAGAAGAAAAAAGAAAAGAAACACACAAGTGGGCCATCCACCCCACAAACACGAGTTCCTGTCCTCACTCCGCTTTTTCCCTGCAGCCGGAGACAAATCTTTTTGGAAAGTTGAGAGCTGTCCAAAACGGGACCACACACAGTCTCTGAGCCTTCAACTGCTGGGGGCAGGCAGACACACACTCACTCACACACTCTCACAAAATGGCGGCTTTGACAAAAATTTCCTCTACCCCAAAAGCTGCTTATGAACTTAATTACAACCTTATTCATGGGCGCAGTTACAGTCACCTCGTGCGCGTCTTTTGGTGCATTTGAATGGCAAACTGAGAAGCTAGTGCGAGTACGTTCGGAAATATAAAATTATTTTCAAGTTTCTCTTGGCCACTTGCCAGGACCTAAACAATAAACAATCCCCAGAGCTTGTGTAGTACCAGCAAACCATCCCACAACCTTCTAAACATGACAATACATAGATTCATGCAAGAGAAACAGGGAAATTGCATGAAATAATAAATCAAAGTGTCTTACCTTCCACCCAGAGTTTCTCCACGTCCGTTTCCAAATTAGCTGCCCTTAAGCCCACAGCAAAAGCTCCAAAAATCATGAGGCCCACAACCAAAAACTTTCCGCAGTTCTTTTGTATGTAACAGCCCAGCCTAAATAAAAGTCTCTGGAACTTCGCTCTCAGCCACAGAGGTGCTTTCCTCCCAGTCGCCTTCCCCTGCGATAAGACAAGAGTTGTGATGTTACTGTCAGTCAAAACACAAAAACACTTGCACTTACCTGGGCAGGTGAGGCTGTAGGGTTCAAGGGAGAAGGTTTAATGCTGAACATGCAGTGAAATGAAAAGCACTGGCGGTCGCATGTGAAAGAGTCTTCCTGTATTTACACTGCAGGCCCCTATGTGACCCATTAAACCACATCTGAGACTACTGTGATTTACTGCAAGGCTCCAAATACATCTGTAATGAAGGATCTGAGTGACACAAGAGTTGCGATCAAAATAATAAAACACACCAGCCGTCTCGCTCTGCTAACCTCTCAAACCCACACATCTGCCGGGGACCGCCTGGAAACCCACCGAGGACTCCCCAGAGCGAGAGCCGCCAGTTCTGTCATATCAGTAACAGGTATAAAATGTAACCTTAGCATGATACACGCAAAGGAAAGATACCTTCACTGACACAGTCTGGCTCAACTCTGGTGTTTCACAGTGATGAGTTATGAAGAAGCTGATCCAAAAAAAAGAAAAAGTGACATGTTTTGCTCCAAAATATGGTTTGCAGCTGGACCTCCGGAGAAGATGGAGGTAAATAAAAAGGGAGATGACTGTCAAACTACAATTACACGCATGGTGGGTGTTTGATGAGTCTTCTCTGTGTGCTTGGATGACACTTTTGGATAGTTTCATGACACAAAATAGCCTAAAAGCTTGTCGATGCACAACACATACCACAAAAAAGCAACATATTCAGGGAGCAGTGCAATTTGTCAGTACAGTGGCCCACACTGCACACATCAACCTGTGATATTAAATACCCTGAAAGGTTGCATGTGGTAAAAGCCACAAATACCACCAACACCACACACACTCCCCCGTCCTGCAGCCCGTGTGTTCCGGCCTGCGTGGGGAGTGGAGGAGCCATCACAGGGGGACTCAATATTTGTGAACGGAAGAGGGCAGCCACATGGATTTTTTTTCACCTCCTACTTTTACGCGAGTCACACAAGGTTAGATACTGTCACACAAACATCCAAACCAAGACACCAAAGCTTCCTCTGAGGGAGAAATCCGGCTGGATGTTATGAAACAGCCCGTGCTGGTTGGTGACTGTGGATGGAAGCTGCATGTTTTGTCTCAGACCGTTAGTTTGGAGATGCGTAAGGAACAATCGGGCGGCTGTGTTGGGAAATATCAACCTACAACTTGCCTCACATCCCCAAAAACAGACACTGGCTGTCTTGGATGGGGGTGATTATGGCAGGAAATAACAGAAAACCGCTCTGCAACCTTGCGTCCCCCCTGCCCCAGCCCAGTCCCGTTACCTAGCAGCGACTGGACATAGTTTGGTCACTTTTCTCGGCGACTACAATGAAAGCAGGACCACAAAGCTCAATGCCGGTTAAGATGAGAAATAAGCACCTCTGTGATTTGCTCCAAAGCAAAGCCCGCATCGCAGTAGCTCGGCCGCTGCAAATACTCCAAATCCAGCGGTGTGCTGCGGGTATAGTCCCCCCTGTTCCTCCGCGTTATCCTCGGCCGATCGGGGTCTCTGTTTTCCTGCTCGGAGGGCGCATTAGCAGCCGAGGCCATGTTGCGGGGACTGCGAGATGGTTACCGTTTTCCACTTTATAGTGTTTCCCCGAAAGCGTGTAGCGATATCCCAAGGCAACAGAGTTTCACTCTCGGAGATCTCACATCCGTGAAGTAGGACTTCATACTCCTGTTGGAGACGGCGAGTCAAAGTCTGCGCCTTCCATCCCAACATTTCGTGATCCGGAGGTCTCCGCCGCTTTCACCGCATTCACCGTGTCTCTTAAAAAAGATAAGTTTCTCTCAAAAAGCGAGGCGTGCAAAGTGATTCCCATACACAAGTCGTCGGGTAAGAAACCTCGATGGTCGTAGCATTCTGGTGAGATCTATGTGGTCTTCCCCTGGGCCGCGCGTCACGGCCAACTCTGAGATTCAATAGAAGAGGAGAAAAAGACCTCTCTCCATTTGGAGGCAGAGAAGGAGGAGGGGTGAAAGGAGGAAAAAAAGACTCGAGATCCCGCCTCTGGGGCTGTCAGATCGCAGGACTTTCTTGCATCTGATTGGTTCCAGAAGGGCAAAAATTACTCAGCAAACACGACTATTATTAGCTGCTTAGCAACAGCTCACTAAAGTAGAGAGACCACCCAGGCAGACAGACCTCATGTGTGCATCTCCAACTTCAGGGGCGGCTCGCTAAGAGCCGAACCCCTCGGTGCGTTTGGGTTTCCACACCGCGTTCCGTCGCTCGAAAGAAGCGTTTCCCGGAGAGGAGCTGCAGTCTGCGGCGAAGTAGCCGCTCTGTGCGTCGGAAGGTTACCGAGAAATGCGAGAAGTGAAGTTTTTTAACTTTGTTTTTTTTCTACCACCACCACGATGGTGGTAGTTGAGCCTCAAATTACAGTGGTTCAAGGGGAGGGCCTTCAGTAGACTATATGTCGTTACATGTCAGCTCCACTGAAGCACACAGGCTGGTGTTTAGAGTTTGAAAAGTGTAATCCTGTGCCATTTATTACAGAAAATAATAGGGATACAGTAAAGTATTAATATTGTGGCTTCGAGGACCAAACACGACTGTAGCATTATGTCCTTCTCCAAACACACCTCACTCTCAAGATAACATAGTATTTTTGACAAAACTCTTAAATAACTGGCTAAAATAATGCACCTTGAAAATTACAGTGTTAAAAAGATTTGTGACTTATGCGCAATTACGCATGGGAATACTTATTCATCATTATATTTTTTTAGTATCCACCCTCATATTTTCTGGTGTTACAATAACACAGTATCTAAATCAAAGTCAGTAACCTTATATTTCACATCCAGCTGCTTAGACAAATGCTTGAAAGGTAATTTTTTTACGCATTTGGAGTTAATATCTGACGATGCCCTTTTACGCACCTGTTACCAGGTAGTTTAATGCAGAGGGCAGATTGCCAAACATGTATTCAGATTTGAGTTATATTAGTATGCTCCAGTTTATTATGTCAGAACACGAGTAAAAGTTGGCAAAAAACGGAAGAAATGAGCGCACAAACAAGGATTTCAATGCTTAGATTACACGTTTCCAACCTGTCTTGGCGTTTGTCTTTAAAATAAAAAGCTTCCAAGAAAATAAACAGCACACAATAACCTAAAACATGCAACTTATGTTTATTAATCCGTGCAGCCACTTGATGTATCAGCAGCATGCACTTCACACCTAAACCATCTGAGCTCAGCAGCGGCTCGTCTGGCTGCCAGCCGCGCAACTTACCATCTTCAGTCCAGGTGGGGAGAACTTGGAGAACAAATCCGTGATATCCGCCCCCCGAGGAGAGCGACACGACTCAGTTATGATAAAGATAAAAAGCGCTGATTTAGTGTTGTGAGGAGGAAAAAGGATGCATCATAATCCGTCTTGGTCACAGTCATCTTGTTCTGCGTCAGAAAAGGTTCACTCACAATTACATGGCTGTTCCTTTTTGGCCACGTGGGTGGTCCAATGTTCGCTTCATAGGCAGGACCCTTTCACTGTCACGTGGTTAACCCCAAAATTGCACACTATACCAACCCCATGCACAGCAGCTTCTCCTGTCTCAGGCAATGACATGCACTCAGGAGAAAACAAAGAGATCTGAGTTATATGCTTCACTAAATTTTGGGTTTGCTGCTGAAGACACACCTGTACATGTTCAGGTGCACTCCTGCAAACAGCATGTTTGTGTTGAATGCATTCATTTATACTCACACAGATCTGGAAATACACACATTTTTGTGTTTAAGGCTTGCATATTGGCTTGGAAGCAGCTTATGTTTTAATATTGCATGTGCACACTATGGCATACTGCAAATATCAGGAGGCATGCACTCACACATGCTCAAGCACATATCCAATTCACAGATTGAATACTCTGCGTTAGCTTCTAAAAGTCGAATAACTTCTGTTGCCATGAAAAATTAGACATATTTTGCTCATATTGCCAGTCTCAATGTCACTGAGGTAACTCTAATTTGAGTATTTTCTTATTTGCTCAACAGTCTAAATTATTCCTCTGTTTGAAGTGCTCAAACCATCAACATTTAGATTTTCTTTGGAATCAGAATGAAGGCTGGGTATGGTGGAGACCACCACCTCTACTGCAACAATAATATCACTTCACCGTCATCAGATATCCCTGGAGTGGTGTTTGACTAGGGGGAAAAAAGCATCCAAGGGGGAACAAAGTTAGGCTACAATGCCCCCTAATGCCCCCGAATAGAACCAGGCTGTCTGTCTTTGAGGAACAAGCCTCTTTGGGAGGCAGGAGTCATAACTGCTGCATTGTATCTGTGCTAGACATGTTCAGCCTGTTGTCATGACAGTAACGCTGCAGGACTCCATCAAAGTGCCGCAGGTCATTGTGGAAAACGGTCCTCGGCTTCGAATACTGTAGCATGGAGCCCGTAAAGGTATGCCAGTAAAAATGCCCTGGGAGATTATATTGCAAGCATCTGTGTGAACTAATGAAATACGTATGCACATACGATGCCAAAACACCCTTGACCAAACATGAGCATATTTCCTTTTTTTCTTTCATTTACCATGATGTGCTAATATGGATCAGATGGACTAATTATTCACTTTGGGAAGAGGGGAACGCATTACAGATCAGCTTATTTAATTTTGTGATTGCAGCAATAGTTTGGTTTTGTAAACAAGACGGGCATCAGGTCTAATCAGACTTGGAAGGTATTTTTTTAAAAGCAACAAGATATAAAGTTCCAGATGCTTCCTTGCATGTCTGTAGCTGCCTTAGCTTTACATGAGAGAAATATGATGAAATAATCTATCAAGAAACATTAAGTTGTTGTTGTTGGTCTGCAGTGGATCTTGTTGCGTGAGACCAACGTAGATCTGTTGTAACACACTTGGTATTTTCTTCTGTATTCCTACTATTCCACACGCTCTGAATGCTCATATTTAAACACATTTCTATAGACTGTGATGGGATATATGGAACTCTACTTCTGACTATACATTTTACTCTTCTTAGTGTCTACTAAATGTAAAGCTCTAGAAATTGCTAAATTTCTCGCATATTGTGTTTTTGATTCATCACTTTGATCTTAGTAGTCGACTCCTGGGGCCACAGAGAAAGATATAGCATTAAGAGCACCAGAAAGTCTTGCTTTTTCTGACTTTCAGTATTTTATCTTCTTGATTTGCTGCAGTGACATAGACGTAAGAACCCCACGACATCCGTAATGGGTGTGGTTAGAGGTGCAAGAATTGTCTGCCATGTCAGAGGTTAAACAGACTAGACAGCAGTCCTCTTCCATGCCACATGGATTTCTCAATGAGCTAAGGAGATGAAATATTCGTTTAGGAGCTGGAGGAATTGGGCATTGATCCAGGAATGACGTCATCAGCCAATCACCTTTTTTGACCCCTGGCAGGGCCCTTCACACCCCTCAAGGCTGATTGCTGGCTGGACGCCATAGGAAAAAGTAGAAAAACCTTGTTTAGTGCATGTGTCTATTTATGATTTGCAGGTGGATTACAGTTCAAAGCAGAAGTGTGCCAACACATTAATATCCTTATGTCAAAACCCAAGCCTCCTTTTAGCTTAGTTTGTTGTCAGGGTTGATGTAGGGATGAATCTGTGTCCAGTGCCTGGAATTCTGATCAGCTTTGACCTCTAATCTCTCAGTTTGATAGTACGTTCTGACTATCTGCATTAGTTTCTCTGTTGCTACAGTGAACATCAACAGTATCCAACCATGCAAAGTTACAAAAAAGTTTTGCACTGTCTTACAAAATCAGAAAGTTGTACTCGACTTAGTTGAGTACTCATGAATGGAAATTGTGGGGACAGCTGTGTTTGCCAGCTATCATAAGTCGAGGTGGAGGAGTGGGGCAGCGCGATCAGGCAGCCACTCAGGTTTCAAGCCAACTCACAGTGAAGTGCACTGAAAAAAAAACCCAAAGCAGACAGGAGGAAAAACAGCCGATAAAGAGAGTAAAAGAATGCAAACAAAGCACACCTCTTTATTGAAAACAAATGCACTCAAGATCCCAATTAAGTAAGAATGTCCTCTCTCCCTCCTTCTGTCTCTCCTTCATTCCACCAACAATGAAGGAATTGGGGGAGGGGGGGGACAATATGGATGCCTTGGAGTGAGGGCTTCTTGGTACTTAGAAGATCATGTGATGTGTTCTATTCATTGAGAGACTATAGAACCCATGTGGTTTGGGCTGCATGACAATAAGAAATATACATTACACAGCTACATTATGTGTATGCAGGAAGATGGCTGTCTGTGTGTCCTTGCGAGGACACAGTTGAAACTGTGTGTGTGTGTGTATCACATCATTTCCACATGAAAGCATCCTTCTGATTTATTACAACTTGTTTTCTCAGTTTTGCCCAACATTTCTATCGGTGGCACCAGCTTTGTACTGACCCAGTTAAATGCTTAGATGTGGAAACGTGGCAAGATTGTTGAACAGATGTCGAAAAGGGCAAACAATATGAGCCTTCAGGCAATCATGGAGGTTTTGCACAAAAATCTATTTGGAAGAGAAAACAAAGGGGAATGTAAAGGAATGCGTGTGAGCATCTACTAAGAGCAGCTTTCCGGTTTAATTTTGACCTACAGCGCTTAATGAAATGAAAGATCAACTCTTGTATCTATGTATGGATTTAGATTTTCTTCCATCTCAGTCAGCTCAATGAAAGCTTTCCCATTTTCTCACTTTATTTTCTCCATGACCTCTGAGAGCTGTCAAATTTTAAGACACTATGTCAAATAGATTAATTAATTCAAACCTTCAGTCTCTACTGATTGAAATGTAGTTACGTTCTCTTTCGGTTAACTCCATTGTGATATTCTAAAGGGATCCGGCTAAGCTGTTGGCTTGTTTACAAATTATCTGTTAATCTTGCCATATCTCTTTGTGCTTATGTCTTAAATAGGAATCCTCCTTTATGTGTTTCCATCTGCAAGGCTTGGAAAATCCCCCTGCCACTGCACCTTCACAGTACCCCCCTCCTGAATCCCCATACAAGTACCATTTCCAATATTTCTGCCAAGTCATAAAACTACTCCCTCCTCCTCCACCTTGAACCCAGCAACTGGCTCCCCCTTGGTCCACCATGGCCGCCTGTGAAGCAGTAGGGGCTGTGTGCACAGTGAGAGCCTGCTGGGATGTTTATGTTTCAGCTCAAGATTGTCTTCAATCATACACAGAGCTGTTTGACAGGTTGCAGCACTGCCTGGCCTCTGTTTACCTCTCGCAATTTCTGAAAGGCTTTGTATGAACAATCAGAGCAGCCCTGAAAGGATCCCAGAGACCAATTCCGCCATATTCACCATCGAGCAGCAACACAGAGACCAAACATATCATAACAAGACACAGAAAGCGCATGTGTTTGACTGTCTTAGTCAGAAAAGGTAACAAAGCAGTCCAGATTTAGTTTGAAATCCTGTTTGGTTCAAGTGAATGCAGGATTCCGTGCAATCAAACTAATGTTGCAAAGAAATGAAGATTTGCTAAAAGTTAGTGCATTTCTCCAAGAGTTAAAGGATTTAATTTTTCAAGTTTTCAGATGATGTGTGTGTTCCATGCTACAAATCTTAACACTTTATGATACACACCATAATGACCAATGTTTGATGAAACAGTATATTGGCAAGATATGTGAAAATGGAGAAATAAGAGGAAAAGTAAACCTGACAGAAAGTGTGCGACCGCATAATAAAAACTACATTTTAGATGAATACTGGTTAGGATTTGAGGGCTTTTAAGAACTTTAACATCCTATTGGTCTCATTTGGACTTTGTGGAGCGGTCCACTTTGCTATTTGGACAACCTGCACTTTGAGATCTGGGATAGACAATGTTGGAGCTGGCAGATATTTAGACAAGGCAGAGGTCTGTTCTGCAGAACTGGCCTGAGAAGCTGCAATTTTTGGAAGCAAGCTCAGCCTCCAATCTTAACAGGAAATGTGTGCTGCTCTGAATGTATACACATGGCCTCAACAAATAAGCAGTATAATACAATATCAGCCCTGTGGCTCCATAGAAAGATGGGGTACGAGAAAAGAAGGAAAGTGAGACAGCCCGAAATAGGCGGAGAGAGCAGTCAAACAGATGGACTGTGCTTCACAACAAATTCATTTTTTTTATAAACTGTGTAGAGGAAGAGAGGAAATTTTGACTCACAGACATGCATTCCCAAACAAATATGTTTGTTATAAGTTCCAACATCTGCACATTTTGACTGCACTTTGGTGGAAGCGTTGCTTACGTCCACTTGAACTGAGGTGGGTCTCAGTGGGAGGCCCACTGGAAAAAGTGACACATTTAAAGGTAAGAACCTAATAAGCTGTCCAGACCTCTGTTTACTCACCCAGACCTCCTGTTCAGTCGAGTCTTAACAACAACGGGAACTGTTACCTTCCTCAATGGAATTCAGCCTCATAAACAAGCAGCATCAACCTTCATTAGGAGAAATTATTCCAGCAGCACAGAGCAGGGATGCATACTTTAGTGTTCCTTAATGAATCTACTAAAATATCCCCTCCATAATAATGTCCCAGAGTCAATTTATCATTTATCATAGCTTTCTTCATTAGGTATTCAAACAAAGCCACAGTCTGTGCTTTGTCTTGGACTGCTTCCTTTCACGGGTAGATGTTTACAGTTTCGGGTGGAGAGTTGAATTAATGAGGATGGAACACCGGAGCACTTCTGAGGTGTGCCTAATAGCATAATAAACCTGTAATTATTACAGGACTTTGTCTCACTTGTGCTGAGGAACATCAGGTGCACTTTGAAATTGAAATTCCATCTCAGTCACATACTTATAACCATATAGAAAGGAGAAAGTGCCTGTTATATTGTTATGAAACTAGACTGAAAGCCTTTTAACTGAAATACATAGAGCATCTCTTTTAGATTTGCCCACAGTGGTGTTACACAACACAAAATGGGATTATATAGTTGTAAAATGAAATTCACAATGCCTACATTAAAACTACTCTAAAGACAAAGTGTTTAAAGGATATCCCATATTTTTGGTTTGATCAGACTTGTGTTTGATAAAGATCTTGGAAACTAACCTCACTTTGAGGAAAAAAATTACATTTTTTTCCCCCCAAATTTACTGACAAGTCAGTACACAGAGGACCAAGTAAGACAGTACATGATTGAAAGCTCCTCTGACATAAACACTCTCTCATTACAAAGAGTGGGATGTTTTTAAAATTTTTTAATTACAGTTCTTTTTGCATCAGTCGTGTTGGAATTTGGGCTTTCTGACAAAATGACAATATTTCTGCTGGAAAAGGCACTTTCATGGAGTCACAGTGGAGTCTGGATTGTTTTGTCCATCTCCACGCTTTAAAAAAAAAAGAGCTAATGAGTTCGCATGAACCTTGAAATGTTGAAACTTGGATCCGTTTTCAAAAACTGTTGCTCCCTGGTTGAAACATGTCAATACAACGGGGGATTTTTTTCACAGTCACAGCTCTTATTGTATTTCACAAGCATAGTGCATATTCATATTCTCCTTATTACGTGTATGGAGAGGGGAAAACAGGGGGAATGAACAAGTGGAAGAGAGACAGGTAATAGAGGGTGTGGGAATAGGTTTATCTTGACCGTTGGTGCAAACCTGTAGGATTTGTGTTCATACCACCTGCTGTCTGAATCACTGTGTGTGCATCAGCTGTCTTCAGGCTCATCAGTGTGCCGTCACAGTCATCATCTGCTTGTTTTCCCCACAGTACCATGAAGTCATAGCTTAAGTGGCCAATTAACCCAAACACAGTTTAATCCAGGACATCTCTACTGATCATAAGCTCTGGATGAGGAGAGGAATTTATGGTTGCTTCACCAAACATCTGTAGATGTAGGAGTATGACACCATCCTACCTTATCTGTTCATAGTAATATCAAACAAGCATTCATTGGCGTGTAACTGAGCGCATTTCTGATTCCCGTCTTTGTGCATAAGGGTTGTTTTGGTTCAATGTCTAGCAGGCTCGCTGTGAGGTCTGACTGGAGCAGGGGAAAATAGCTGTCATAATTACCCGAGACTGTATCTTGCAGCTAAAATCCCTGTTTCCTAATTACCGCCTGCTAACAATCTTGCTAATTTATGCGTATTGGTCAAAATGTGGGCACCCTCCTCTATAACTCTCTCTCAGTCCAGCCAAAATTCTTAGTGGTAAACATTCAACCATAATCTCTGCTGAAAACTTTCAAACAGGCTACGCACGAAGCTGCGGAATGATGTGCACCGACTTTTTCTGCTCTCTCCAGCAAGAAAATCGTGCAGCCAAGCCAGGTGTGGATGAATATGTAGAGAGGTGATAGTGATAAAATGAGATTAAAGAAGGATAGAGGTTGCAACAGTCAGAAAGTCAGCATGCAGAGGGAAAGAGGGACTGGCTTGACATTTCCAAATGGAATGGCTGAATATAAACACAGCTGGATGAGAGTATTTATTGGCTCCATTTTAATTATTGCTTTGCCTTTTCCATAGACTGCCAAAGATTGTTATGTATACATAGAAAGTGCTGCTGACAGCTCATCTGAATTCAGCTTGGCTTTTTTTTTTTCTGCAAGGTGCGAGCGCAGAAGTCTTGGAACGTTTGAGGAATTCATCTGCTCAGTTCAAAAGCAGTATTGTTTGAGATTTTCATAGGTAAGTCAAGTGTGATGTGGTAAGAAGCTCTGTTGCAACCATCTATTCACATGCAGGAGAAATAAGACAAATGGTAACACTGAAGCGCAATAAAAGTTGATGTACAATTAACATTTGAGAGGTGATATCATACATACTAGCAGTGTTTGCAAGTTTGGGTCTGCAGACATCAGATAAACATGCAATCGTCTGTCCTCTCACCACCATGCTGGTGTGCAGCACAGAAATGTCAAACAAAGTTAACATGTACTTGTACACAGAGAGGCTCACTTTTAAAACAAAAATGCAAAAATTGCCTCACTTTTGGGTGAACAGCAGACTGAAAGCTGCTTTTAGTTTTATCTTTAATGAGGGTCATAATGATAGAGACCCAAAATGTTTCAGAAATAAAGTTTATGAAATTTAGTTACTTCATCCAAATTACAGATGTTGCAGCATTCATCTCTGTCCTCACATCATAACATTTTAATGGAAAACTCAGCACAATCCGGAGACGCCCTGATCCTGACACACACACACTGTGGAGCTGTACTGTATTTGTAAACAAGCTTTAAAGACACAAAAGCCCAGCAAAAAGACATGAAACACAATTTTGACAATGATGGGTTGAACATGTTTGCAATTAAGTAGACATTTGGACAAAACAGAACTCTGCTGATGTGCTGGTTCACTAAAACAAGAAAAAGATGGAGATGAAGCGTGGTTGTTAACGGTCTGGATTGAGCTGTAAACGAAAGAGAAATATGCGTGTGCACAGGTCATTCCTGTGTATGTGTGTGTGTGCTGCTTTAGGCTAAAAAATAATATCAAAATAGCACCATCACTGACTAAAATCGTTGAATTGGGGCTGCACAGTGGCACCGTTGGTTTTCGCCATGTGCTCTGATTTTCCCCCACCGTCCACAAACATGGTGAGGTTAATTGATGATTCTAAATCGTCCGTAGGTGTGAATGTGAGTGTGCTTGTTTGTTTGTCTCTATGTGCAGTCCTGCCTTCACCCTAAGTCAGCTGGGATAGACTCCGGCCCCCCACGACCCTACAGGGGATTAAGTGGTGCATAGACAATGGATTGATGGATGTTGTCGAATTAAACAGTGAAAACCAATGTTGCAAAAAATAACTGAAATTTCTACTCTTTTTGAATGGGAATCACTCAGATGTCTCCCACTAATCTGTAAATCTTGCAAATGAGTAATAGGATTTCCAAGGTGCACACAGTGGTCACTATTGGTACTGTGGTTTCTCTGGCTTCTCTTCACTGGTAAACTTGTGCTTGCCACCTAAGTTGTGAAACTGGTAAAAGACAGATTGTTTTAGCTTTTTCTTTCTATTTGATCTTACATTAGTAAAAATTGGAAAACCTCTCCATAAACCTGGTAGGAATGCTCAGTTGGTTATTTTTAGCAAGATGCTGGGCTGGTTATAGCAAAATTAAGCATTTTCCTGGTTTCCAAAGCTCAAGACGTCTTTACAGCTACACAAAGGTACACAGACACATGCACACACCCACGAGGAGAAAGAGGAAATTGTACATCCGCTCTGAGGCAGAGGTCTTCCAGTAACTGTCAGTGACATCTGAATGAAGCAAGTGGACTCACTTCATCATTGTTTTGAGCGGTCATTCCAGAAGAGGTCATGCATGACTTTAAAGGAAAGCCAGAAGGCCTAATCATATAGGCAAAACACACACACACACACACACACACACACACACACACACACACACACACACACACACACACACACACACACACACACACACTTCAAAAACAAAACATATTTGCGCTTCCACACGGACAGTTACAGATGCCTGACATACCACAGAATCGCTCACACAAATACATGAGTCATTCAAACTGTCCAGCGCTGACAACTGATCAGAGACTGCCCGCACACACATTTCAAACACATACACCCTGACTCCCCCATGACTCTGCCGACCTTTAACCTTAGGTGAAGGAGGTTGTTGTCTGATGGTCTGGATTCATTCTCTGTGTGTGTGAGGTCATTTCCTGCCACAGTGACTGAGAGGGACCAAAGGGGCTAAATTGGTTGACCTCGAATCAGGGTGCAGTGAGGGGGGGACACAACCCAGCAGAGCAACACGATATTTTGCAATATGTAGAGTATTTATTTTATTCCTCTCATGCTAGCCATGGATTTGCGTGTCTTGGCCACAGCCTTACTTATATAACCTTCAGGGCAGCGCTGTATTTGATGCAGGGACAACTGAGAATAGATGACTGTATGAAGTCAGAAACTTCAGTTTGATTTGGTCAAAATTGACCAAGTCATCTCTTGTCCCTTGGGAGAAGGTGACATGATGTGAAATGATGTCACCTCCATACTTTAACTGTCACTCAGAGATTTTTGCTGCACTTTTTCTCCAGAGTAAACAAGCGGTCTTACACGAGCATCACCGCTGATGCCATAAACCATGGCAATGAGTGGCGTTTTCTCACAAACAGAGCCTTTAGCATGGCCCAACCAAAATGCTCTTTGTTTGCAGTTTATGTCAGAAAGAGAGTCTGTGTATATAGATCTAAGGGGAAAAGGGGGCAGAAAGGGCCAAAAAATTAGGAATCTGCTCTGAACAGCATTTGTAAACAAGACAAACATAATCAGTATCTCAGGAGCCACATCTGGCTCTGGTCGAGCTGGGCCTGGACTCTGATTGAGGGACCCGCCAGGCTCCGCTGTTTCCCTACAGTTGTTTTGTTGCATGCCACAGGAGGAAAACAAAATGGATATGGTATGTAAAGCACTGCCATTTTGTCAAACAAATGTCTAAATACAGAAAGCATCATCACCTGCCACAGTCCTGCCTCCAACTGTAATGTGCAATGAAGTGGCTGTGGCTGTTGGCAAAGCTGGAACTGAAGTTTTCTGTTTAACCCTCATGTCAGACACCAAGCAGTGTTCTAGACTTTAAAAGCAACAGGGTCAAACGAGATTATTTAGACGAGCATTTGTTGCATCACATTGGGATATAGGAAGTCAATTTGCAGAAAATGTTTAATTTGACAGCTACTGATTGATGCGGATGACTCAGCCAGGTCACTCACTTATTGCATAAATCTGCGTCCTGGTGTGATAGATGGTAAAATTTATTCCAAACTAAATTACGATTTCATGCAAACAGACAACCCTTAGAGCAGATAAGAGAACAGCCTGTTTTAACGCTGTATTGAAAAAGGTTGGATGCTTTAAGGTTTACCTGGCTTTGTCAAAAAGAATGTCAGCTATAGAATTACTGGCAAAACAGAAATTGTTGCATATCTTGACAAATTCTCAAGAAAGTTATACTTGAGCCCACATTCAGAAATCAATTTGCGTGTAATGTAAGTATGAAAAACAGAACAAAGCCGGATATTTTTACTAGAAACTACATCATCAGTGAACAGCTAAGATAAATTCATAAAAACCTTTGCACTTTTTGTATATTTTAACATTTACCTTTGAGATATTGGATACTGTTGGTCAATTCCATTAGACAATGTGACCTTCATATCTTCTCCCATTTTCTTTTATCTTTGCAGAATAACATTTTATATTTTAGGCTTTCACACATGTAGTTGCTCCATTTCCCCTCCTTGTTTGTTTTTTTTTAAAAAAGGACATAAGAATATCAAAACAAACCAAAAAACACACCCTGCAACACCCTTTAAAGAGAAATGAAACAGAACAGAACTTCAATTAAGCATCTCACCATAAAAACCCAGTGAATGTCAGATAGGGGTTCTGGCTTGTATTTAACAGAAGTCGTGAAGTCACAGTGTATACACAGAGCACAGTTATAGCTCTCCAGAACTGTGTGTAAAAACCATTGTGCTGCGAGGAGAGAGCCCCAAACATGTCCCAGGGGAACCTCCTCTTCTTCCTTTTATAGGAAAGGCCTTAATTCATAGAGACAAACCAAGCCATCATTATATTTAACAGAGTATCATAAACATTCCTGCATGCTGGATATAAATGGTAAATGTGTCTGGTTGGATGGACGGGTGAGTAAACATGGCGATGTGACCTTGCAATACACACACAGGTCTCCCATGCAGGCACACCTGTATGAACGAGTGGGAAAGCACCTTGGGCTACAAACCAGCCTTGTAAAACAACACTCTGCCCTTCTCTGTGTTATTGAGGGTAAAAAGGGCTGTATTGCACAGTATGAGTCAGATATTTTGGTTTGTTTGACAGTAGATGATGCATTTTTTTAATTTTCAAGATCACTTAAAATGACTTCAGGGCAATTTCCAGGCTGAAGAATGAATCAAAACAAAATTACACGCAGCAGATAAATATTTAACCATCACCTATTGAATATTTTAATGTTAACTATGACATAACCTCAAGAATGACTTAGTCACGCATGATAGGATTTAGGTAAAAGAACATTGATATCTATATTTACGTTATGAGCAGATTGTAAATTACATTAAAACTTATATTTAAATTATTCTCAAATACAAATTTACACACTCATATTTACAACATCCAAAAATAATGATACACACAGGTATTTTCTTCAATATTGCCTTCAAGAAAATACAAGCACATATTACTGACTTACTTTCCCATATATACTATGCTGATCAATGATATTATGTTCAGAAATGTGACTTTTTGATGCATAAAGCATTTCATTTATTAGTGATAGTAGGTTTCATGTTCTCACTATCCCTAAGGTGAGGCAACATGAACAGTTCGTGTATAGTTAAAGTAGTTTTGGTAAAATGGTGATAAACTTGTACTAATTTGCAAAATCTTGCAAGTGCTCCCAGTGTCGAGACAAACTCATACAAAATGAACAATGTTGTAGTAACTAAATAAAAAAACGACTTCATACATATAAGGACCAGCACAATCTCATTGACTATGTACCTTTTAGTATTAGCATACAATTTACTAGATGTGATCATGAACGATATTTCCTCATTGCAGCAAAAGTCCTCCAATCTAAATCACCAGATTGGTGTTTTGATACTTTTCAGGTCTGTAAAGATATTGTTAAGACTGTGGAAAAATATATCACCCTACTGTTAATTACTAGAGAATTTGTCATTTTGTTGTCATTTTGGGTTCATTAATGACTAATATTATCTCACATCATCCCTAATCATTGCTTCACAAGGACAATATAAGTAATAATGAACTTTTTTGCACAAATGATCAGTGTTGTAAATTTTGATCTCATTTACTATTTTACTGGAAAATGTAACCCAGCCTGCATTATGTTTCTTTCTAAGTGCATTGGCCATTTCAAATACGAGCTCTACTCCTCCTGTAATACAAAACTACTGCAAACTGCAGCCTTATTTTGCACAGAATTTAATCAGGCCCTCCCTGGCACAATTAGGATTCATTGTGCTTTCTGCATTAGATTCCATTAGTTTTGACAGGTGTACATAACAATCTGCTAACATTTGCTCTGCACTTTTACCCAGGATCTTGGTAATGTTTAGGAGACACCTACGCAGATAAGTCACTGACCTGTCACCGCTCTGTACATCTCCACGGGTTACTGCAGTAAAAAATGAGGCCCTGAGGGACCCCAGCAAGGACTATAGAATATGCTTGAGTGGGTATAAAAGTGTTTTTAACAAGTGCACGTGCATGTGTGTGCGTTTGTATGTGTGCATGTTGCCTGCTCTTTATGCCCTTCCACCAGGATCTCTCTTTTTCTTTTAGAAATCACAGAACTGACTGAAAGGGTGACACTGAAATTAAAAACCCTTTGTGTGTAGAGCTCCTGGTAACACAATGGCATTTTCAGTATGTGTGCATGTAGTAAGCAGCAGATGAGAGGAAAGATGAAAATCTGGGTATAAAAAGAATATTTGGAAAGTAGGCTTTGTGTAAAGGGAATTGCAAATGGAAGAACACTAAACAAACTCTTGATGCATATGTACATATGTTCATATGTTGGGTATGGTTACATACTTGGGTCTGGTGTCTTGGTCTTTGTATGCTTTCCTTTCCAACATTGCGTGTCACCCGAAAACAGTAACTGATGGCAATGATTATTTCTAGCTGTCAGATAGTGCATCCTGCCTCCACCGAGGGCCATGTGTGTATGTGTGTGTGTGTGTGTGTGTGTGTGTGTGTGTGTGTGTGTGTGTGTGTGTGTGTGTGGGTGTGGGTGGGGTGGGGGGGGATGGGAGGGTTCACTAATGACCTCAACACATGCTGTGATTCTGAGAAACAATCCTGACTTAATAAACACTCCATGCATACATCAATGTTTGGCTGCAGATGAACTCATACTAACTGATTCTGCATGCATGTCAGGATAATGGATTTGATTCACTCATTGCTGAAAGAGATGCTGTATAGAATAGTTACAGGATATAAATACTCCAGTGTTTTCCAAATGTTCAAGTGCTTTGTTCTGAAGAAATATCCCAATATGTTACCTGTGTGGAGCGACAGAATCTGTCCAAAACAATGCTAATAGCTTGGATGTGACACTAACACCGGATGAACTGGGTAAATCCCTAAAACAGATGCTAAATAACAAATCACCAAGACTGACATTAGAGATGAATCACAAATTGCTTCAGTGTGGATATAGCCATTATAGCACATCTACAGAAACACAAATAAGGCACAAACATGCTTTGTTCACAATAAACAATGATGTGAAAATCATACAGTAACTCGAGCTGCTGTCACTAGATTAGAAACATTCACTGCTATCTTTAATCATCTCGATGGGACGTGTTTAAGAATGAATAAATAAATAAATGAATTTTCTTAATCAAAAAATCCTCTTAGCGTTCAGTCCTGCAGCAGATGATGTATGTCTCAAATCTGGCTCTGAAATGGTTTGTGTGTGTGTGTATATTTATATGCCAGCATCTGTTCTCCGCCAGGTCGAAGGTGAAAAAATCTGTGGTTGAGCGCTAACATGACATGACTGATGGGGTCCAATCAGAGTCTTTATTTGAAGAAGGGTCCATGGCTCTCTGTGTTTGAGGCACACAGCAGTGGACTCATATGTAACCCGGTCCGTTCAGCACCAGACCTCCTCACTCTCTCGCTCTCTCTCAGCAACCGCCTAGACTCAGACACACAACCCACATTTCACTGGAGAGACACAAAATATCTCTGGAAATGGTTTCAGGGTTTGAGGCCTCAGCCAGTGTTGATTTTAATTGAGCACAAGTATGTGTGTGTTTGATGGATGTGGGCGTGTGTGTTCTGTTTGGATTTGTGCATTTGTGTGCCAGTGCACTCTGCATGTATAAAAACATACTCATACCAAATTATTCGGCTCTTCAAGGGGTGATGTCTTACATATTGTGTATACATATCTGCTGTCTGCTGGGGTTGTGTATATGCATTGGTGCTGTTGGTTTCATGAGTGTGTGTACAATAAATGTAGCTCATCAAGAAACAGCCCCGTGCGCTCATTTTAGCATTTTTAAACTGGTTACTTGTCGCTCTGTAGAATCATTTTGGAAGTTTATTACTACTTTACAGAGCCCTCAAGGCTTTAGCATTCTATTTCATAGACTCAACATTTGTTTGGGTCACTGAACAGAACAAATGTACCTAAATGTACCAACAGGTAAGACAATACAAGACTTTGCTTATCTTAGAGCAAACCAACGGAATGGAACATTCTCACCTGAAATACTGGACATATATCTGTGAATTAGATGAGAAATTTCTCATGATCAATCCATTTAAGTTGCTTTCAGGCAGACTTTAAAATTAACTGCCATGTCATTCTTATGAAATCTAAATTTCGAAAGAATTTGCTTGGAAATGTAAAAGGCAGCACTCTCTATGACCCATTGCTGTTGTCTAAGTTTTTTGCAGGGTGTCTGTGTGTATGACATAGTAATAGAAATATCACTACACATTCATTAGCTTATTTTAGTTTGTGATTTGATGTGCACAGCTCTGGGTATATGCATTGTGGTGGTTAAAGAAATCAACCAGAAGCATCCTCACCAATCATTTTCTTTGCTTTATTAAACTTTGGCTGCTAGCATTTGCACTTTTTAATTTCTGCTTGACATGAATCTCAGCTACATGAACCCCATTCAAAATTAAGCTTATAGATGTCAATATTTAAAAAAAAAAAAAAAAAAAAGACATTCAGAGTTTGCAGATGCGGCCATAGATGAATCTGTGACACAAAACTCTCTGGCTTGCAGAGTCACTAAGTTAGCCTTTCTCAAACATGAATCATGAAAAACAAGCTTTATAAAAGGTAACCTGACATTTAATATTTACATTTCACAGGCACGTTTTACAGTACATAACAGCATGTCTACACAGTGTATTGGGTTAAATCCAGCACATTGACAACAAATGCGTAATATTATAATATACAAAACCATCATACGTTTCTGTTTTCGGAAAATTAACCCATGCCTTTGCCAAACACACACGCCAGAATACACACAGGTGCACATGTTTTTGAAAATCCTATGACAATATGTGTCAGAGAGAAAAGGCTCCATTCTTCCTGGGTGATTGCCTGGTGAAAAGAACGCTGCCTGGCGGGGCGAGCTGATATATTTGCAAATAACACAGTAATCTCCCCATGGCGGGCCAAACATGCCAGTGTTTGCTTGCTTATTCCACATAAAAGAACGGTTCACTCAGTCGTGCTCATACACAAGCAAAGGCAAACATTCCCTTTATTGTGCAGACTTCTCTCTTTCTCCCTCTTTTATTTTTTGCCACCTTCTTCCCGGAGCCCAGGAAGGACGCACTCACCCCGGAACAAGCCTGGAGGTCTGCAGACCACACACAGAGCAGCAAGGATCTCTGCCTGTCTCTCGTTCTTTTCCTCTTTCCTTCCTTTCCTCCCTCTCTTCCTCTTAACTCACTGTTATATGGTCACTCGTTCAGCCTCACTCCGTCTTCTTCTGCACAGTTCTCTCACCCTCTTCCAACATTTCACCTTCTCCCTGCCCGGCCTGACTGAGACAGAGTAGGGATTGTGCGCCCACTGTTGCATGCCTTTATCGCCACTCTAGCAGTGTGTTTGTTTGAAAATGCTGATGTGAACTGCAGAGAGGATGGTCACTTAGTATGATATTTGTGCCTGTGAGACCACCCAGCCAGCAGGGCCAAGACACGGGGAGTTTGGGCTTTATTTTTCAACGCCTCCACTGTTCCCAGGGCCTCAGAGCTGAATGAGATTAATCCCTCTCTGTCACCAGTATGTGTGTTTATGACGTAGCTTGGATAGTAGTCAGTTCTGGAACATCCAGGTGAAAGACAGGATGTGCAAAACACAGTGTGTCTGAGAAAGATGGCAAAGCGGGAGTCATATATGAAACTGTATTTGGTAAGCCAGGGTACAGGTGCTTCTATAGTTGCAGATAGGGGACTTGATTTTAACTAAAATTTACAGAAAATATGCCTACGTGTCAAGCTATAGTCAGCTTTGTCCAACATCTGCTGCTTCTTGTGATAGTACTGTATGCCCACCTGCAAAACAATTCACTTGTACAATAATAGGATTGCTACAATACACACTTTTACAATAGTACTCTTGAATCTATTCAAACTGACATTTGGATGAGATGGATGCTTCAGCTCATTCAACAGGATCATAACGATACATCAGACAGTAGAAGATGAGCACAAAAGATTTTTTTGCACAATGACAGCCACAAACCAGACAAACCAGAATCAGAACTTGTGAGAATGCATAACTTACTGGTTATAGCATATCAAAGCGGTCACATACTGTCTTCTTACGTAAGTGGAAAGAGTTCATTAAGTCGTCTTGGAGGAAGCATAAAGGCATAAATGGCCCTGACCTGGTTGGTCTGACATGGTAGTTGATACTGCGGATAAGGAGGCCTGAGCGTCGCGTTGGGTGGCACCATGTGTGAGCTGGGGATTTACAGTGTCTCCAGACCACACACAGACAAACTGAGAGAGGGAAGGATGGATGAAAGGAGGGGGGAGATATGGAGAAGTAGCAAAAAAAAAAAATAATAACAGGAGAGGAGAGTAGAAGAGAACGGAGATAGATGAAAAAAGAGGGTTTTGGAAGTTATGGGTCAGTTGTGTATTCAGTTAAAGTTTATTTAAAATGTACTTTATTGCGTGAAGATTACATCATAAAAGTTTAAAAGTGCTGGGGGCAAGGGGAAATGATATATGTTGATAAGGATTTCATATAATAGAAGTCTTAAAGAGCATATCTGGGACACAAAATTAGATGTTTTCAATCTCGTTAATATTATATCCAAACCAACAAAATATCTCTTTGAAGACAGAATATAAGTGCTTATCAAGTCTCATTTTACCTTCTTCAGTTGTATTTTATCAAAGTATATCAGGAAAAAAAGCAAGCCAACACAGCAAATTCTAAATGAATAGCAGAGCAAGGTTTTCTCTATAAAGTAGTCAACAGTAAACAAAAAAAAAAGATGTATAAATATATCAGATTGTGCTAATAACCAATGGCCCCATAGTATATTGCGCAGTATTTCTTCTAAAATTAATTTCTGGAACTAAATTTGACAGCTGTCTGAGCAAATATTGCTACTATCAGGTCATTTGGGAAATGAAAATTAGCATTAATTTTTTTTAAGGTATTTTGAATGTGACCCACAAGCCATCAAATTCAAGAGTTCACATTGTTCAGCAGCAAAATCACCTTCAATGAAAAATGATTTTGTACATTCTCCAAGAAAACAATAATAGCTTAAGCAGTTCCACTTGTGATACATAGAACAAGGTGTAATTCTCTGTTTGTATGAGTTATGTAAGTTCAAAATAGTCTCAATGTCTGAATGTCCCAAAGTCCAGTGTATGGTTTTAGATACTGGTTGGAAGTAGAAAAGTAAAATCTCTATGACCAAGATTTTTATATATTGGGTCGGAAGCAATGAGGATATGCAATTTTCGTATAACAAGTGAAAACACAGGCAGACGATGTTAAGCTAAAGTCAAAACATCATCAGTTGTGGATTCAAAAGTGTGGGAAAAGTAGTGGTGCAAAACATTGTCCGAAAGAAATAGTCTGAAGGGGAGAAGTGTAGCAAGTATAGGATTTCAATGTCTGTTATCCAGCAAGAAAGTGAGTAAAAAGACTGTGCTACATTGCTACATAGGACCATAAAGAAGCCGTATTTCTCTTAACTGGGTTTATGGTTGTATATCACAATAGTCTGCTTTGACAGGTAACACTACATGCTACAATGCCACTGACAGATTTAGATAGACAATATCCTTCAGTATCAAGAAACGAACATGAAAGAAAGTAGAAAAATGTACAAATATGCCAATGAATACAGATTTGTATATCCTTCGAGTTAGAGTCTATGTGTCTTGTGGGGCCCGTCTCTGTGATTCACTGTAAAGTTTTCCAGCTCTGAGTTGCGTATTAGAAGGGGAGCAGTGCAGCCATGAAGGAGAAAGCAATGTGTGCTAAATGGGCCATAAGCATGGCTTGGCCTGGCCCTGCAAGCCCCTCTGGACCCCATATGGTGAGTGTGTGTGCGCTGCATGCATGGACGCATGGCCTAGCCCTCAGCAGGACTTCTCCCCACCGAATAACATCCCATAAAACACTAACACAAATATGCAAACACATACACATAAGGGCATTACACAGACCAGCGGTAAAAGAACAAAAAAGGCTCCATACATTTCCATATCATGTGTGGTGTCTATTGGGCTATTATCCTGCTTTATGGAGATTTTGTTCTAAGGTATGTTACACGTAAATACCCTGATGCAGGAAATGATTGTGTCACATGCAAAGAATATAATCTCCCAACCACACAAGCATGTAGGTATCTCATCAATATGTGCAGCAAATCCTGCCATTTAAGACAGCAATGCACCCTCTTGTCTCCGCATGTCCTCCCTGTAGGAGCTGAACTACTACAGACACCACGTTGTACTCCCCCCCGATCCTGATTGTGAATTGGGGAGTGGAGGGGAGCATAATTGCATGGTTAAACGCCTGAGAAATGGACATCCAGTTCTGCTGAGTCGACGCTTTTTGTGTGGCCTCATTGTTGAGACGTGCAGTCATGCAGTTCTTTGAGACCCGGCCGGTGTTCATGTTGGGTTAGGGGTGGTTCAGAAGGGTGGAAGAGGGGGAAATATTGTCCTGGGGAATATTTCATTCCATGATCAAACGCTTCATGACTGTCCACCAAGCCCGGCAGCAGGAATGCGGCAGCTGCCAGAATGAAGTAAAACATACAGAAATCAGAGGCTCTTCGCTCTTGACACAGTTTTTGTCAGCCGCTGTAAAAGAGCCTTTGATAGTGAGACACAAACTATACAACAAGCACAAGGATGCACACATTATATACCCATATGCACAGACGCCACAGTCACTTATACTTTCTGGTTGATGTGCTTAGTGTGGCCAAAGTGGACAAACAAAAGGCTCCTGTATGGAGTTGCAGTGTAATGAGAGGCAGTTTGATCGTAAATATGTTTCTCTGCAGAGTTTTCCATTTCACTGCAGGACAAAAGGGACAAGCCATCGAATTTGGGTCATCAGAGGCTTCTACGTTGTAAATGAACTCGCTGAGCAGAATCGGTTGTGTCATCATAGCTGTCTGTGGCCCCAAACTGGTCAGCAGAGGCAGAGGGATTCCACAATCATAGGTGAAAGTTAGAGTAATAACCGTGACTGAGACGAGAATGACAGTAAGTGGTTTCTTATATCCTCCTTCTCCTACTTCAGTGCTTGCAGCTGTACGTCTCAGAGCTCAGTGACAATTACAGAGAATTCACTCATCAGTACCTGGAGGAGAGAGTGTACGAGAGCCAGAGGTTCAGGGATAAGACAAACTGGATTATGTTCAAAGCTGCCTGGAAGAGTTTCAAGGTTTATACAACTTTATTGAAAAGAATTGCAGCACTTTGTCTCCAGCCCTGCTGAATAGACACTATTTACATTGACTAGCTGCTGACGAGCCTTCACTGTTGGAATGATAAATATGAGAATGACAAGATGACAGCCGCATTTGAGAAATGACAGCTGTGACAGCAGAAGTTAAAAGGACCTTGAGGGATTTAAAAAATATCTTTTAAAATATGGGGGTGTCAGTCCTAATTAGACCAAGCCTGAGATCCAATTTCATTGAAGATGTCATGTCAACAATTGAAGGGTATTAGACAACTTAAAATCAAGCGTAAGCACCAATACAGTGGAATTGCATTAAAATAATAATAATAATAATAATAAAATCCTTACCATGAAACAGGTACAATGTGTCACAGACAAAGATACATTCAAATTTTGAAAAATTTCCACATTATTTCCTTTGTAACTCAATTCTTAACTGTCATTTGCAACTGTATTTAGCATAATGATGTTCCAAACACTGTCTCTTTTGATTAAAAAGCTGTGCAGGATGTGTTGATTTTAGACATATTATATCACCTCAACTTCTTAAGGTGACACTATGAATGAATTAAGCAGATGAATTAAGCAAGTGGGGGAGTTAGAGAGAGAGAAGACAGATGAGAAACCAAAAGTATGAATTATCAACCTAATTTTCCATCTGTGCAATCAGTGTTTGTGAAGCTGAAACTGTCATTTTTGGCATGGTAGTAATTGCTTTTGGCCCATAGTAGAGCCTCTGACTCATGAGAAAGACTTAGTGGAACACAGGAGTGTTTCCAAAGCTCTTGAGAATGGGAAAAGACTTTGATACGGGTCTTTGTCTCCAGCCACCGACTTTGGCCATTGACAGGAATTTAGCGAACGTCTGGTCCAGCACTATGTTTTTATTCGAATCAAACCTTGATTCAGCAAAGTAATAGCTGCAGGAAACACATCATCCTGAGGAAACAGGAAAGAAAGTAAATCCAGGTGGGTTTCAGGAAAGCCAAAGAGGAAATTTCAAGATGGATGTAAGAGAATGAACCTTCCTGATCGGATTAGAAAAAATATAGAATGTTCCCTTTTAGTTTTAAGAGATTAAAATGTGATAAAAAATGACATCACTTAAAGAGGCATCTGGAAAAAAGCCCCAAAGATAATGCTATACTATGCACACAACTGGTAGTAAACAGCAGAGTAACAAAGCTACATGCATTTACGCAAGTAGAGATTTCAAAATTTCTGGGTATTTGAGTTTGTTTTTTTGTTTTCTTTTATTTTAGTGTAATATAAGAATTCTTATAAATCATGCACATGTCAGAATAAAACACTGCATTATTTACTCTGCCATAGTCACTTAAATGCAAAGCTACAAACACAAATTGATGAATGAGAACTGAAATTCTACTTTGATATTTCTGCATCAGTATTATTCCAAACATGCCACTGCAGACTCACAACTTTTACTTGTGCAAAGGATCTTTGCATTCTTTCCAGAACAACTACATGAATGCTCATTTTGCTATACTTTGAGATAATGGGAAATTTTGCATTTTTCTGCATGGAAAGTTGCTTTTTCAGTGAAGGACAGATTTAAGACTGAACGCATTTTGGCAGCAACAAATACAAAGAGTTTTGGTTCAGTTCTTGCTCTGTGGCATGTTTTCCAACATCATAAATTAAAAGTTTTCCCAGCATGGGACATATTCTCTAATTTCACAAAGGAGCAACGCTATACTTGCTTTTGAAAACCGACACTTGATTTCAGGAATTTAAACCAAAACCCATCACGGCCCACTTGACACAGTCACTCAACAAAGTCAGCTAGTCATCTGTGAAAATGACTGTTGATGAGAACTTCTTATCTACAGCCAATGATCTATTTATCCCACCTCTATCTGCTTGAGCGGTAATGTATTATTGTAAATGAGGCCAGCGAAGGCCCCTGTGCTTCAGTGAGAGAACAAGTGTGTGTGAGATCTAGCGCAGTATGTAAACCGTTTGACATCAGTGTTTGGGCTTTCTTTATGAGAACATCTGCGGCAGCTGCCCTATAAATTCCCAGTGTTGAGAAAGCGGGAACAAAAAGTTCCATTTTTGTATGGCAGTGTACCATGGCGAGGAGCAGAGCTAGTCGTGCCTCATCTGGAGCACCAAGGCCAGCGTTTAGGGAAAGTCAAATCAGGGATGGAGAACTGAAACCGTGTTGCTGTGTGTTTACAAGCCTGTTCTGCATAGCAGCAGACAATCATAAACCGACGTTATCGATTACTATCAAACAAACATGCTTATTTTTGTTTTACTGTATTTTTTAAGATCAGGTGTAGGTCAGATGTGTGTGGTATTCTTGTAGCTGGTGAGCAGTCTAGGCTGATATGATGGTGTTTTTGTTGCTTTTATATGAAAATCTCTTCAGTCTCAGTCCTCTGGCAGCATCCGCGCTCTATTCTATTTAAAAGTGTCTGTTTTTAGGTTGTCCGTATAATGACAAATTTATCTTCCATACATTTTATTGCTTTCGGCACAAATGCCAAATTATGTCCTTACAAGGAAGTAATGCATACACTCAGTGACACAAAATACAAAGACTCAGAGTTCAAATGTTATGCTGTGCAGAGCAACCCGGGCAATTGTTGAATTTATTGAGCAAAGATAACTCGCCAATAAACACAGCAGTAAAGCATTGTATAATATGACTAGATAAGTGAAACACCAGGTTTAAAATGAGCAAAAAATTAAAGTGTAAAAGATAGGCTTAAAATAGCATATACATTAAGATACTTCATGTGTTTAGATTCTTGTCCAGCAGGCAAAAAGGCATCTGATCAGCACATTCTGTAGGAAGAGACAAAGACCTTAAATGCATTGTCTTCAGCAGCAAGAAGAAAAAGGACAGGATAAAAACTGAAGAACTGTGCAATTATCCAAGATGCTTGAAACAACCTGCATATTGTACCTTAAAAGCTGTGTATCTAGAAGAGCAAACCAAGGAGAATTTAGTTTTTTCATTTTTTTGCAAATTGTATGTCAAGGGAACAGAATAAAACAAGCCTGATTAGGTGTCAGTATTTCACACTGAGTGCTAATCAAATTTTATTCAAACATTTTTTTGGATTCGACCAAAATTACTGTAATTGTACTGTATTTAGTTTAATGGAAAGTACAGTTTAGATTATGTGGAGCACTTTCAACACAATGTCAAACACAGATGTGAGAAAGAGAAAAAAACACTTAAGTCACAAAATCATCCATTGTTTAAAATAATATCTTCAAATGAATTTTAATTCATGCAGAAGAATTTTTTTGTAAAAAATATTCAAAAGTAATGAAATGTGTCGAAAGTGCGGAGTTGGTGCTGAAAATAGATAAACAATGAGGGAGCTGCAGAGAGCTGCTGCTGGTCCTGCTGTGTCTCTCTCTGTCTTTTCGACACAGAAATGGACTTAAACGGAGGAAAAATTAGGAGCAACTTATTCAGGACGATATGAATTTACATAAATACGCTTTCTGTTCCCGTCCACTGCAGCGTTTTCCTTTCCCGTGTTAGCTAAGCTAATCAAGCTAGCTAACAAGCTGCAGTGACTTTTCCTCTACAGGTTGAAGACCAGTGAAGATATTGAAAGTATCCCGATGGCTTCAACCTCTACAGCTGAAAAAGGTTTGTAAAGCATGTTTTTACTCACTGTTCCACTCTTTCACAGTTTTCTTTTAAAACAGTCACGCTATGTAAAGCAGCTCGCTAATGTTTTGTTTCTCCTTGGCATTATGTCAATTACCTTTCTTTTAGTAAGAAAAGCTATGATTGGATTATCTAATCAGTGGGAACATTTAAAGTATAATGGTGTGTAGAATAAAAGTATTTAATCCCTTTTAATATTTTCTGTAAGGATTTATGGAGATTATTGCTTCCCAATGTCAAATTTTCGCTCTGACTGAGGTAGGGGCTGTTAAACTCCTTGACACAATTAAGCTGTCCATCTGCCTGTGGATAAGAAAGAAACTGTATATTGCAAATCACAATGGATTAATACAGCATCAACTTCATTTCACAGCAACATGGCGTGAAGGTGATAGATGTCTGGCTCCAAACCCAAGAGATGGCACCCTGAGAGAAGCCACTATCCAGAGACTGACCTCCACCTGTCAACATAATGATACAGCCCGGGTGATATTCACTGATCATAATAAAGATGAGGAAGAAAAAGACGAAGAAACCATACCTGTTTTAAAACTTAGGAGACCAGCTTTGAATGATTTCACCCAGGAGAAACCTGTGTTTCCTAGCACTGTCACAGACCCCAGGCTGTGCGTCCCGCTACAGCTGAGTGATGCTGATGAGGATCGAGTTCCCTACACTATCAACAGATACTTGAGGGATTACCAGAGGGAAGGTATCAGGTTCATTTACAACAACTACGCTCGTTCCAGAGGCTGTATACTAGGCGATGACATGGGACTGGGTAAAACTGTGCAGGTACAAAGTTTGATTACCAACTGCAAAATAGTCTTCAGAATTGTTGAAATGCCAGCATTTGTTCTTCACATGGTTTCTCAAGACTCACTTGTGTTTGTTCTCTCTGCCTCATAGGTCATTGGTTTTCTTGCTGCCGTGTTGCACAAAACAGGCACATGGGAGGACGTCAAGAACAACAGGCCCCAGTTTCTGCTGAGTCAGATGCCCTCCAAGCAAAATAATCCTCGCAAAGTGGGTATTAAAATATGAAACTGACATCTGTATCATGAAATACTTTGTCAAGAGAAAGAAGGCATTTTCCCAAATACTAGTTGTATTCGATTAAGTGCAGCAAATAGTGTTGAGGTCATCAGCATGATTTTGGTGTTTGTGTCATATGATCCAGATGTTTCTCATTGTGGCCCCACTGTCAGTGCTTTATAACTGGAAAGATGAACTGGACACATGGGGTCACTTTCTATGTGTGGTGGTCCACGGGCTGAGGAAAGAGGAGGAGCTGACTCGGATCAGGAAAGGACGAGTAGAGATTGCTCTCACCACCTACGAGACTCTTCGCCTCTGTCTGGATCAGTTTAATAAGTAAGAAACATGCTTGTAACACTCAGAATGAAGCAAAAATAAATATTTTTTCTTGATACATTTATGTATTTCTTAAATAAGTCATGAATTGCATGCCTAACTTGTTTTTTTTTTGGTACTCTAGCATTAAAATATACTCGTGCTCTTCCTACAGAATAGACTGGTCTGCTGTGGTTGTGGATGAGGCCCACAAGATAAAAAATCCAAACTCACAGATCACTCAAGCCATGAAGGAGCTGAGATGTAAGGTCAGAGGTTTTGTTTTGCTTGTTGCGTTATTTCAGAAGGCTATTGCTATTGTATAACTAATAATGAGTCTATGAGAGAGAGAGTGCTGATACTGTTTGTCTTCACGCTGGTGAGTCTGAGATATCACCATCATAATGAGCAGCTTTAATAATGGTAAGCTTATGTTTGCACTGGGGCCATATTTTTGATGCTAGTTTTGCACTTACATTTCCATCAGATCAGAATTGGTCTGACTGGAACCATCTTACAGAACAACCTTGAGGAGTTGTGGTGTGTTATGGATTGGTAAGTTAAGACACTTTGATATCAGAAGACATTTGCATGTTTGCAAACACAATTTGGATTTTCAGTTGTTTTTTTTCAGAAAATAGTTATTGCTTGTTTCTATATATTGTTGATTTTCTTTAGGGCTGCACCAGGTTGTCTTGGAAACTTGGGGCATTTCAAGAACAAGTTTTCAGATCCCATTGAGCAAGGGCAGAAGCATAGTGCAACCAAACGTGCCTTAGCTACAGGAAGGAAAACTGTCAAAGCCCTGGTGAGGAAGATTTCTCATTTGTTCTTCAGAAGGACTAAAGCTCTCATCAAAGAACAACTGCCCAAGAAGGATGACCGGGTAAGATGGGATAAATCAAACTAAGTCAGATTTTCTTTCTGGAAGCTCACAATTCACCATCGACATGTGCCATGATAATGAAACTGAGACAAAAGTTTATGCTGTTTTATTTTGTCCTAGGTGGTGTATTGCTCTCTGACAGACTTTCAGCAGACTGTGTATCAGGCAGTGCTGGACACCGAAGATGTGAAGTTACTGCTGAGGTCCTCAGAGAAATGCCATTGTCAAAGTGGACGCACTCGCAGGGGCTGCTGCTATAAGGTTTGTTCATCCCTTTTACCCATCTGTGCCGACGTATGCCTTGTAACCTTTTGATAAAAACTTAAAGCTGCTGTCCGGAGTTTGAATCGCAGCATCTCCCAAAACACTGTTGGTCCCACCCTCCCTCTGATTTCGCCCCTTTATTTGTGCACGCGCGCACTACCTGACAGGAGTGCCCGGAGTGCTGCAGCATCTTGCCTGTTTTGCTGTTTTCCCCTCTTCTACATTTAGTAAATAATAAAGGAATTACGTTAGAATGCTGTATTGAGTCTAACTTGTCCTAATACCAAAATAACATGAATCTGCTAGGACTAACGAGTAAAGTTTCAATATGTGATTACACTCGTGTATCCCTCTCGATGACGTTGTTTATCAAACTTAGTGCATTTACGCGTGTATATGTGTTACATTGTTTATTTATTTCTATCTAGAGTTCAGAATTGCATGACTCCTCTGATGAAGAGTATGTCCCAGACGCCCCAACATCTTCCTCCAGAGGTCGGGCATCTAAACGAAGCCGTCAGGCGGGCTATGGAGGCCGTGGTCGGGGAGCGACGTGAGCACCCCGAGCCAAAAAACGTCCTGCAGTCTCTTGGCCTGACAAGCCGTGGGATTGGTAACTTTTCTGGAAGTTGCTGATCCCTGATACTCTCTCCTCCACAAGCAAAACAAATGTGCGCACGGTTGCGTAGTGCGTAGCTCGCCCACCTCTTGCTTGCTGTGCGCGTAACCGTTGATTGACAGCATGACAAAGCTGAAGCTCGAACTTGATTGGTCGGCAGCGACCGGCGCTTTTTGGAATAACATGGGGGTCTATGAGAGGAAGGCGGAGCTCAGGAATAAATTTTCATATCGCGTTATACTAACTTTATATTATAGTATCAAACTAGACTAACACATTTAAGCTTTGTTAAAAAATGATACATGAATTGACAACAAACGGAAACTCCGGACAGCAGCTTTAACTGTACAGGTTGAGGTACTTTCTACAGATCCACTCTGAAATTTCAGGAAATCTCTGTGATGTAGTTTTTCATTTTGCACATTTTTTTTAAAATGACTTCTATGTGTCAAATCAATGTCAAACGAAATATATTAAATTCTTAGCTGTAGTCTTTGCAGAGATACTTTATATTTTATGGTCTGGATTTCTGTATTTCAGTTTTTATGAAGAATGCGTAACACAAACACATTCAAAACACAGCATTAGAATGTGCTGCACTTAAAAGGTGATTGATCTCTTAAATGCAGAGAGGAATTTATAAATTTTGCTTTTGCATGAAGGTCACGTGTGTGGTTGCAAACAACAGGATTGATCTAGTAGGTAATACAAATTTCTTCTCCTGCAGGCAAATTCTGCAGGTGTTCAAATGAAGCAGCTGTACTTTAGTTACCTCGCCATATTAAGGAAGGTCGCCAACCACACAGCTCTGCTTCAGTCTACTGCAGGCACAAGCAAGAAACAGGTAGAATCATGTAGATTCTAAATTCACATCATGCTCCCCGGATTTGGTTCATCAAAATGACTTCTTTGTTTCTTGTAGGAGAAGTATGTGAGTGCCGTTTGTGCAAAGGTGTTCCAGAAGTTTCCAGACTTTGTTCAGAGATGCAGAAATGAAGCATTTGAAGCCCTGTCAGACCCAATGTACAGTGGAAAAATGAAGGTACAGCACAGACGCAATGGCTCTGTCATTTGCTCGTTACAGGCTGTTTGATTTGATGTCAACATGTTTATCTTTTCTTTTAGGTTTTGCAAAAGCTGCTCAGACATTATCTAAAAAAGAGAGATAAAGTCCTCATTTTTTCTCTCTCGACCAAGGTGAGAGCTGTGTTTGTGTGTGTATCTTGTGTGTTATTGTTCTGTTCTTTGTGTATCAGTGACTTTGCATGTGTGAGTTCAGATTTATATGTTGTTGCCAGAACTGGATGAACAGCAGGTAATAAAGGGATTTTAGATGGTGTCAGAATTTGTTTGTTGCTTGGTTGTAGAGTTTTATACTCACATCAATTCTGTCCTTGAACACAGCAGAGGGTCTGAGTGCACCTTATTAATTGCCCCTGCTGGGAGAGGAGATGACTTGTTTACAGAAAAAATAGTAATTGAGATGGCTTTCTCGTGATGTTTTGTCAGATTAATAGGTATGCCTTGGGATTTCAAAGAAGTGAGAGCAATTAAAGATAATTAGAATCGGCAGAGTGTGAGGGTTACTGTCATATGATGCAGTAGGATAATATTTGTGGCCACTATGAGGTCATATTTTCATGACCTATGCTTTTCTTTTTTCTCAATGATAGAGTTCATACATGGCAAGCCTCAGCGTTACCCGTATAGTATATCTATAAATACACATTCCCAGTATGATCCAGTGGAGATTCTTCTGTGTGGCTTTGTTTGTGCAGCCTCTACGTTTTATCTCTCGTGCCTTGGCAGTTGGTGCTTTCACATAATTGGTTTAGATATCAGCAATGTTAGATTTCACACAATCAATTAATGTTCTTTTAATCTTATTTAAATGTTTAATCTGTATTGAACCTGTCAGCTGCTGGATGTGCTGGAGAGCTACTGCATGGCAGAGGGGCTGGACTTCAGCAGGCTGGACGGATCCACCAAATCCAAACAGAGAGTCCAGATTGTCAAAGACTTCAACAGCTCCACTCACATCAACCTCTGCCTGGTTTCCACCATGTTAGTTGAAAATAGTAAAAGTAATAACAGGGTCATTCCATTTCAGATCATCAAATTTTTACAACACTTTTTGCTTGACCAAGTATTTCATATTATGTGTACTGTATGTTTTGTTTTATAATAATGTGACATGAGGCTACTTGATTGTGCTCGAAGATGGGGCTTTTTGTGACTGCTTCACTTTTTTTTCCCACATTTCAACTCACCCCTAATAAGAGACTATTTGACTTGCAAGGAAAAAAATACCTAAAAATTTCAGGCTTTTATCTTGAATAGGTAATGAGATGTTGTCATTCAAAAATAGCTTTAAATTTGGAGGGATGAAAACACATGCAAGAGCTCCCTGGAAAGTATTTCATATTTCAAGCTAAAATTTCACAGATACTGTTTTGATTTTCTGTCATTTATACTAATAAAAAAAGTCAAGCAAATGACAGATGGTTGAGCAAAAGGCCCCTAATGATGTGAGATGGAATATACCAACAATTAGTAGTGCTTTCTTTTTGTTTAGGTCATAAGTTGTATTTTGGAATGAAAATAGGATTCAGCAATATGGGCTGCATGGAAATGGGTGTTTTTTTTTAGTAAGTAAATAAGTGAGTAGTAACATAAGTGTATCTTCTTTTAGGGCAGGCGGTCTTGGTCTTAATTTTGTAGGTGCCAATGTAGTGGTGCTGTTTGACCCCACCTGGAACCCAGCCAATGACCTACAGGCTATTGACAGGTAGGTTGAGTGCCACCTTACAGCTTTTTGCCATTTTTCACCAGTAGACATCATGCTTTGTAACTGCATTTTGTTGTATCTTTCTTAGCCAAATTGCAGATGTTCTGGCTAATTGTTGCATGCAGTACCCAAAATCAAGATGTAAATAATTTGTGTTATTGTGCCAATGACATGCATGAAGCCTGTATGACTGTTGCTGTGTCTCACCAGGGCGTATCGTATTGGTCAGTGCAGAGATGTGACTGTTCTTCGGCTGATCTCTTTGGGGACTGTAGAAGAGGTTATCTACCTGCGACAAATTTACAAACAGGTACCTCACAAAATGACCGAAGACTCACTGTGACCTCAGCACGATGCTTGCCTGCGTATCTTAATTTTTATATGTATACTTTTATAAAATGTTACATATGCGTATACTAGGATATACAAAGTATTTAATTTAATAATGGTATTAATGAAAGACAAAAATATTCAATGTTGGTTTTCCAGGCCACTTCCTGCAGCACCGTATAATACTAAATGTTGGACAGTCCTTTATTAAAGGACAGTCCAGGTTTTTTGTTTAAAAACAAAAACAAAAAACCTGCCCTTACTGTCAAATTTTACATGCTAGCATTTCTCAGATGTATGAGACGAGGATTTTTATTTTAAACGAAAAAATTAATTTCAATGCCCTATAAAGATTTTTTTTTTATAACTGTATTTCCACACATTCCCTCCTATGTTCCAGCAATTGCAGTCCTCAGTTGTTGGCAAAGAGAGTGCCCGGCGGTATTTTGAGGCAGTGCAGGGGCATGACGTCCATAAGGGGGAACTGTTTGGGCTCAAAAACCTCTTCAGGCTGCAGACCCAAGGGACATGCCTCACCCGCCAGATTCTAGAGGTTAGATAGCCAACACGTCTTTTACAGTTTGATTGATGATGTGTTGTACTGCTTGGACTCACCGTGTCCCACTGACTCATGTCCACAGTCACAAAACAGGGTCTCATAAAACGTAAAATTTGAATGTTTTTTGTAGTCTTTGGATTTTACCCTCATCAGACTATACGGCCATAAGAAAATTGTTATCACTTAACTTTGAGTATTTTTGGTGTCATATACCACATATAAGGCTTGTAGCGCCGTTGTTTCCATTGAATTTCATGACTTTAGCTTCTCTTCTAATAAAGTGTTGTGTTTACATAGACAGGAGGATACTTATTATGACGGTTTTCCAAATGTAATAATATTTCGGACATTGTGCTTTCATGGAGCACGTCTGCTTTTTTATTTGATTTTCTAATATACGTGATAAATACAGTTGTCCTGGTTACCGATACACATATGATATTTAAAAAACACTTGTGATGAACTACAAACTAGCAATTTGACATAATTAATCAGAAATTTGTGTGATTGTTAACCTAACTTTCTCCACTATATTTGCTGGAAACAGATATCCTGTAATTTTTATATTATGAACTTGAATTAGTTAACATGTCAATCCTATTTAACTTTTCATCACTAAAAGACAAAATTGTGTTGTTTATTACCCCTAAAATAATGATGTTTTTGTTTCGTCAATTGGCTGACGGTACAAATGCCTAGATAGTTGTGAGCATTTAGAGAAATCCACCTATGATATATATACAACCGTGCTCAACCTTTCATATTCAGAAGATCATACAAGTTCCTGAAATGAAGCTGTGCTGTTTACATGCATCCATAAGGCAGATACTCATGTCTGTACGGACACACTCAGCGTTACACTTAGTAAAATGAAAATTTGAAAGATCGCAAAGTCCTTTGTTGATAATCAGAATAACACTGAGTTGACGTTGTCAGATGAAATGTTTGTGTTGTGATGAATGTGTGTCTCTTCCTGTCAGCGAGAAGGACAAGTAGAGGCCGGTGTAATGACAACAAGCACAGACAGAGGCAAAGAGAAGGAGGAGGAGACGAAGGGAGTTGGCGTGAGTAGCTCTGCCGTTCTCAGAGACCCAGAACATAGGGCACTCATCTTTCCCATCCCTCACGCCATCTCCTTCCCCAAGCGGCCCCCTCATCCTTCATTCCCATGTGAAAGAGGGTATACCAACCTATCTGTCAGTCAACCAGCCCACGCGGTCTCGTTTAAGCAGACTGCAGCTAGTGTCCTGACAGGGTGAAAATTAGAAACTTTGTACAGCAAACTTCTAAGCGTCCAGGTAGAAACTATTTAGTACTTCTTAAAAGCGTTAAGTATAGTAGATTCTGAGTGAAGTACCACTTATAGACCTTGGCTCACAGAACATATTTTACACTCAATCCTTTGTAATATACTGACACTGAAGGATGAGGTTCTCTTTGTCTCACTTTCTTGCTGATGCTGTTTGAAACAGCTGGATATAATTACTCTCTTGTCCTAATGGAAGGAGCAGACCACACTGAAATCTGCCTTCTACTTTTCAGCTATTTATTTACACAATGATACGCCTTATCATCCTTTTCCCAGCCAGGCCTGCACGACACAGCACACTGTCCTTTTTACAGCACTGCTGCTCCACCGAGACCATTCAGATTCTTAAAAAAATATAGAATACACTGGGGTGCTTTAACACATGCTGAAAGAGACTCGAGGGTTATAAGCACACATGCACACAAGCTCCACAAAAGCTGGGAAAAGTCATCAAGTTCACAAATTTTAGGAAATTACAGTCATTGTTGGTGGCCAATTCAAGCCCCATTCACATACTCTGGGAAATGTTATGGCCTAGTTGTTATGTTCATATTACATCATGATGGAGGGCATATGTCACACTGATGTTTTTCATGATTTATTGTTAGGAAACATCTGTTACGTATTACACAATGAAATCTCACATGGGCTGGTCCACTGAAGATGGTATCAACAAGGGAATGAAGAATTTGTAGCCTTTGTTGCTAAGCTTCTTCATTTACAGTTGTCATGTCTGTTTTGTTCTTGTACTACCTGCACCATTTGTGCCACATTGTTTGCTAGTCTACCTGTAATTTTCTTGTGCTGTTTGTTTCTACTCTTTTACTTAAGGAACCTGGAGGTTCTTCAACTACAATTTGCCCTTTAATAAATGATGAACCAACCAAGGAGAACGGAAGTGCATTGGTAGTTCCCACAGGGGTACTGGACTTTAGCAGTGGGACTGAAGAGGATGAGGACATGGAAGGGCTTAAGAAAAAGGCCTCAAAGACAAGTGCAGAAGATGGCAACAGGAGTGAGAATGCTTCCGATGGCCCTGGTCGAATGAGTCTCCTCCAGCATGGCTTTTCAAGACTCCTTGAAAGGGTCAAACAAAAGCCAGAGTTAGCAGATGGGGACAGCAGTTCAGGTGCTGAAGGGAGCTCTCTTGAAGAAAATGCTGAGGATCAGAAGAGGGAGGATACCTCCAATGGCATCTGCAAGGGCTCCAATACAGGAGATGGTCCTGTCAGTCTTCCTAAACCAGGAGCAACAACCTTTGACACATCCAGCGGTTCAGACAGAAAACCGTTGAAAGAGGGCGATTCTGCTGTGAGAATGAAACAGGGCCTGAACCGGTGGATAAATGAAAAAAATTCAATTGATGAAGAGAGCGATGAAAACTCTTCACCAGACAAAAAGAAAGCTAATAACGTCAAAACGACTATTCCAAAAACACACTGCTTTGAAGGTTACTCAGATGAATCTGAAGATTTGGACTTGGAGGCAAAGATGTGCTCCAAGAAAGATGCTTCAAATTCACATGACAGAGAAAGAGAAAAGCAGAGAGGAAAGCTGGACCGCAGCAAAAAGAAACAAAGTGCAAGTGTAAGGGACAAGGCAAGACTGAAATACTCAGACAACATAGAAACATTCACATCTTCAGAGGATGAAAATACAACTCCACAGAAAGAAAAATCCAGAGCTGAACTGCGAAAACACGGACAAAGAGCTGCAACAGAGAGTCGAGAAGGAAAAACTGTTTCATTTACAAACCTGAAAAGTCACCAATCTCCAGTAACCAAAGACAAGCATGTAACCATTGACAGCGTGCTCGGTGAGATCTGATGTTTATTTTATAATGCTGTGGAGTTTTTAAATGAACTTTATTTCAACAATAATAATGTGCATTTTCGTTTAAAGGCGGCGTACAGGAGGTGGCGTACACCCACTCTAACCAGCGTGTTGTAGGTGGGAGCAAAGCAGAAGAGCTGATCAGTAGAGCTGCTGTACGAGACGTATTTGAACGCAAAATGTACTCGCAGCTTCCAGCCAACGAGCTTCTAGGCACCCAGGAGGTACCCAGTTATTCTTCAGACTTCCACTAACGTTCAACAGTTAGGAGTCACTTGGAAAAGTCCTTATTTTTGAAAAAAAAACAAAACATTTTTTTAATGAAGATAACTTTAAATTAATCAGAAATACAGTCTAGACATTGTTAACGTGGTAAATGACTATTCTAGCTGGAAACGGCTGTTTTTTATTGGAATATCTACATAGGAGTACAGAGGCCCTTTTGCATCAACCATCACTCCTGCGTTCTAATGCTACATTGTGTTAGCTAATCGTGTTGAAAGGCTACTGGGTGATTAGAAAACCCTTATGCAATTATGTTAGCACATGAATAAAAATGTGAGTTTTCATGAAAACATTGAATTTCTCAGGTGACCCCAAACTTTTGAACGGTAGAGTAGAATATTGATATTTTATTGCCACGGTCCCATTCCAGCACTTTACCCCTGTGATGATGACTAGGTGAAGAATCAATTAATGCAAAATTTTAAACAAATAAATTCCTGTCACTTGGAATGTTGTTGAATAGTTTTAGTTTCGTTGATTTCTTAAAGTTTGGGGATTAATTGGACTCTTTGCCATTCCAAATTTGATTAAATAAAAGAAATTACATTTATAAACTTAACTTTCTGCTAAAGCATGTTTGAATGCGGAATTGAGCTTGCCAATACGGTATAAGATGCACATGCTCACTACAAAATTAAAATGGATGTTTGCTGCCTCACTGTAGCTCAGTGGCTATTAACAAGTAGTTGTTTTCACAATATACAGCAGCTATTGCTTGTTCAAAGCTAGCTTCATTGCAATAATCAGTCTTTGTGCCTGAGGCGAAGATAATTCAGCTTGCAGATAAGTTGGTCTCTGCTTCTGTCACACTTCACTCTTGTTTGATTCTACCAGAGTCTATCGGAGAGTGTACCAGACAGTCAGCCCTGCCCTGCCACTGTCAGGCAGCAGAAGCCCCATGTGGATCATCCAGTCACCTTTACCACAAAGAGTGTGCACCATACTGGAAACACCACATTCATCATCGGAGAGACTCCCAAAGCCATACGCAGGTAGTGAAACGTTGCGGAGGTGAGGTAACAGGGAGAGGACAGCTACTGTAATTATGCTGAAAAAAAACAAGCAAAGGGGAACAAATAAGGTAGTAGTATGTGAAAGAAGATGGCATGACCAGATTTACCATGAGAAGAAAAAGAGAGTAAAGGAGAGTACGATAAATATGATGGTAGACATAGCAAATTCTAGATAAGAGAACCTGCGAAAGATGTTTGGTTGGGATAAGAGCTCAAAAGTGGATGAAAGAATGAATTAGTGTCAAAAAGTGTAGTAATGGGGATGGAAGGAAAGAGGAGAGGAATTCCTGGCAGTATAGGGAAGTAGGCCAAAATCCACCACGGATACGGCGTTGAGCGCCCCCACCTGGGTTGCAGTAATTGTGTTTGTGCGTGTGCACATTTAGTGAGAGACCACCTCTGAGCTTTCCCTTCCACCGATTTCCCATCATCGTGCCAAAGATTACCCAGTTATGATCGAGCCCCACAGTGCAGGAGTTTTCCCCTGAACAACCGCAGCTCTCCCGGGACGAACCAAAAATGATCGCCTTAGGACTTCCAAAGCCACACGGATACACACACATCCTAGCAAGCATTTACATTCACATACAGACCCATAATACTCAAATACACAACTCTGTCCTGCTGCATCCCCTCCACCCCCTACCTTCCTTCCAAACACTCGTACACAAACACACAGACACCTCTGTGGCTCCAGTCTCACTCCCAAAGGGGAAGACTGTATCTCTGCCCAGAGGCTCACCAGGGAGTGAAAGTACACACTGGTTATGTTGATATCGCCTCAATTAACCTTGCTATGTAATGATTTAAATCCACATGCGCGTCAGGTTTTACGGCTCTCACTTTTATTTATTGTTTTTCCAGTGAAAGCCACAAATGGTAAGAACACCACCATAATGCAGCCGTACCACCAGTGACTTTGAAGTATTTCTGTCCCCACGTCTGGTTAGACCAACGTTTTAATGACTGCCTAGGAGCTCAGGAAAAACACCTCATACTGCTTTGCTGTCTGGATATGAGCCTGAATATGTAGGGAACTATTCATCTTAGGTTTGGCCTGACAGGCCCGCGGAATATCTGATTATTAGCATAGGCCTTGTGGCTTTTTAAAGACGTTGTTTTATGTGTGATTTAAAGTACCTTACAGTACGCTCACAAGTGCCAAATTCTGGCTTCGTACTTAATGTGCATGTGTGAATGTAGGTTAAACTCTAATTGGATGTGGTTGAATTTTTTTCACACTCTTTTCCATCTTCATGTCTTTTTTCTGTAGGCTGCAGCTGGAGGAAATGGCCGAAAAATTCAAATTTCCCTCAGTCCATCAGTTTGCAGTTGAGATTCTGAGCAGAGACTCAACCCAGAGAGTGGCCTGGCTGCAAGAGTATTACACTTCACTAAACCAGCCTGACCTGGCTAGCACAGTCTCAAACAACTTCCCACAACCTGTTTCAAATGCCACAAAATGCCATACAGGGACCAGAACCCCAAAAAAGGATGTTCCAAAAGCCACCAAAAATGAAAAATACACTCAGAAGAATCCTGGACCCAGTACTAAACCTGACATGCCACAAGCCAGTGTTTCTGTGCTGCAGAAAAGGTCTGGAATCCCACAAGAGGATGTTCGAGAACCCCCCAAAAGGCAAAAGATCTCACAGAAGAATGTGCTAGAACCTCTAAGCGATGTTCCAAGTCCTGAGTCAGAGGAGCAGGAGGAGACTGTCTACAGTGCCAGAGGACACAAGAGGACAAAGAAGGGTAGTGTTTCTAGTTCTGGAGCCTTCAGAGCTGGTGGTGGTCTTGGCGTGGATCTGGCCAGCACCAGTGGTCTGGGGTCTGGGGAGGCTGCTGCTTTCCTGAACCACACAGACAGAGATACCCCTTCTTCTTCGGACTTCAGCCATGGCAGGTCCACCCTGGTGTCCAAACCCACGGCACCAGAAAGGGAGACATTATCTTCAAGAATAACTGAAACTTTACAAGGGCGGAAAGAAAATTCTCAGACCCCTTCTACCTCCAATGATCGCTCCTTCCTAACAGATCTGATAGGAGATACCTCAATCCTTGATGACCTGCTAAAACCCAAATCCAAAAGTGTGCAACACAGAAGCGTCCCAAAAACTCCCCCCACATTGTCGCCATCAGCAAATACAAGTTTTGCCACACCTTCACTATCCAGAAACCCTCCTGATTCAAACTCACACACACAATCTGCACAGCAGGTCAGTACACCAATGGAGGCATCAAAGGGTGGTCGCAAAGACTTCTGGGACATCCTGAATGAGGGCAATGAGGAGAGTATCAACAGATTAACAGACCCAGATGAAATACAGAGAGTTTGCGTCAACACTAACTTTGCTGCTAGCGGTAGGTTTAAGCAGAAGGAGAGCAAGAGTCTCTGGAAAACTAATGAGAGGTTCCTGTGGAAAAAATAATACAGAAGAGACATTACACTGGACCAGAGTTGTTTTAGTTTGTTTGAGTTCAAAAGGATTTTTATTTGTTTTTAATATTTAGCTCAGGCTTTTCTACTTCCATTTTTTTCAACATATTTTACTTGATTATTTAAAATTCCATTTCTGTCTTTTTTTATTAATGTACACTGAGTAAGTGAGTTACTATGAGAATGTTGATTGTTACTTAAATAAACAGGGTGCTAACCACTCTGGAAATGTACTAAATATTCGTGTTTAATGGAAATTTTTACTCATTTTTTCACCCTCACACAACCTCTGATGAAGCCCCGTCATTTGTCATCACACAGGCACCGTTCATATGTTCATATTACAAATTAGCTTGGTCTTCTTATGTGCATATGAAGTAGAGGGTCAGTTTAAATGCTGTTGCCACACTTACTATGACGTTAAATGGGCGATTCAACAGAGAAAGCCAATCCACTGTAGGCGTTAGCCATTATCGTTATTCAATACCGTGGCAGCCACCCCAGAACTCTTGGTGGCCCTGCAGAGATATCACTTAAAACCCCTTAATGGCTGTTATGTCTCTGTCACTCTGCACCCCCTCGTCGCCTCCCACTCCCTGAGAGAGTGTGCATGTAGTGTCGATGGTGTGGTTCCCCCGCGCTGTAATCTGAGCAGCCTGTGGCTCTGCTCAGTTGTGCCTCAAAGGCTGCTCAGAGTGGAAGCTGCTGTGCTATTAGTGAAATAACAATAAGCAGTTGAAGACTTCGTGGAGCTGGGAGAGAAATCATGTCCAATTATATTCATCCAACCACCATCCGCTCGTATTATTACTTGTAGTTTGTCTCAAATTCTGTTATCCAGCCATAGTTATTTTCACAATTTTAAAGAATTTAGAACACTTGCAGCTCAGATTCACAGCTTTGTACAAATATGAAAACCAAGTAAGGCCTTTTTGTGTGCTTGTGAGTGCACAAGAGTGCCGAAACCCACAGCTGTGTTTGACCTGTTTCAGCTGTTGCGCTGAAGTAGATGGAAAGCCTGAAGAAAGCTGCTCTGTGGAAGTGTTGTGTGGTGTTTAGCAAAAATGAGAAAGTGCTGATAGCCATCGATAAACAAGAGAAAGAAAACAACTGTGTGCCTTGACAGAACATGCACGTCGGCAAATGTGTGTGTGTGCGCTTCTGGGTGGTAGAATATGACTGTGCTTGTGGATGCATATATACTGAGGCCACACATCTGTCACACCTGTTCAAGTCATAGACAGGAGAATAAAAAGCCCATTCTCCTCCGAAACCCTTTCCTCTCTGCGTTCCTCTGTCTGTTTCATCCACGACTGAGATTTGCAGATCCCTATCTGTCTTTTTTTGCAGTCATAGTCTGGTTCAGTTGAGATAGCGGAGAGGCTTAGCGTTTTACTGACAATTGAAAGGCTCACCAACTGACTGGAAATGTTTAGCGGCTAATGAAGGCCAGCTAACATGGCCCAGTGACAAACAAAGCCCTCTTATCCCAAATGCTTACTATAGGATTCTACCAAGCATCTGCAGTGAGATGTACAGAGGTGATAAATGACAATGTCTCAAGTCAGCGTGATGATTGCATTTTAATCTATTTACATGCTAAGCAGACTACAAGAAATGCAACTGAAGAGATGATGTGTTTTTCCACTTCTCCCATTAGTTTCTTGTCTCCTTATGTCAAGGGCAGGGTGAGAAGTGTGTTTATCTTTCCTGTAGCTATTACCTGGGTGTTTGTGAGTTCTATTGTATGCTCAACAGTCAGACAGAGCAGCAGAGAGGCGGCTGTGGACCTGTAGGTTTATTTTCAGAGGTCACACTACGACACCTAGTTTGATTTGATTTGTAAAAAGCTGTGAATGAGTTTTGACCTGCGCTGACCTGAGCCTCCAGCCATTTTTGGCTCAGGTTTCCATACATTCACTCTTCTACAGTATGTGTTAGGAATAGCTGCAAACTGTCACCGATTAGTAACTCACTGTTGCACAAATTGCATTAAATAAAGCCCATGACAGTTGAATAGGTTTTACTCTGTAATTTAATTCAATATCTGTGGCTAAATAAACAAACACACAATAAAAATCTTTGGGTATGATTTCCTTCAGGGTTATTTTTTTGAGTTCTATATAAAATCATTTTAGAGTGTTCTTTTATCGCACAGTCCCTGTAAATCACTGCAATTTATCCTTTAGGATTAGATCAAATTAATTTCCTCCTTGTTCTCTGCTTCCTGACTTTACATCATAGGTGAGGATGGTGTATGTGAAGGCTATAGTTTTCCTACTGTTTCTTATCCAGTTGTTTTTGCTGAGCTACACCTTTGTTTCTGTACCTCCTGCAGTCTACGCATATTCTGCATTGCTCAGAAACTGGATCACGTATGCCTTTTAATGCTTTTCAAGAGTCTGACACTCAAAAACCGTGGTTTAATCCCCCAAAACTGTCATCAAATCATTATTTTAATGTTTGTCTTGTTCTATTGCCCTTTCTAACTGAACCCTGTGCAATTTTAAACAGTCGACCAAAGCAAAAATTTAATGAAATCACAAAAATGTATCTAATTTTATGAGGAATCCCATCATTCAGACTAACACTCCGATTGTGAGTGTAGCTTCTCTGGGCTTTTAAGGCACAAGAAGACTTAAATATGATCATTGCAGTTCTCCTCAGGGCACCTGCAATACTGTAAGTCATTAAATAATGTAATGAAAAAAATATAATGATGTAATTTGCTTGTTAAATTAACTTGACCATCGCAGGTGTTTATGTGGGAACAGGACGAATAGTTTCTATCTCAGGCCTATTCAAAAAAACCTAAACTTTTAGGTGACTCAGCAAGCAAACAACCACACAGTAGAGTCCTCCTGTTGTTACGGTAACAGGCAGAGGAAGTCTCTAAATGTGAAAAAGAAGAACTCACCCCCCTCCTGCCCTTCATTAGGAAATTACACACCATTTGCCCCTCATTCCTATCCAGTTACCCAGGCAACTGTTAGCTGTAATTTGGGTTAATTCACTGGCTCCTGGGCCCTTCCGTTCCCCATTGTGCCCCATCATAAAAGAGATATAACACAGATGCACACACATTCACACACACTTGTACAAACTAAGTTTCTAATGCAGTGACTCACGCAGTAAGAGAGACTAATCCTCATTTTGTTTGCCTCTCCTCAACACGGCTGGAAATAGGCCGTGTGTGTGTGAATATCAATGAATTGCACCGAGAGGAGATTCAGCTTAAAAAGCTTCACTCTAAGCATCTGTGTGGAGCTCTGGCAATCATTTAGTGATGAAATTCTGCAGAAATAGCTGTACAAAAGTGGCTCATTTTAATATTTTGCCTTGTCCTTTCTGACCCCGTCCTGTTTTGAAGGTGGATGAAACAGGAACGGAGGGAGGTCTACTCTTTTTGCTCCTTTCACAATGAAAGGAATGGAAAATTGTGTGTTTTCCCGTGGGGTAAATATTGAGAGAGTAGAGATATAAACGTACGGAAGAAAGGCTTTTTCTGAGCCGCCAGGGTCTCTGTTGCACTGCCAAAGGCCTGTGCGTCACTTGATCCATTGTTTAGTGTAGAGAGGTCTCAGTAAGCAAGGGGCTGCCTCCCTGCTCCAGCTGCAGCCTCTCTACTATTTATGTTTGCAGGGCCCTTTGCCTTGAAGTGAGGCTATACAAGCAAAGCCTAGCCATATGTGAGCACTGGGCCATCGGAGAAGTCACTGGCCTTTTCTTTTCCTTTTTCGACCATTCATCCATCTCTCTGAAGCTCCATTCTTCACTCTTCCTCTTCCCTTTACATCCCGTCTCCTTCGCCCCTATTCCCCTCATCGTGTTTGCTTTCCCTCGCTGACAGTCCAGCCCCTGACAGCCTGCTCTTTTTGGAAAAGATGAAGGGTTGGAATTATCTTCTTGAGTTTCAAAGACCCCTGGTCCTGGATGGGAGAGAAGTGGTAGTTCTTATTACTGCTGTGAGAAATAATTACCCCCAGAACTCTTCAGTGAGAATGAAGCGCTCGGCAGTGAAGTTTGAGAGACAAAGTGGTAATTATGTCACAGAAATATTTCAGCTTGTATAAATATTCAAATATTTACCCTGGTGTGTCGTGCTGTCAAGCGCAGCACATTCACAAAATGGAAACATTCAGAGTGTATTGGTTGTCTGGGTTTTCCAATGTGCAGTATTCCAAAACTTTTATTAGGAGCTTCCTGATTGTTAGAATGAATAATTTAGAACTCGAAATAGTTCCTACTAAAACTCTGGATTCAACCTGGAATATTTTTTTTCTCTTTGTGAGGCAGGTTTAGTGAATAAGTGCATACATGTGTCTGAAGGTTAGTGATCCCAACCTTGGCTCCTGGGTGGGCTGCAGTGGCGATGTGCTTGTCTTGGATCATCTCTGGACCCTTCTGTTGACTGAAACAACAAGCAAGCAGCGTCCAGGGAGGAGAGAGGAGTCGCACAAGGAGCATCCTCAAAAGGCAGCACTTCTATCCTTTACTTTCAAACACACAGACGCGGACATTCACACGCAATCTTCATGGAGAACACGTCCTTGGAGCCCTGACCACCCATGCAAGCCATGGTCATCCACTGAAATGAAAACAGTGACTTTCAATTGACCCCTTCTTTAATGAATCTCTCATCTGCTAGAGGCTTCAGACATGCTGAAACTGCTTTTACTTAATATTTGTACTAAAATCTGATCCCATTGATGGTAAAACCATTATTACGCACATGCAGAAGAAAAGCTCTCCCACACTGATGGTCTGCATAGGAGGTGAACTACCTTGGATAACCTGCTATTATGGAACAAGTAATATTGACTTATCAACTCTGAGAACCTCACTTGATGTTGAAGAGGCTTTGAAAGGGTAGATTAAAAGGTGCCGTAAATGTGTCGGCACCAATAAACTGCAGATCACCTCAGGTAAGGAAAGTCCCTGCTCTTGAGCAACTCGGGTAAACAACTTTTGATTTCTTCTGCAGGTGACACAAGCAGCTCAGACTGCGGCTTTGAAGGAGACAACTTTACAGATAACAGACCTCCTGGAAACTCCCAGTGGTGGCGAGCTGTGTCATTACAATTTATTAAACTGGGAGTTTGGCTACGTTTTTTTTTTTTTAAGAAATCTGACATTTTTGCAGCTTTTGATTTCTCACACAACTTTTTGCAGTTGTATGTATCATGTCTCTGATCAGACGGAGATCATCCACTGGAAAAAAAATCTGACTTATCTTCAGTTTACATGAAGCTTGTGTGCTGTGGCTGCTGCAGATCCATTTTTGCAAGCAACAGACTGCAGTGTGAAATCTTTACATTTCATGACCTCTAGTGGCCAAATTGAAAGTTACAATGATCACATGCATTTGACAAAGAACACTGGACTCTATTAATGTGTGTCACATGAATTAATTAAATATCACCATAAACTTAGTGTTTAGATAAGTCATATAAAAGTATGTAGGCTTTCCTGTGATAACGGCTGCTGTGTGTTGTTCAGATTATGAAGCCCTCTGAGACAAAGTTGTAATTTAAGGTGAGATATTTATTTTTAAGTTTGTTTAGCAGGCATGTTGACACAGCGATAAACATAAATGCAGCTGACTTGACTTAACTGTCAAACCTTTTGTACAATGCATGGATTTTGTATTTAGCCATTTTGCCCTGGGCATTCTTACTGATGAGATCTTTCAGACATACACAACTTGTCCAGGACCACCTTTTGGAAATAATGTGCAGGAAAGCAATTTAATGTCAGTTTATTCCTGCTAATAGCAATATTGAAAACAGTCATATCACTTCATTTAATTTGCCCCCTAAAAACTTTATTTTTGTGAGTATTCAACTTCAAAAAGACACAAAAATCACACTATCTGAAAATGTTAATGTTGTATGTGATTTGAATATTTTTTTACTCTTTTGTTGTTGCCATGCTAGTGCTGTTGGTGTGAGAAAGACAACCCACAACAATTTGTCTGTTCATGTCGTTGTCTAAATATGTGTAGGACATACACTCTTCAGGTGTAAATGTTTAGGTGCTAAAGCTTTGAACACACGTATTATTTCCGTGCGCATGTTTTTAGGTATGCACTGTCTGTAAATGTCAAAACTATATTTGACGGAAATCAAGCATTGGTGACATAAATATGACACAGCAAAGGTCATATTTGTTGATTACAGAATCAATTAAAAAAAGTGCATGCCAAAATACATTGAGATTTACTGTTTTTATAAATATCAATATCAAGAGAGGAAAATAAAACAAATACATCACAGTGTCTTAAAGTACCTCAACGATGTAAACCTCTAAAACATATAAATTCTGTGAAAGACACAAATTCCAAGTTGGAATCTGCTCACCTGAGTCTGGAAGCTGACGAAATTTTAAAATATAGTTGAAATAACTTGTTACACTTATAATATTATCATAGATTTGCTTTTATATAATGATTCTTTTGGCCATTTTAGTTATTTCACTTCATTTCTTGACTATAATTCTTCTCTCTCCTCCCTTGTTTTATTGTTATCAGATGCTGTAAACATGCTGAAAGTGTATCAAGAAGTATCACAAGATCCGAACACAGACTATTCTTCTTGGTGGATGAGTTTTTCTTTGTCTTTTTCAAACAGTCAGACCAGATCATCTAAACTCAGGGTCACTCTGACCGTCCTTCCTTTGCACTTTTCCTATCCCCTGCACTATCTCTCATGGGGAAGATCATTCATCACGGTTGTCTAAACACTCCGGTCACCCTGTGATTAGTGACTCCTCGAGGTCAGACGTCTCCGTGGCACATACTAATTCGAACGCTTGTGTGCGTCTGCTTCTGCACATGCACAGATGAGGGAATGTTTGTGTCTACGTTAAACACTGTTCATCATCAAACACAGGTCTCCAGTGGGGGCTCATCTCTCAGGAAACAGGTAGAAGCTCGTCAGTTCTTCTGCTGTCCCCAAATGCTTCTGTGGATCAGAGCGGTGACTGACACCAGCGTGGTCTGGTGGTGTGTTCATGTGGTCAAATGTTTCTTCCATCTAAGCAGAGGACGGAGGATGCTACTGACATTTAAAAGTGTGTCTGTGTACATTATATAACAACAAGATGTGCACGATGGTGAAATAGTTTTGGAGAGAAGGCTCCAAACTCAATGTCATGTTTCTCATCAAGACTTATGATTATGAGACACTAGACACACAAACGCACACGTATCAGTCGTATCGGTGTTTATGTTGAGTCCAAGGATGTGATGTTAATTTGAAGGACATCAGAACATTAATTAACCACGCCTGACTTGTACGCCAGCGGGGTTACTGCAATCGCTTCGGCATCTGGCTGGCTGGGTAAGTATGTATGTGTGTGTATGTCCGTTCAGATATCTCTGCAAGTGCTGAAGTCAGGATAATCAAACTTGGCACTGAAGCTCGGTCTAAGGTCCCCTGCTCAGTTGTGGAGTTAGAAGTCAGCAGATCAAGGTCAAGGTCACAGGGGTCACTTAGCACATTTCTTGCATATTGCATCATTTGTATAGGAAGGGATATACATAGGATGATCAAAATTGATACAGTGTATCATGCATGGGCATGATTCTGCCATCTACTGAGGGCTCGTCTAGTTGTTTAACTGCATTTAGTGCCTCAAAGATTTGCTTAAAGACAACAATGGTGGTGTGGGTAAAGTTTTTTTTAATTATCTGTGCAACAGGTCAATACAGTTTCAAGATGTAAATTTTCAAAAAGAAAGTAGCATAACAGTTTCCTACTTATTTAACATAAACATATATGAAGGGAACTATAAAGAAATACACAGACTTATCTTTTGGAGAAGCTGAGCCACTGGACTGAGATAAAATTGCCTATCAAAATGTGAAATTGTGTCCTCTTGAGGGTCAATAAGAAAAGACTCAGTTTGTTTGGAATAAAGCAGAGATGTAAAAAGGGGTAAACACAAAGTCATGAACATATTTTTAATAAGATCAAAAACCAGAGGTATCATCCATCTATCCATCCATTCATTAGCTATACCCGCTTTATCCTGCAGAGGGTCTCTGTGAGCTGGAGGCAGGATACACCTTGGACAATCTGCCAGTTCATTGTAGGGCTGATGCTGAGGGATAGACAATGGAGCATTCTCGCACTCACACCTACAGTCAATTTAAAATCACAGAGATATCCCTCCCTCTAAAAAACAAGAACTTAAAACCAAATAATAGAATTTAGAAAGGTACTTTCCTGAGGGTAGTTTACCCACATTGTTCCAAAAGCTCCAAACAGGCGTAAACTACCCCTGCAAACAAAATAATACATTATTCATACATACACAGTATATAATTATAATATTTTTTACAAGTTTTCACATTTATCAGTTCCATAATTGCAAGCTTATTTTCTGTCAAGGAATGCTTGAACCAAATGTCTTAACATTACTTTTTGGGTTTTTTTCCTATTTACTTCCATTGTTTTCAAGAGTTGCACATGATGCAGACCTCGATGATTTCTGTGCTCTTTTCTTCTTGACATAGTGTTGCAGGCTGTGCTGCATAAACTCTGAATAGAAAGCCTTGAGGGGAATGGCCTGCAGTAACCAGCCCTGTATTAAGACACAAACACATTGATTTGTACAAGTCAGTCTCTCGCTGTGTTAACTGGCATTTGATGGCACTATAATATGTTTGTGGCTGTATGTCTTACCAGAAGTGTGTGACAGACGCTGCCATTTGTTTTGTCTCCAGCTCGGACGTACAGCAAGGAGCTTTTTACAAAGTCTTCTGGTGACAGAGTCACTGTGTTAGTTTGTTGGTAACCTGCCATTCGAGTGGAGATCCCAAATGGAGCTACTGCCTGAGAAAACAGGAACAGGGAGAAAGTTGTGGTACGATCTGAGATATATAAAATATAAAACTTTAAACTTTTATATTTTCCTCCTCCTGTAATGTCAAAGTACCTGCATAATAATTCCTTTGTCTTTGTATTCAGCTTGTAAACCTTGCGAAAATCTTTCCACAAACACCTATAGGAACACAAATTAAAATATGATTGATCATTTAATGTAATCCAGAACTAGAAGTGAACTGATGATGCTGAACTCACCTTTGATGCAGCGTACAGGGTGTATAGAGGGAATGGAATAGTGGCAATTCCAGAGGAAATATTCAAAATCAAGCCTTTTCCCCTGTAGAGGCAGAAAAAAATCTGTTAGGGTCTTGTTTTGTTGCCAGAAACTCAATTTATTCAGCATGTTATTGTTTTATCATGGGCAGGAAACCTGTTTGTCATGCCTGGGAGGATCATTTTGCACATCTGGAGAGAAAATGAAAACAAGTTTAGATTGGAGGGAAACAAAAGTATTGACAGAGTTAATTTGTTTGACAAGAAAACAAAAAATCATCGACAGTATGATATCCATTCCACCCATTTTTACCGCCCGGCAAAACAGCGTTTTCCGGAAGGTATTGTTTTCAGCTGCATGGTCTTGCTTGCTTGTTTGTCTGTAACACTTTGGTTTCCGCGCGATAACTCGATAAAATATTGATGTAGCCTCACCATATTTGGTACACAGGTGTAACATAATAAGACACAGGTCAAGTTCGCATTTGGTGACCGTGACCTCATTTTCAAGGTCACAGGGGTCATCTTTGTCGCCGGGCGGTGCAAGTTTGGTAAAACTTCTTGTTTTCATATTGTTTTGGTCAATATGAACTAAATTGGCCTAATGAAAGTCTGACTGAAATGTCTTCTATTCAGTGAGAAAGTAACAAACAGTTTATGTGCAAGTTTATGTCACTGAGATTTTATGGTGTGACTTATAATTCATTGTTCTGAAAAAAAGGTAGTGTTGAGGACCCTTACCTTGGCCATGGTTTTCACATTGCAGTTTATCACGTTTGTAATTGCCTGAAAGCAAATATAAACAGGATTTCATGTGTTATCTGACGAAAGAAGGTTTAGTGTTTAAGGGTTGATGCAGATAGAATATACTTTTTAAATTTGGTTCTTTGTGAAACCCTGTGAGGTTCAAAACTTGACTGATACGTGACTGAAAAATTACTACAAATAAATCTAATTTGTCAGTTATGCAAATGGGCTAGTGCAAATAGAAACAATCTGTACCGGAGTCATTAAAGGTTTTTGACCTGTGGCTATGGAGCTGTTCAGTAACTTGAGCAAGCACATGGGCATGCCTGTGCCTGTGAAAACACACACTGGTGATGCAATTGTAACCTGCCAGGCGGTTTGACACTGGTGATTACATGCCAAGATTCATAGCTCTGCACCAGTAAAGACTGAAAAAAATCCAAAGATATATGTAGATAAACATAAATAAGCACAATGCAGGATTTAAAATATCTGAGAGTTGCTTTTGTCCATAATTAACATGGAAGAGGACCCATTCAGGATGTGTGTTGGAGCTGAAACTCAAACACTTGATGACTTTTTCATGAGAAACGTGAAATGTGAACAAGACATTTGTGTGCAAGAAAACAACACAAGGCCCCTTTTAGTAGGAGCTGCTGAGGTGCCACTGACCTTGTCAAGCTCCTCAAACTCCAGGAATTTGCAAGGGATGTAACTGGGTAGTGTACCTACGTTGTTGACTGGAATAGTGGGAAAAAGCTGTAGTTTCAGATGTGGAAAGAAACAACTGATACTATTCTAAATATGGATTTATTACATGACATTACATGCAAGAACGAATAAATGTCTGACCTAAAACTCCAACGATGAGGTCCTTCAGCTGAGCCTCTATTTCATCGAAGACATTTTGATCTGTGAAGTCTGTTGCTATCACTTTCACAGTCCGCCCTGTGGTCTCACCTGTGGAGAAAGAGGAAGTCTCAATATGCAGCACAATGTGTATTCTTACAGACGACAAGCAGTACATCTGTAAATGTCATCAATTTTTAAAAAGACCCAATAAAACATCCAAGTGTATACCTATTTCCTTGGCCACCTGATCCAGTGTTGCTTTGGTTCTACTCATGATAACAACGTTCATTCCTCGTTCAGCCAGCTGAGAAGCAAAAGGGCCATAGTAGAAAGGAGTCCAAAGGAAAATAAAAAAAAGTAAATATACATTAAATAAAAAGTAAATATCCTAGCCTGCATGATGAACTTGGCAGGAAAAAATTGATTATACATAAAAAGTTATAATGTGCAACAGATGTTTTATCTTTGAAAATGTATTTGGTTTTGGTTTGTTGAACTTCAGTTTTGTGCACAGAATTATTTGTCAAACACTACCATTCAGAAGTAAGGAGTCACTTAGAAATATCCTTATTTTTGAAATAAAATCATTTTTGAATAAAGATAACATTAAATTAATCAGAAATACAGTCTAGACATTGTTAATGTGGTAAATGACTCTTCCAGCTGGAAACGGCTGATTTTTAACGGAATATCTGCATAGGGGTAGAGAGGAAAATTTCCAGCAACCATCACTCCTGTGTTCTAAAGGTACACTGTGTTAACTAATGGTGATGAAAGGCTAATTGATGATTAGAAAACCGTTATGCAACTATGTTAGCACATGAAATCAATGACCATGTGAGGTTTCGTGAAAACATGAAATTGCCTTGGTGACCCTAAATTTTTGAATGGTAGTGTCCATGCTAAAACAAGCAGTGCTATTCATACGATCACTTACTGCAAATGCGTAGGCTCTTCCTATGCCTTCTGACGCTCCAGTCACCACTGCAACAAGGATGCAAAGATCAGAGTTACAAATGAATTCACTCAGCTGTCATATTGTCCTACAGTTTCCTCTCTAATCACCAGAGGCGCTGTGATTCAGAGCTGCACTACCTTTTAGTCATAGGATAGTCTTTGTATTTGTATAACCGGCCCATTCTGTTCTTACACACTGTGCTGAAACAGCATGTTCCCCAGCAGTGATAAAGAATTCAGTGAGAAGAAACAGGAGCTGCCCATTTCTGTATGAGTCTCCCATGTCCTCCTTATCCCGATTACAAAGATCACCAACTCCTTTCGTCACCTTTTTCAAATCTAAAGTGATAAACATTTACATCTAACTGGGATTCAAGATTCAGAAAAGAGCACTTTGTAAATGGGGAGCATTAAATGAATGTGTTGTTAGGAAGATGCTAAACCAAATGAGTATTCTGAGACTGCCAAAAAATCCCGCTCAGATGCAGGGAGGCATTCGGCCTCTATTTATTTAGCTGAATGAACAAAGTGAATGCACCTTGCAAGTGTGTAAGCACTCCTTTGTTTCTGACTAAATGAGAACATTGGCAAATGGCAAAGCTCAAATCACCAAAACATGTAGAAAACTCACTTCCTGAATCAGCTCAGTGCAACGTTCCGCACTCAGACAAGCCAACAAGTTGTTTCTTGCACTGAGGTTTTTCATTGTTGTTTGACTGAGAAGCAGAAATATGATATCATCTCCTTGAGAATAGTGATCCAGGCTGGCACAAACTTTACCTCATAATAAAAGAAACCAACAAAATTCATTACTTATAAAATGTTAAAATAAAATCATATGAACCTTTGACCCCCCCCCCAAGTTACAGTTACTATGCCTGTCAAGATCTCCCATCAGCAGCGTAAAAGATACCAGATTTATCACTCAAAAGCCGTTACATTTTTTTTTTAAAACAGAAGGCTCATGCCAGGCTTTCTTCTAAGCCAGTGATTATGTGTCTCTATCAGATTTTAACTAGAACTCAGAGGTCCCCAGCATCAGCTCTGTACATCTGTTAAAAACCGATGTGAGTCATTTGAAAATGTGAAAGCTGCAAAGTCTCTGAAGTGCATTTAATGGCTTTATGCATTAACCAGTTTTGCAATTTCAGCACATTTAGGAATGTATCTGATTTGCAGGGTTTGCTTTACCGAAATTACAAAAAAAAGAGAGAAAAAAGTCATGATTTCTGACTTACCTGCAGCAGTATCTAGCCGTGCACATTATTTGGTTTTGTTTGATCAGGTGCATAAACAGCTATCTATTCCTGAGATTACTGCTGCCAGTCTTACATGCTTCGACGCTCAGAGGTAAAAGAGACAAAAACCATGTAACATGCTTACAACAATGATATATTTTTTATTAAAAGCACATTTTCCAGAATCAGTGTCCATTAGAAAGGGACTATATATGTTAAAACAGTTAAAAGCATGATGTCAATTTTACAGAGCACCCTGGTTTTGCAAATATTGTTACTAACGAATTATCTTAATTACATTTTTTACACAGGAGTGCCACAAACCAATATTCCAATCCCCTCTGGATGCTTTAAATCCTGATCACATTAAGCTCAAATTATCTGTTGGCTACATACCACGACAGCTAAGTGAGAAAGTATGTGGGTTATGTTTCTTTGCTTGTTTATCGCTTTAAACCAGTCATTTAATGGAACTGCGACAGGTCCCTGTGATGATTAAATACGCAAATATTTCGTCCTTTCTGAAGAAACCTGTTCTCTATCCAACATTTTCTCATAACTGCAATTGCCCACAATACTCTTTGATCCAAACATAACTGAGAAATTGGCAGCTGAAGGAAAGCAACATAGGACTGGGAAAGTTTGGAAACCAGATTTCTGGAATGCTTGCTCTCAGTAGAGTGAAGTGAAATTGCTCTCTTGAAAGTTTCAGTCGCATAGTTATGATCTGATGTTTCTACATTTGTATTAACTTGCATTGCTGTAAAGGCGTTATGTTTAATTAATAAACTTACCCACTATGTCTGCAGCGATTTTGAAATGTTTCACTGAACAGATCTTTATTAATACACAGAGTTGCAGAGTTGTGCACATCATCATAATAGGAATTTTGGTTTGTTTTGACCTGTTTCTAAGCCGACTGAATCTTTATGAATTCACCTTGAAACTATATTGCTCATAAAAGTTAATTATGTCTGTATATTTCCACAACACTTGTGTGAACAGGTGAATTAGAGTAGTCTGACTTAGGAATGCTCTGGTCCACCTCTGACTTCTGTGAGACTTATTTCTAGTGCTAAAGTGCTAAAAGAACTACTCTCAGTCTCAAAACATAGGAGTCGTAAGGTTAGTACTGCATTTCCTTTATTTTTTAGAAATTCATCTAAACCTGGCTATTTTGGAGCAACTTTTCGTCTTCGAAGATTGTGTGAGCCCTTGATCAGGATGCCTTCCTGTGGGAAAATTCCAAACTAAGAGGAGATCCCTTGACACAACAATAAACATACATAATCAACCTGATATGGCATCAACACGCCAGGACCTGTAAGACATGTCTGGAAAATGAGCATCTTGGCCAACTTGCACATTCTACTGCCATGAAACCACATCATCATCATATATCCACAACATTTTTTTTTTTACATCTTATTAACTGAGATGCTAAAATGTCAGCTTAAATGGCTACAACAGAACTTTACCCATGTGCCTATTGGTGACTTCTAGGGTTACTGGAATTGGAAGTTCCACAACTACACAGCTGTTGCTTGACTTTTTGCATACACAGAAGTTAGGTGTGACCAGTTTTGGTCCTTGGTGGCAACAATTTTTAGATCTCATTGTACTAGTAACTGTACCAATAAAAGAAAATCAATAACACAGGCATTAACTAAAATCCTTATGTTTCTGTAGACAGAGTTTCACAGGGGACAGATTACTGGAACTATATTCTCAAATAGTTATAAAAACATGGTTATATAATATCGGTATTTTTCAGTGTCAAACTCTGTGAATTTAATTAACGAGCAGAGAAAAATCTGCCTTCAGAGTAGTTTCAAAAGAGACGTTGTTCTGACATTTTTCTTATGCAAATGAGTTCTGTGAACTGCAACGGCCCGTGGAGGCCTTTCTTCAAAGAGAACTGCTGTGAGACAGAGTGATGCAACCAAAAAAGACATACTGTGATTCCTGCTGGTTGGTATTAAATCAAATTATAGTCAACAAAACAAACATATCTTTTTGAAAACATAAAATTACGTGTGATTTATGTTAATAACTTTGCGCATATTCTAACCATAAGAACTGCTCTTGTGGAACCTCATTTCTGGGGCATTTCTGGTGAAGAAAAAAATACCTATTCCAGGGTAGGTATTTCTGAGTGTCTCTCAAAAACTTCTGTGTGGGTTTCAAAACTGATTGGACAAGTGTATTTTTTCTGTTGTCGAGCAGTAATCCTCTCTTAAATATCCCCATTGAAGACATAAAATATCGGCTAATATAACAAACCTCCATTGTTCTATTTGCTATGTGTTCATTGAATCTACATCCTATACCTGCTATTTGTTGTTTTTTGGCACACTCTGAGTCAATGTCACAGTTGTACCTGTTGGCTCCTACAGAACTGGGGGCTGTTCCTATAAAACTTCAAGCCACCTGACACCTTCCCCTAGTGTAGTGTAGTGCATAAATCTAATACATTATATATTTGTATCAGTTTAAGTGGGTACCCTACTATACATTTAAGCTCATTGAAATTGCAAAGACTGTTCTGTGAGGAACAGGAGGGAACAAGTGGGAAATGAAAGCAGCGGCAAGGGGCTTAGTCATCCCTAGAACAAACTGTTCTGATGTTTTTCCTCTGTGCTGGAATGGAATGCAGGTGGACTTCTGAAAGAAAGGAAAGATTGGCCCAGTGCTCTATTTTTCACAAAGGCTCCTTTAAGCACTGTGGGAGACTGAATAACCTCTTCAGAAGATGCCAGAGGTAGTCTCTTCAGTCGGTTGAGATCACTCTGGGACCTGTAGAGGAATGTTGCTGGGAGACTGTTGGCTGACTGTGTCGCTTCAGTTGTGTTTAAGTTAAAGTGGCACTCTTTTCAAGTTTACAGGAAGGTTACGAGTTGGATTCATTGCACCAGCTGGAAAATGCAGCAGCGCCTCGCTTATCATTTCCCTTTGTCGATTTATGTGTGAGCGAATGAATAATGATGGATTCATTGTAAAGCGCTTTGGGTGTCTTGAAAAGCGCTATATAAATGTAACCATTATTATTATTATTATTATTATTATTTACCCTGAAGGCATTCTTGGTAAAGTGCTCTAGCAAACAATGTGGTTTATTCTGTCATTAGGAGCTATTGTGTACATATAATGTTCTTCTATTTTCAGTCACACATGTTTTCCCTCCTTGTCATATGGTTTAACCATAACCACACAGACAGTAAAGATTCTGCATACAGAGTAAATGTGAGAATAAGTGAAATAATACGTTAAAAAAAATCAAACATATATGTCCTTCATGTAATGTACATGCAAATAATGTGTTGCTATACAAATGAGTCTGAAATACATATAAAATACTGACAATTTTTTTGTATATGCAAGCAGCTGCTCAGTAGGTATGAACTAATGGCTTTTAGGCAACATCAATACTTGCTTCTTTAGGTTAAACATTACTCAACTGCCATCTTGTGTAACACTGAAGAATCTGAACAAGTCTGAGCTGGAAAATCATCCGTTACTTTACAGTTTCGCAGCCAAAATGTATTCACCGATCTCTGAGCTTCAGTAAGCTTCTGTATTCGTTTTGTGTCTTATGCATGTAGGGACACATTCTGCCAGAAGCACTTTTGCACATAATGCTCACACAGCTATAAATACATATGTACTACAATTAACATCTAAATTCCACTGAATGCTGTATATCCCAAGTCCTAATATTATTAGCCCCAGTATATCCTGTTAGAGGACTGACATACAGCACATACATGCATATGCGCATCCACAAGCACACACACACACACAAACAGACACACACTGACACATACACACACACACACTGCTCACCTGCCCACTCGCCCATAGAGGTGAAGAAAGTTTTTGGCAGTGGAAAGCACAGTTTTGGAAAAAGCATCCTAGTGAAAAGCAGCAGTTTAACTCCATAGTAGACAACAACGGCAGCACCAAGAGAGAGGAAAAATGGTTCCATCAAATCCATGCTTTGCTGTTCTGATACAGCAAGATTTAAGCTTCTGTTTGTGTGTGTCTGCTGTAAGAAAAAGTTTTGACACCAGTGATAAGACTGACAGAAAGAGAGGGAATAACCCAGTTAGAGGACACTCCCATTTCCAGACACACATACACTCTCACTCGGTCTCTGACTTGTGTGCAAATACACAGTCTATCTATCTATCTATCTATCTATCTATCTATCTATCTATCTATCTATCTATCTATCTATCTATCTATCTATCTATCTATCTATCTATCTATCTATCTATCTATCTATCTATCATCTATCTATCTATCTATCTATCTATCTGTCTGTCTGTCTGTCTGTCTGTCTGTCTATCTATGTATCTATCTGTCTATCTGTCCATCTATCTATCTATGTATCCTGTCTGTCTGTCTGTCTGTCTGTCTATCTATTGACAAAATGAGGGAAGACAAGGGTGACTGAGATGATGAACCAACAAATTAAATTAGATGAAAGTCCTCAGTAGTAACAGTCCAACACAAAGAAAAAAGCTGCATAAAATGGCATGTCCTCCATTACCCAACAGGTATCTCTCTGCCACAGAAAGACGAGTGCAGCAGCAGACTTGCTCTTCAACTCACCTCTGTGTAGAGAAGCATTCTGTTCTTTTCCAATTGCCAACTGACTGACAACGTCACCAGGTGACGCTGTTTGAATCTTTGGCAAGTGAGAATCAAAAACATGACTACTGTACCGCAAATTGCCGTATGTGCCATAAAAAGTGCAGAACGGATATTTTCGAGATTGATGATATAATTTTAAATGCAAAAAAATGAATTTTTTTTGCATCAATCTGCACCTAATAATCTTTAAATGAAAGCTACTTTTTTTGCAGTTTCTTAAAAAATCATTCAAACTCTTGATTCAGTAATCGTGTGAAGCTTTCTCTGGAAGCAGTTACCATTTCGTTTTCTCAGTAAGTCCCTCCAGGCTTTGTCCACCTGGATTTTGACAGTTGATCCCACTTTTCCTGACAGATCCTGTCAAAGTTTGTCAGGCTGAAGAGGAAGACCCTGTAAGCTGCCATCTTT